>NC_090447.1:1039306311-1039660477 GCF_031143425.1 Pleurodeles waltl
ATTATCTGTATGTAGCTGTAGATGTGTTTCATCATTGCAGACCACAGTGTATGTGCCACAACTCTGACACATGTTTGTGTCATATCATTCAATAATTGTGAATTGGTATATGATGGCCCTGTGATCAGGGACCGTTGTACTGCCATCAGTCTGTGTCTTGGGTGATGTGATGTTGAATTACTTTGGTATGGTATGTGATAAGGCTGAAGTTGCTGACATAAACCACATCAATATTTGCCTATTCTACAGGAAAATGTTTTACAAATTCCTTCCTTCGGTGATCTCAAGGTATGTACTTACAATACATTCATTTACCAAGTATGAGCCAAACATTCTTGATTTCCAATAGTTCAGACATATTGATAGCATATGTGCTGAACTGTGTAATAACATGTTTAGTTTGAGGAGACACTTGTATGTATGTTCTTGTGTGGGAGGGTTGTAATCCTGAACTGGACATTGTGTACATGCAACATATCCCATCTTGCACAAGTACCTTCAATCAACATTGTAAGATTCACATGGTCTGAGATAGCTACATTGCTAAATATGAAATCAATATCAGAAGAAAATGAATCAGTGAAGGTTGATTTTATTGTGTAGCTATGAGTAACATAAAATGCATGGGATATGACTCAACACAAATTCAAATGTGAAGGGGTCAGTCATGGTCAATGAATTTATTGGAGTAGATGCCACACCCTTGGAAGTCCTAAGTCCAGAGTACTACTCCCATGGAGGTGGTTCCGAATCAGTCCACAAAGTGACTGTGTAACCCACAAAGGAGGCCCTTAGGTAAGAGGGTTATTGCTGCCAGTGGTGGGTGTCTTGCCATCCACACCTCCTGGATTCATTGCTGGATGTCCCCGATTGTGTGTGAGGGGGGTTGCTGCTACAGAGGCAGGGGTGTCTGGGCCTTGTTGCTCCTCTGGCAGGGTCTCCCTTCCAGTAGCTGGCACCAATGTTGATGGGCCTGCTGTTGATGAGCCAAAGGAAGGATAGACTGGTGTTGAAAAGCTTTGCTCAGGGTGGTGTGTATGACCCTCAACACCCCTGTTAGGGAGGTCATGTTGGTATTCCTGCATGTGCCTATGCTTGTCCCTCTTTAGCTGCTTGATTTACCAGAGTATGGTCAACACCTGGCCCATTACTCCTTGAGACTCCTGATAGACCTCCATGATGTGGCTTATGGTGTGCTGGTCAAGAGCAACCCCAGTGGCCTCACCCTGCTGACCCACAACATCCCTCCCATGTACCCTACCCCCATGGACCTCTGCCCTTTCCTACATGTTCCTGTACCATAATTGTCCAAAGGGTGGCGCTGGACCTAAAGATCCAGGACTGGTAGCATAAAATTGTAGACACTGTGCTAGGGACAGGGAGGTTGAAGGGCAAAAGCATAGCTGGGATGTTGAGGCAACAGGGCTGCGAGGTGAAGTTGTGGGCACAGTGATACTCATTGTTGCCATCTGACCAGGTTGCCCAGATGGACTGGAACGTACAGGTTCCCAGGAGTGTCGTTGTCACTGAGAGCTTCATTCAGGGAAGTAGTGATAATATGTTCCTTGGCCTCTGTGGGCTCAGTGGCAGATCTATCTGTTGATGCAAAATGTACAATGTTACTGGTTGTATTGTGACATCTACCTCCAATGGTTTAGAGTTACAGTAAGCAGAGGTCTTGTACAAAGTAAAGCTGTAGATAATACAATTGTAGCAAGTAACTATGGTATTGGGTGCATTGACATGCCATGTGTGAAGCAGCCAAATCATTCTGACTCAACTGCTGCTGAGATGTGCATATCAGTTGCACTTGGGAGTATGGCATGAAAATGGCAAGTTGCCACCACTGCAGCCAACACAGTGGCTAGTCAAGATATGGCTTTGACCATTTGGAGGCCCAGTTGAGTGTGATCCAGGCAGACTCAGGACTTTGTTGTATAGGTGACTGGAGTCATCATGTGCACTGTGCTGTGACAATGTGTCTGCTGTCAATACCAATCTTGTGATGCAGTTTGAGGCCTTAGGAATACATGTTGTACACACAGGGTAAGTTGTCATGTCTGTCCTTAATTGTTTTATCCTGGGTTAGCGGGTCAAGATGGAGCTATGTAGACAGACACATGCCTGATCTGAGCATGATCTGTACTTGACCACTCCTAGGTGAGTACACTTCAATTGAGAGTTCAGAAACATGGGTAATTGGCCAAATGAATACTGGCCTGGTGTTTGGAGTTAGAGAAACAGGGCCTCCTGGCAGTTTCAGTCAGGCAACTCCCTCTACTACACACACTTGATGAATGCTCTCCCCCCCAGGTAAGTAAACTTTGTGAATTCACTTATGGGTGTATTAGGGCAATTGACCACTGTATTGATGGTTGGAGTTCCTGAAACAGGGCCTGCTGTTGTTGTTTTCTGTCTGGTTACTCATTCTACTCCCCAGTACTTGACAGTTGTTCTCCCTCAGTACAGTAAACTTAATTTGGGAGCTGGCAAACAGGGCTCTTTGCACAAAAAACCACTGTACTGGTGGTTAAAGTTAGTGGAATAGGGCATGCTGGGATTTGCAGTCAGGTCACGCTCTCTACTCCCCAATACTTGACAAAGGTTCTCCCCCTAGGGGAGTAAACTTCATTTGTGAGTTTACTTACAGTTGTATTGTAACAAGTGACCAGTGGGCTGGTGTTTGGAGATACTGAAACAGTGCCTCTTGGGAGTTGTAGTCAGGCCAGTCCCTGTACTACACACACTATACAAATGTTATCCTACCAGGTGGGTCTACTTCAATTGAGAGTTAACAAATAGAGGTCTTTGAGCAAAAGAACACTGGATTGGTGGTTGGAGTTACTGAAACAGTGCCACTCTTCACTCCACGTGTTGGATGCTTTGTACTGGCTGGCAATGTTGGCTTCAGACAGGCTTCCTCCAACTCGTTTCTTGCTTCCTTGATCCTCTCCTTTCCTGAGCACCTTGCCTCTGTCCTGTGCAGCTGTGGTGTTATTTTTTCCTCATCTACTCTCGCAGGGTTTGTCTTGGTCGTCAGAAGCTCCGCCTTGCTGTTCAACCCTTGACCCTCGGGTAGGTCGCTCCCCCCGCCGCTGCAGCTCCACCTGCCCAGGCCCCTGCCACCTGTGTGTAGATCTCAGACTCACCTCTGCGCTTGCCACTGAGTTGCCATCTTATTCTCTCCTGTTGCCTCTTTCTCTTTTCTGCTTATCGCTCTTTTTGCCTCTCTCGTTCCTCTGCCTTTATCGCTCTCTGCCTTCATTGCTCTTTTGCCTTTTTTTGCTCCTCTGCCTCTACCGCTCTTTGCCTTTATTGCCCTTTGCCTTTTTCGCTCCTCTGCCTTTATCGCTCTTAGCCTTTATTGCTCTGTTATCGTGACCGCTCTCTGCCTTTTCTCGCTCTTTCTGCCCCTATTTTCTCTTTGCCTTTATTGCTCTTTTCCTTTCCCACTCCTCTGCCTTAAACACTCGTTTTCCTTTTAATGTGACCGCTCTCTGCCTTTCTCGCTCTTTTTGCCTTCATTGCTCTTTTTTCCTTTTTTCGCTCCTCTGCCTTTAACACTCGTCTGCCTTTCCCTCTCTTTAAACTTGACCGCTCTTTTGCCTTCTTTCTCTCCCACCTTCCCACCTTCCCACTCCCTTGCATCCCGCTTTCCTGCTGCCGCCCCCTTGCGGCACCGCCCCCCCTGCTCCCATTCGCTGTCCCCCTCCCGCCTCCCAGCTGACCCCTCCTCCCCCCTTCCCTCCTATGGCGGCCTCTGCGCGGCAGAGACAGCGACCCTTGACCCTCGGGTAGGTTGCTCCCCCCGCCGCTGCAGGCCCACCTGCCCAGGCCCCTGCCACCTGTGTGTAGATCTCAGACTCACCTCTGCGCTTGCCACTGAGTTGCCATCTTATTCTCTCTTGTTGCCTCTTTCTCTTTTCTGCCTATCGCTCTTTTTGCCTCTCTCGTTCCTCTGCCTTTATCGCTCTCTGCCTTCATTGCTCTTTTGCCTTTTTTCGCTCCTCTGCCTCTACCGCTCTTTGCCTTTATTGTCCTTTGCCTTTTTCGCTCCTCTGCCTTTATCGCTCTTAGCCTTTATTGCTCTGTTATCGTGACCGCTCTCTGCCTTTTCTCGCTCTTTCTGCCCCTATTTGCTCTTTGCCTTTATTGCTCTTTTCCTTTCCCACTCCTCTGCCTTTAACTCTCGTTTTCCTTTTAACGTGACCGCTCTCTGCCTTTCTCGCTCTTTTTGCCTTCATTTTTTCAATTTTTCGCTCCTCTGCCTTTAACGCTCGTCTGCCTTTCCCTCTCTTTAAACTTGACCGCTCTTTTGCCTTCTTTCTCTCCCGCCTTCCCGCCTTCCCACTCCCCGCATCCCGCTTTCCCGCCACCGCCCCCTTGCGGCCCCGCCCCCTGCTCCCATTCGCTGTCCCCCTCCCGCCTCTCGCCTCCCAGCTGACCCCTCCCCCCCTTCCCTCTTATGGCGGCCGCGCCACTGGCGCGCCAAAGGCACGCCAAAGGCAAGCCCGTCTGCACCCGTCCGCGCCTGAACCGCGCCCAGCGCCAGAACCCCTGGCCCCCACCGCACCCAAAACCCCCATTTCAGATACAACGCTGCATCCCTCAATGCACTCAACCCCGGACAAACTGCCAACTGCTACCAAGCCAGCCCCAAACGCACTCATGGACCCTTCGCCTGTCAAGCCTGCAAGCACACCTTCCACCGAGCCTGCAGTCCTTCCACCGGCCCACGCACCAACAACCACCTCAAGTGCATCCTCCTCAACACACGCTCCGTCCACAAGCACGCCATCGAATTATGGGACCTCCTGGACACAACAGCACCTGACGTCGCCTTCATCACAGAGACCTGGATGAACGCCTCATCGGCTCCTGACATCGCCATAGCCATCCCCGACGGCTACAAGATCGCCCGGAAAGACCGCGCCAACAAAATCGTCGGAGGAATCGCCATCATTCACAAGAACGCCATCAACATCACGACCTCCACCGAAGACACCCCCCTCGCTGCCGAACACATGCACTTCCAGATCCACACCAACCCCAGGACCTCCCTCAGAGGTACTCTCGTCTACAGGCCCCCTGGCCCACGCACCCCATTCAGTGAATCCATCACTGACTTCATCTCCTTGCACGCCCTAGCCTCGCCAGACTACATCCTCCTCGGGGACCTGAATTTCCACCTGGAGAAGAACAATGACACCAACACCGCCACTCTGCTCGACAACCTCGCCAACCTCGGACTCAAGCAACTGGTGGACACCCCCACCCAGACTGCCGGCCACACGCTCGACCCCATCTTCTCCGCCAGCAACCATATACCATATATCCTTCAGCCACTCCTCTGAGCTACACTGGACCGACCACAGATGTGTCCACTTCACCTTCAAACGTGAGACCCACCACCTTCGCACACAACAAATCCCCCGCAGACCCTGGAACAAAATCTCCACAGAGCAGCTACTCTCTACTCTAATCCATAACCAACCAGCCATCACCACCGACGCCAACAGCGCTGCCCTCAGCCTCACACACTGGATCACCAACAGTGCCAACAACCTCACCCCTCTCAGAAGCCACCCAAGAGAGACCAACAGCAGGAAACCCCAGTGGTTCACGGACGCCCTCAAAGAATCCAAGAAATCCTGCCGTACCCTCGAAAAAACCTGGCGCAAAGAACACATCGCAGAAAACATGTCAGCCCTCAAGATTGCCACCCGTAAACACCAAGAGCTGATCCGCACCACCAAAAGGGCATCTTTCAAAGAGAGACTTGACAACAACACCCACAACAGCAAAGAACTCTTCAACATCGTCAAAGAGCTCTCCAACCCCAACGCCAGCTCCAACAACATCATGCCCTCACAAGAACTCTGCAACTCCCTTGCTACTTTCTTCCATCGAAAGATCACTGACCTACACGACAGCTTCGGACCCCAAAACCCGCCGCCCACCACTGAACCTACAGCCCCAGCCGCTACCCTCAACGCCTGGACCCCCATCAGCTCCGAAGAGACCAGAACCACCATGAACACCATCCACTCCGGCTCCCCCTCGGACCCGTGTCCCCACCACATCTTCAACAGAGCCGACGCCATCATCGCCCCCTATCTCCAGAGCATCATCAACAGCTCGTTTGCATCTGCCACCTCCCCGAGAACTGGAAACAACGCTCTCCTGAAAAAACCCACGGCTGACCCCAACAACCTGAAGAACTTCCGCCCCATCTCTCTTCTCCCCTTCCCGGACAAGGTCATCGAGAAGGCCGCCAACAAGCAACTGACCATCTTCCTTCAAGATAACAACCTGCTCGACCCCTCCAAATCAGGCTTCCGGGCCAACCACAGCACAGAAACCGCCCTCATCGCAGTCACCGACGACATCAGAACCCTAATGGACAACGGAGAAACAACCGCCCTCATCCTCCTGGACCTCTCGGCTGCCTTCGACACCGTATGCCACCGCACCCTAATAACCCGCCTCTGCTCCACTGGAATCCAAGGACAGGCCCTGAACTGGATCATCTTGTTCCTCTCTGACCGAACCCAGTCTACCTCCCGCCCTTCCGCTCAGAACCCACAGAGATCATCTGCGGCGTTCCACAAGGCTCTTCGCTCAGCTCCACCCTCTTCAATATCTGCATGAGCCCCCTCGCCAACATCGCTCGCAAACAAAACATCAACATCATCTCCTACGCTGACGACACCCAGCTGATACTCTCTCTCACCAAAGACCCAGCCACCGCCAAAGCCAACCTACAGGATGGAATGAAAGATGTCGCAGAATGGATGAAGCTCAGCCCCCTAAAGCTGAACTCTGACATGATGGAGGTCCTCATCCTCAGACACTCCCCGTCCGCCTGGAACGAGTCTTGGTGGCCCACGGCCCTGGGCACCGCTCCAACCCCTTCAGACCACGCACGCAACCTCGGATTAATCCTGGATCCCCTCCTCACCATGACCAAGCAAGTCAACGCCGTCTCTTCTTCTTGCTTCCACACCCTTCGCATGCTCCGAAAAATCTTCCGCTGGATCCCCGCCGAAACTAGAAAAACTGTTACCCACGCCCCCGTCACAAGCCGCCTGGACTACGGAAACACCCTAGATGCTGGAACCACCGCCAAGCTACAGAATCATCTTCAGTGCATACAGAATGCCTCCGCTCGCCTCATCCTCGACATACCACGCCACAGCCACATATCCGCCCGCCTGAAACACCTGCACCGGCTCCCCGTCAACAAAAGGATCACCTTCAGGCTCCTCACCCACGCACACAAAGCCCTCCACAAAAAGGGCCCTGAATATCTCAACAGACGCCTCTCGTTCTACACGCCAACCCGTCAACTTCACTCAGCCAGCCTCGCTTTCACCACCATCCCTCATATCCGCAGATCCACCGCTGGAGGTAAATCCTTCTCCTACCTGGCAGCCAAGACATGGAACTCCTTTCCCATTCACCTAAGAACCACCCAGGACCACCTCGCCTTCAGGAGGAGCATCAAGACTTGGCTCTTTGAGCAGCAGTACCCCCCCCCCAGCGCCTTGAGACCCTCACGGGTGAGTAGCGCGCTCTATAAATGCCTTGATTGATTGATTGATTGATTTAAAAATATGGTAGTCTGGTGTTAGTGTTGTTTGTCTCTGTTTTCTTCCTGCTTTATTCCTTTCTCTGTTTCTACTGCAGGAGTTCCTACAGTATCAGGAGCTAGTTGGGTAAGGTAAGTATAGGGGTTTCAGGCTTGGTTTCTCACAGTAGTCTAATATATGGATGGTGGAATACCCAGGCTGACTGTCTCTCTCGAATATCTGTATATTATAAAATGTTAAATGATGTGCGTGAAATGCTTGCAACCAACACAGATTTATTCATCTGGGCACATCCAGGTCACAAAAGATTCCTTGTGGAGTCTACTAAGGTTCTATACTGTCACTTGTCATATTTAACCTATGCAAGGAATAGATTGGTGCTCTACTCACAGAAAACATCAAGAATTATCAGTATGCTAAGGATACACCTTTTTAGCTCAAGTCACTTCTGCTTTAGATATCTTATGACTCAAAGACTCTTTGCACATCATCCAGGTCAGGATTTCCAGAGTCCTGAAGCTCAGGCCAAACATGATGGAATCCCCCTGATTTGCCAAGAACAATGAACAAGATACAATCCAAACCTAGCATAATGATATGAACCTTACCAGATTTAAATTTCAACCTTTACCGAATTTCAAGATACTTGGATTCACCCTAGACACCAACGTAATCGTCACGGAACACAATGTCAAAAAGTCAAAGATGGCCTGGGACCAGCTCTCTATTCTAACAAAAGTCAAACTATTTCTTCCAAAAAGACAATTTAGAACTGCTGTTAACACCTTCATCCCTTGCATCCAAATGATGATAATGCCACTACTTCATGCCCTCACAGACTCTATCCTTGCATCACTTAGAGGCATTCTCCATGCTGCAGCACATCTGATCCAGGGCCTGAAGAAATATGATCACCTGCACCTCCACAGGCATCATTTGCCTTTCTGCACCATCTATACAACCACCTGCATCATTTACAGAGACCAGTATCCCCACTGGTCTTGCAGACAGCTCACCATCTCTGATAGATCTCAGCAAACCCAGACACCAAGACACCATTAGAAAAAGATTAAAATTGCAACTAAGACTAACGCCCTCATTATGACATTGGCTGTCTTTTCAAAAGACTGCCGAAGCCACTGCAGCCAGCACACTGCCAGTGCTGGCTGTATGCTTCCCGCCTTATTAGGAGTTTTCTGCTGGGCTAGTGGGCAAAAACAGCGTTTCTGTCCACTGGTCAAGCAGAAAACTCACCACAACATTGACACCGGCTCGAGCCGGTGACAATATTGTGGTGCATCAGGCGCGATAGGACCCGTTGTGAAATTCAATGTCCGTAATTCGGGCAGTGAAATGCGCGACGGGTCTTTCCATGGGGCCCCTGCACTGCCCATGCCAAGTGCATGGGCAGTGCAGGGGCCCCCAGGGAGCGCCGACGCCCCCTTTCAGCCAGTGTTTGCATGGCGGTGAGACAGCCGTGCAAAGGCTGGCAGAAAGGGGACCTGTAATCCCCAGGACAGGGCTGCCTTGGTGGATTGTGACCACAGAGACCGCCAGGCTATAAACAAGCGGCAACCTGACTGTTCCAGCGGTCAGACCATGACCCATCCACCAAGGTCATAATATGGCGGTCGGACTGCCCTGCCTGCTGCAGTCTTGAGACTGCCACACTCATAATGAGAGCCTAAGTGTTCAAGATGTCATAGCCTGGTGTGGTGGTGCCTTCACGGTTGAATAATGGGAATGGGAAATGTCCCCAGACATAGGGGGTTATTCCAACTTTGGAGGAGTGTTAATCCGTCCCAAAAGTGACGGTAAAGTGACGGATATACCACCAGCCGTATTACGAGTTCCATAGGATATAATGGACTCGTAATACGGCTGGTGGTAAATCCGTCACTTTTCCGTCACTTTTGGGACGGATTAACACCTCCTCCAAAGTTGGAATAACCCCCATAATATTGAAAGAGATGGAAAGGATTGTTCAAGAAGGTGGGAGAAGGGAACGTTCAGTTGCCCTTTAGTGAGCCCTTAAATCAAATTATTACAATAGTGTGTGGGGATGAGTTAGTGATGAGGGCAGATAGATCTGTACCCTGTGTGGTGTTCGAACCAAAAAGGTGAATCCAGCATAAGGACACTTGGGACACTTGGGACAAACATTGATGAGAAGACAAGTCAAGACGGAGATGTCCAGGCTTGGATAATCAAGATACATTGAACTTTTTGTTGAGAGTAAGAAGGAGAAAAAAGGTTTTAGGTGGGTGTTGAAGCAGGTGCTGAACATATTAATGATCATGACAAACTGTGGCACAGTGTATGCTTACATCTTATTAGGACATTAGGTGAGCTTAAATATAAGGTACAATTTCCATTACCATGTGTGGATAGTCAATTGACTCAAATTGGCATGTAGTTCAATTTTTTAAATAGATTTCTGAAGGTCTGTGACAATATTTTGAGATTTTTTCTTTCTAAAATTGTAACTGATAATGGCACGCAGCTCAAATTAGTTGAGATACAAACATTTTAACATCTAGTGGCATCAAACATCCATCCACAATATTGTATAATCCCAAAGCATTGGTATTGTAGAAAGGGGCAATAGAATAGTTAATCACACATCCAAATGTTTTGTGTGAGTTGTCAAGCCAAAGATATTATGATCTCAGAAATGGTATGGGAGTATTGCATGATGGTGAACTGTGTCACATAAAAATCCTCTTTCGTGTTGATGGGGAAAAGAAAACCAGGAACTACAATGGTTCTTGCCTGGATGAGAGGAGTGTCAAATGACAGTGTGAAGAAGGTAATGAGTGCTGTTGAGAATGATAGATTTCAGATTGATTATTGGGGGAATGTCAGGTCTGAATGAATATTTAAATATTGAGCCACACTATTTAAAAATAACTATATTTTATTGAAACCTAAACATGTAATTTTACTTGTGAGCACCAAAGTTAAAGTTACCTAAAAATCCAAATGATAAAACACTACTTGCTAATTAAAACAACCCTACCCATTTTTTAAAATAAATTGCATCACTTAAATATTTTTGAGTGTCAATAATAGTTTTATAAACAGTAAAAAGACTGCAATATATTAAAATTAAATGTTGCTTAACATTTGAAATTGAAATGTAAAGCATACAAAAAATAACATTCATGTAAATAAATCCTAGCAACCAAATTCATTGATTGAGCCTGAAACTAGACAAGTTATATTAATTGCTCAATCATAATGGATGGTTATAAACAAATACAAAAAGTACAAAATATACACAACTAAAACATGTATTAAAAAAAATCAGAAATATGAACTAAACATGGCAAAAAATATATAAAAAATGAATAATACAAAATAATATCTAAAATACCCTTAAAGATTAATTCTAATACAAACTCATATTATTATGATATTAATGTAAACCATTCTAAATAAAAATACCATACTATTTTACTGTTATACATTTATTGTATAAATATTGTGTGCAGAAACAATAAAAACAAATATATATGCTTTCAGTGTTTGGCTCCACAACAGCTTTGTAGACATGCTATTCTGAACCCTGATATTATTATCAAACAATTCTTTGGAGTCTGTATTCAGATGGTTACCATATAGGTTGTAGGTCAAGAAAACAGGCCTGAGAAATCGAGAATGAATGAACACAAGTCATACATCTATACCAACACTAATACTTCCTCTGTAGCAAGAGCTTTTCATGATGGAATGTTTAACAGCAGTGGCTGATTTGATACAGGGCCATTGCTTGTATCCTACATGGAGAAAAAACAGAGGTAACCCTGCTCATGCAAACTCTTGAAACAGTAACCGGCAGCCAAATAATCTTGGTCTAAATCTATCCATGAAAGACTGGAAAAATGCAATGTCTGGCAGTTGTTTCCGAATCCTATTTTTGTTTCAAATGATCTTCAACTGAACACCCATTGAACATCGTAGGACCCTTGCTCAGGCACTTATCACTATTTGGTTTGACCATGGGAATAACCTGTCTGATGGAAAGGCTGATTAACCCTTCATGAGTTTGCAAAATATTCAAAGCATAACTGCTTACATAATTTGCAATTTACCAAAAAGAGCCTCAGTGTCTGCTAGTCTAGGGTTCTTCCAGTGGCTACCTGTTCACAGGAGAGAAGTTTTCAAGTTGTTGAGTGGTGCATCAAGCTGTATATAATGCAGGTCTCCACACCTTGATGAAAAACAATTGTACACATAAACCTAATAGAGTAGTGGTTCCCAACCTGTGGTCCAGGGACCCCTGGGAGTCCGCGACTGCTTAGACAATTAAATAATATTAACAAACTAGGTCTCACAGATTTCCGTAATGACTCGGGGGGGTCTCCAGAATACTATAATGATTCAGTGGGGGTCCCTGGGTTGCAGTAATGATAAAGTGAGGGTCCACAAAGGTCAAAAGGTCAAAAGGTTGAGAACCACTGCAATAGAGCACTTAGATCAGCAAATCAAGCCACCATTGTTTTGAGATACATTTTCAGGGGTTGAGCAGGTGGCTGATCTATCACTCACCTTACACCTGTCAACTGGAATGCTTTTCTAATAAATCTATAATTGAAGGCTATGCTTACTTTATTCCTGAAAATTATTTAAATCCTGGCTGCTTCCAGGCTAGTGGTTATCCTCTTATGGCCATTTCTGTCTTTTTTCTCTGCTTAAATGTTATATGTATGGTGCTTTCCCTCACTTGGTTATGGCTAGTGCTTTGATATCCACTTGGTGATGTGTGTGTCCTTTAGAAAAAAATAATAACATAATAATAATTACATGGCAAAGAGTTTGACTGAGAATGAATACAATAATTAATAAAACGTTCAATCTTGATAGGTGAAAATCAGTCTGGCAAAAACCTATAGTTATATCACAGGCATGTGTGAGTAAACTGAGGATAGAGGAAATGCATGTACTATCAATGTGAAGATGCAGTTTTATACCAGCTGTTCGACCCTGAGATGACTGCCAAAACAAACATAGGCAGAAGGTGATTGTCAAGGTGGCATACAAAAGGAGTTCTCTATGAGTTTTATCAATTTTATAATATAATGTTTTTACAGAAACAGACTGCTGAATTTGCACCTAAGGTCATGTCTTTGTAAAGTATGTCAGTAAATCGATCAAAATTTATGTGGAATTATTATTGGTTGTGACTATGAGAAAAACAACTTTTGGTTTGGTTAAGGAAGAAAAAGATAGAAAGAGTACTCTGCTCGGAATCAAATCCATATAACATTGACGAGAACCATGTCAGGACTTACTTTGGCTGTTCAGTAAATATAAGGTTGACAGATAAAAAACGAAATGCTATTTGTAATTAGATTCTTAGATGAAAGGGCAAACAATACCATCAAATGCATTGGACTAATGTCGCACCAAGCAAATATGATTGTGAATAATATTTAAAGTTACATGAACTCCAAAATGATTCATCAAGCAATTTCCCTGTAAACATTCTGAATGCTACGTCATTTCTTTAAATAATAGGAACCACTAGGGCCCTAATAGCCTGAAAACACATGACACCATGTCTCTCATTTTCTAATGTTTCTATCTCCTTCTCTCTTTTTCCTAATTGTACCTCCATCTCCCCATGTCCTGGTTTGAGGTTTTGTTTTTGAAAATAAAAATAAAAAACATTGAAAATGTGCCATATGGCTCTATCGAGCCATCCATAAAACTTGCAATGCATTGGTAGGAAGCTCCATGACAGTGGTTCTTGCCAAAGGAAGGGATGACACCTGAGCACATGGACATTACAACATTTGGTGAGTGGGTACTCCTTCAGGGTGACCGAGTACTTTACTTTATCACCCTGGTGGAGTAAATCCTGTTTGACAAAGTCAAATTCAGACCCAAAATACTGAAGCAGGATTTTGTGTTTGAAAGCAGTAAAAGCAAAGACTATCTAGCTAGGGGAGTTTTTTCCCCATGGAGTGGGGATCATTGTGCAATTTTTACTGCCCTTACCAGCAGTGAAGGACAAAGAAAGCCATTTGTTCACTCACTTTAAGTAGGACAGGAAAAACCTTCAAAAGCCCTTACTCTCTCAGGCTGTCAGATGTGTATGTGGACGATGGAGATGGACTTGTCTCCCCTGCCACATACGGTATGTAGGTGACACTAAATGCGATTCTTTGTAACAAAATACCCTCTCCACCAAAATTGTAATCAGTCTCTCAATCTCTTCCACCAGAAATATGCAATTTGCTGTCCTCAAAGTAATGTCTGCCTCAACCAATCTATATTTTGAGTATGTGTCATATTGTGTACCTCATTTGTCTTCCTGAGCACTAATATGTCATCTTGGAAATACACTAAATTGTTCGTACCCTTCAAAATTCTTGTCATCATCCTCTCCAGACAGTTGTAGCAGAAGATGACCAAAACAGCATCTGAGTGAACTAAAGTGTACCTTTTAAGGTATTGAGGCCCAGATATATACTTTTTGTTGCAAAACTGCACAAACGCAGTTTTGCGGCAAAAAGTATAGCACCAGTTTGCGCCATTTCACAGCGCCAGCCAGGAGCCATATTAAAGGAATGGAGAAAGCCGGAACTAAATTTGGGCTAGCGTCTTTAAAAAAAACACTAGCCGGGTGGGGGTGGCGGAATGGATGGAGGGAGTTGTGCATTAAAAAATTATGCTACCCTGGTTCGAGGCAAAAAAATGCCTGTAACAAGACTAGTGCCTTTTCCTGGCACACAACCACAAAAAACATGACTGTTGCCTAAGAAAAGACAGAAGTCATGCCCATCACCCCAATGGCCAGCACAGGGGAGAAGAATCCAAATGCATGGCCATTGCACCCTGTACCATGCAGGGGGCCCCAAGTTAGGGCCCCTGATGGCACTTAAAAAAACAAAACAAAAATACTTACCTATACTTATCCTACTGACTTGGGATTGGGTCCCCCATCCTTTGGTGTCCCTCTGGTGTGGGTGAGGGTGTTCCTGGGGCTTGGTGAGGGCACCTATGGACCCATTCCATAGTGTTTAGCCATGGAAATGGGTCCACAGGTCCCTTAGGCCCATATTTATACTTTTTGATGCAAAACTGCGCCAACGCAGTTTTGCGTCCAAAAAATTAGCGCCGGCTAACGCCATTCTGAAGCGCCATGCGGGCGCCGTATTTATTGAATGACGTTAGCCGGCGTTAGCCGCCGGCTCCGTATGGTGTGCGTTAAAAAAAACGACGTACACCAGGCAGCGCCGGCGTAGGGGGATATGGAGCTTGGGCGTCAAGAAATGGGGCAAGTCAGGTTGAGGCAATTTTTTAGCCTCAACCCGATTTGCGCCATTTTTTTCACTCCCAACCCCCATAGAAATGACTCCTGTCTTAGCAAAGACAGGAGTCATGCCCCCTTGCCCAATGGCCATGCCCAGGGGACTTCTGTCCCCTGAGCATGGTCATTGGGCATAGTGGCATGTAGGGGGGCACAAATCAGGCCCCCCTATGACACAATTTTTTTTTAAAAAAAACACTTATCTGAACTTACCTTAATGTCTCTGGGATGGGTCCCTCCAGCCTTGGGTGTCCTCCTGGGGTGGGCATGGGTGACAGGGGGTGTCCCTGGGGGCATGGGGGGGCACCTCTAGGCTCCTTCAGAGCCCACAGGTCCCTTAACGCCTGCCTTTTGCAGGCGCTAAAAAACGGCGCAAAAGCGGCCGTACGTCATTTTTTTTGACCCGCCCACTCCCGGGCAATCCCACGCACATGCCTCGGAGTCGATTTTTTAGACGGGAACGTCTACCTTGCATATAATTAACGCAAAGTAGGTGTCCACGCTAAAAAATGACGCTAACTCCATGGACTTTGGCGCTAGACACGTCTAACGCCAAAGTATAAATATGGAGTTAGTTTTGCGTCGAAATTGCGTTAAAAAAAAGGACGCAATTTCGGCGCAAACGGAGTATAAATATGCCCCTTAATGTCTGGTCTGACCCAGGGTTTGAATAATGGTGCAAAGCAAGCTTTGCACCATTATTTAGCCCCTCCTCCCACCCTTGCATCATTTTAGCACGGGGGATAAATATGAGGCTATAGGGATACCACCATTTTTAGATGGGAATGCCTACCTTGCATCTCAGTGATGCAAGGTAGGTGCATGCATCCAAAAATGGTGCAGACTCCTATAATTTGACTCTAGATGTGTCTAACGTCAAAATATAAGTATGGAGTTAGGTTTGAGCTGAATTTGTGTCAAACAAATGACGCAAATTTGGTGCAATTAAAGTATAAATTTGGGCCTGAATGCTTTAAGAGGTTTTGAGTCTGTGCAGGGGTATCTCATGATAGACACTTTTATGGTCAAGTTTTGAGAAAAATCTAGCACCCTTCATAAGTAAGACTAATTCATTTATATTTGGCCATGAAAATGTATCCACAATTATGTTTTGGTTGAGACTCCTAAGATTCAGGAAAAAACCTTGACCGTCTGTAAAGCTTTCAGTGATTATCAGAGGTGAAATTAATCTGGAAGTTCCCAATGGCTCAATAATACCATCACTGATCATCATCACCAACATTTTCTTTGCTTCTTCTTGCACTTTTATGGAGACTATCCACACTTTATGTTGGCTAGGAATGGCATCAGACTACAAAACAATTTTAGGTGCATGAGGTTTCAAATGGCCTAATGCTTCATCGAAAATGTACTTTTGCTACCTTGATAATATCTCCACACTTTGGGCCTGAATTAGGTCTTGGCAGACTGTTTACTCCGTCACAAACATGACGGATATCCTGTTTACCGTATTACTATCCCCATAGGAGATAATGGGACCACAATACAGTGGATGGGATGTTCGTACCATTTGTGATGGAGTATTCTCCCCACCAAGACCTAAATCAGGCCCTTGGGAGTTCTGATTAGGTGCCCCAAGATCAATGACAGTATGACAATCATATTGGTGAATCGCTCCTAGTATCAGAGGACCACCTTCAGCTATGTATAATGCTCCTTCAATGCTTCTATCTTTGAACATAATAGTCATCGTGTAACGTAAGACATCAATTATCTCATCCTGAAACCCCTCTGGAAAATAGGCTAGGGCATTAATTTGACACTTGGTCTCCCAGCAAGAAACATTTCTTTCGGCAAAATCATGTACATAAAACCAGAGTTCACCTTGAGTTCTACCATTCTAACTGCTATGTTAAACTTTGTTCCAGAATACAGGCTGTGACATGTGCTACCACATATATTACAACCCCCTTTGAAACATCTGCTTGAGTTACGATTTCTTAAAAAAATGCATTTACAACTCTAGATACCATCTCCACTCTCACTTCTGTTTTTAATCTATTTCTCTGACTGACACATCACTTCCTCTACCTCTTTGTTCTATTTCTCACATACAAAATTTTGATTCTTCTACAACTTTACCACTGTCTATAGCATCTTTCAATACTGCTTCTTCTTGCTCCTGAACTCGGCAATCAGTTGATCTTAGATATCTTTGTCCGTCAAAGATTCAACTCACACTTAATTGACAATTCCTATGCTCTAGCCATAAACTCATCAAAAGATTTATTTTCTGAATCCTTGTCATGGCTTGTGGTACCCACTTCTGTGAATCTGATTTCCATCCTAATTTGTGCACCTCATACTTATTTACAATGGATCATCAGTGTTTAGACGTCACCTGGAAAAGAGTGTTCCTTCATTAGAAAAACACACAATTCGCTGTCTCAGCTCCTTTCATCACTGGATTGGCCCTTAGCATCAGCATAGCTTCTCTTTCATTCTTACAGGACCTCTAGTGATAACCTTGTAAAAAAGCTTTTCCCAATCAGTGGTCAATGCAAAGGGTTTATATCTAATATTAGCCATCAACTTTTAGCCTGCATTGCAAAATCTAGTGGAGATTTTCCAAAATGAAACCAGTCTAAACCAGTGAGATGGAAATACAAGAACTCGGAATACATGCTTATCCCACAAGTCTACTGTTAAACCATAAAACATAGATATCACTTAGTTTGTGGCGGAATTATGTCACCTGATGTTATAACTATTGTTGTTTGGATGAAATGAAATGGTCACAAGTTCTGTAAAAGTTAAGGGCATGCTCAATGTGGACCCAATGCAGACAGGTCAATGAATGTTTAAAAAAATGGAGTCTGGCTTTGGAGTTCACCACACATCCAGTGCCTCCAAGTAATTTTTAATTATTTTTTATCTATTTCCCCTCTCAATTGGTGCAGGGCCAGATTGTGATAAAAAATAATGGTGGTGAGATATTGGCAGCACAGGATTTCATAGTAACATATGCGATCGTAAGTACAGTAATGGTAAGAATTATTAACTACTAGACTGCAAAGTTCACCATTTAAATGACTTTCTTTTTCATAGTATGTACCAAGTGGATGTCTCTTCTTTTAAATTCTTTGTGTATTACAGGGAAAGCCACTGTCTATTTTTTATTGTAAAGTTGCCAGGAACTGTTGACATGATTGCTATTATCATTTGCTCTGATCCTTGTAAGACAGTCCACCATTTTCTGTTCTTCTGTCTACCTTACTCACTAATTTGCCAATCAGCCACTCAATGGTTTCACACATTTGATGAGTGCAAAGTTATCTTATACGCAGTGCAAGCAAATGCTTACATACAGTTAGTACCTTTTGCTTTTATTTGTGGTAAAACAATAATTCCGTCTTAATAATCATAAATATCACAACAAATACTGCTGCTATCTCAAGCCTGCTCCTGGTTCTGTGATGAATGTGTTGGCTTTTGGTTGATTCTCAGCCACCTCTTTAGCGGTTTGTGTTGCTGCAGTACTCTTCAGCTACCTCTCATGACTGCAGGTCTATGCTAACTTCTGATTGGCCAAAGTCATAACCAATATCGTTGTGAAGGTTTGGTGTGAAAAGGCAAGAATTTTCACAGGGCTACTTAAGTTTCTTACTTTTTTTTTCAGATGTCAAGTTCAGCACATGAGACCACATCCATCAGAGGCCAGTAAGAGCTACTCAAGCACTCAGCTCCAAGTCCTGCATTTCAAATCATTACATTTGTATCTAGAGCACTCAAACCATAACCATTCCAGAAACAAGTACAATTTACCACAAAACTCACAGAAATCAATCCAAAAGACATCCATATATCTTTGTAAGTACCCAAAGGCCTGATGAATGAGATTAGCTCTTGTGACTGTGGATTTTAAGATATCTGTTGGAATGTCGAGGTCAGATTTAATGAAATAAAAATGTTGGCACACTTCAGACAACACAGCAATTCTGTGTTGTTTTGTAGTGGATAGTGATCTGCTATCACAGCCTTATTCAACTCCATCAAGTCCACACAAAGTCTAGCTTCTTCATTTGCCTTCCGAGTCATCACTCTGGCAACACCCATTCAGTTGCCTCTACTTCTTGATTCACTCCAGATTTTCTCAACATATCCAACTCTTTTTTCATTGCATCCTTTACCATTACAGGTACACTCCTTACTTTTCCCACCTTAGGAATCATCCCCAGCTTAAGTCTTATCCGATGGACATAATTCTTGAGATGTCCCTCTCTTTGAAAAACATTTGGGAATTGTGTCTCATAATCAGTTGTCTCTCTTACCCTATCAACTTTTGCTGCTGCAACACTTTTCTTAGTAATCCAACCATCTTTCAATCTCACTGAAGGTGTTTCATTCAGAACCAGGAACACAGGTAGGTCTCTTTGATGAAACCTGCTAATTGAGGAATTTTCCTTAAGAGGTAAATATATTTTAGCTGAAACCATCTTGTCCTACAATTCAATGTAGCTCCAAAAGTTACTTATTAGTTTGATGGGCTGTCTTCCATAACCTCTGGGTTTAATATCCGGTTTTACCAAATACACCGATCCTTTCAAATTTTCTTCAAAAAAGTTCCTGAACATTAATGTTATTTTCACCCCAGAGTCAAATAATATTCTCACAGAAGAGCCGTAAATAAGCACCACCTCAAAATGCCCTTCACTTTCCCTATTGTTTATTTGTAAAACAATTTCTTCACATTCAGGATCTGAGGCATATTATATCTCTCTCACTTTTTTTCATACTTTTAGCAGATCTACAACTGGATTTAAAGTAACGTTTTTTACCACATGTTTTGCATGTGGCCTTCCATCTAGGACACACCTAAAATTGTGTTGCGTATCATACACATCTACATTTCACATCTAAAACACCTAATCTGAGTTTTCTTTATCACTTTTTCTTCCTGCCTGCTAGTAGTAGCTGTAATACCTTTAGATTTCACAATTTGCACTGTGTCCTTATTTTTATCACCAGGCCTCTGATTGCGAATAACTTCAACATACGCCTGCAAATGCTCATACGTTTTTGCCTTTGTTATCACTTAGTGTAAGATTATCTTTCAGGCACAGAGCCTCCCTAAATTTGTCTATCAAGAATCTAAGCCTCAATTGGTTGCACAGCCTTTCATTGGTTGCACACCAAAACTGCATGTGGAAGCTAATTTTCACAATGCTTTTATGTAGGCTCCAACTGTCCTCCCCACATGCTGCATTCTTCTTCTGAAATGATAATGCTCCAAAATGGTGCTTATCTTTGGCAAGCATTGTAAATCAAGTTTTTAAGGCAAACCTCATATTCATTCAATCCATTAGCATCATCCAAGGAAAATTCAGGCAAATGCTTAGATACCATCTCTGGACCTACGCAAAGCATTAGTAACAATTTTTTTTTCTCCCTACCCAGAGAAATACCACAAACTCAGGTATAATGAATAAATACTTTTTGCCATCTCCGTAATGGTATTAGAAAGGAGGTCTGGTCATGTTCAACATATTATCAACAAGAAAAAGTTACAGTAGTGAAGATATACATTATAGCTTGTTATGCTAACTAGTCACACACACACATGTGCCTCCGCTCACACACTTAATCGTAAGCACTAGTACCCGATCAGAAACTCGAGTTTCTGACTTCTATATGTCAAAGTAGGAGAAAGTAAACAGCCAATCATTTTCAATCACCAGTACCCTATGGGGCACTCAAATCGACACCAAAAAAACACCAATACAGTAGCTGGATTTGCACAATTGAGTTGTCACATAGCCCACCACAAACAAAATAATCACTAGCTGACGTTGTACACTGTAGATGATCTTCCTTACAGTGTCTAATAAAGAAGAGAAGTGAAATTTAAGAAATTGCCAGTTACATGACTACACCCGAGCACTTATGCAAGAAACCAGCTTTTGAATCAAACGCTTGTTTCTTGACATTGCGTCCAATTTCAAAATAAGATGGCTTCTGGCGCGATATGCCAATGTGCACTCCAGTCTTTGACCTCAAGTCAAGAAGGATCCTTGCGATGGGACTTTTCGGCCCCACGTGAGCTGAAGAAAGGAGTCCGAACCGAGCCAGCTGACGCGCAGCGAGGAGAAGCGTGAAACCCTCCTACAAACGTGTGCGGTGGGTATGCAAAAAGCAGTGCGCTTGAGAAGAAGTTGCCAGTTAGCTCCTTGCAGAGCGATCTGCACTCGGCCTGCACTTGAGCCCTAGATCCAGTTGGCAAAATTTGAATATGCTGCAATTTAGAATAGAAGCAGCACTCACCTGCAATGTTCATGTGTATAAAGCGAGGGAGCAATTATTAAGGATGTGTTGTGAGTGTCTGCTCACTTAACCCTCTTCAAAATGCAATTGTCGATCAAAATACTTGGGTGGTCATTACAACCCTGGCGGACGGTGTTAAAGGTGGGGTAATACCGCAAACAGGGCGGCGGATAAACAAAGGGAATTATGACCCAGGCGGAAACCGCCAACAAAGACAGCCACTTTTACACACCGCCCGCCACGGCGGTACAGACAAGCAGCGCGGCGGTCACCGCCAACAGACAGGCGAAAGACAATGTACCGCCCATAGTATCACAACCCACCAATCCGCCACCTTTTCCGGGGCGGATTCACCGTGGATAAAAACACAGCGGAAACAGCTTTTGCAATGGGAAAACGCTCACCTGAACACATCCCACAAGGAACGAGGACTCCATGGACCCGGCACTCCAAATACTCTCTGCCCTTGTCTTTCTGCTCCTCTACGACCATCATCTACGTAGGCGACGAAGACAACAGTGAGTACTGCACCTACGACATGGGGGAGGGGGGAGGCAAAAGTTAGGGGGACACCCACCAAATTCCCCCACCCCCAACCTCGCATAATACAACATACACACCAATTCATCCACAAAAATCACAGTAACAACCCACAATCCCCCCGGAAGAATTAAAAGACAAAGTGAAATCCGTTCAAACATTGTAATGTTGCAATATACATGTCTTACAAAAATATACAGATATATACGAAATTCAGTCAGAAATATATACATTACGAGAAGTAGTGCAGATATGTACATAACAATGTCCGTGCACCAACAGTCCAAAAATGCATGGGCGAGGCCCACAAAAGATACCTGACCACAATCGGAGAGAACACTGCCGGGGCATCAGATAGAAATACTACAGGCACCTCAGGGGGAAGGGAAGGGGGGCACCTCGGCCAGATTACTGCAAAGCCAGATCCAAGACGGGGCTTCATGCCCATTGATGTATCCTGGGGAGTGCAAAGCCCCAGTCTCTCAAGTCCCTACAGTGGGTGGGGTGCCCACCTTGCCATCCTGGGGAGTGCAAAGCCCCAGTCTCTCAAGTCTCTACAGTGGGTGGGGTGCCCACCGTGCCATCCTGGGGAGTGCAAAGCCCCAGTCTCTCAAGTCTCTACAGTGGGTGGGGTGCCCACCGTGCCATCCTGGGGAGTGCAAAGCCACAGTCTCTCAAGTCTCTACAGTGGGTGGGGTGCCCACCGTGCCATCCTGGGGAGTGTAAAGCCACAGTCTCTGAAGTCGATAACATTCTCCACTAGTTCTGGGGGGGACTGGTGCCCAGAGTGCTTCATCCTTTGCAGGACTGAGGTAGTGGATGCATCTCTCCACTGGTTCTGGAGGGGGACTGGTGCCCAGACTGGATGAGTCTCCCCATGAAAGTTCCTGTCCAGTCACTGTCCCAGCTGCACATGGATAAGGATGCCTGATGTGGCGGTCTATTCATTCCTACCCGGTGCTTGCCCTGTTCAGCGGTCTTCACCATGGCGGTCTTTGCCCTGTTCAGCAGTGCTTTGCCATGGCGGTCTTTGCCCTGTTCAGCGGTCTTCAACATGGCGGTCTTTGCCCTGTTCAGCGGTGCTTTGCCATGGCGGTCTTTGCCCTGTTCAGCAGTGCTTTGCCATGGCGGACTCTGGACTGTTCAGCGGTGCTTTGCCATGGCGGCCTTTGCCCTGTTCAGCGGTGCTTCGCCATGGCGGTCTTTGCCCTGTTCAGCGGTGCTTTGCCATGGCGGTCTTTGCCCTGTTCATCGGTGCTTTGCCATGGCGGTCACTGGACTGTTCAGCGGTGCTTTGCCATGGCGGTCTTTGCCCTGTTCAGCAGTGCTTTGCCATGGCGGTCTTTGCCCTGTTCAGCGGTGCTTTGCCATGGCGGTCTTTGCCCTGTTCAGCAGTGCTTTGCCATGGCGGTCTCTGGACTGTTCAGCGGTGCTTTGCCATCGCAGTCTTTGCCCTGTTCAGCGGTGCTTTGCCATGGCGGTCTTTGCCCTGTTCAGCGGTGCTTTGCCATGGCGGTCTTTGCCCTGTTCAGCGGTGCTTTGCCATGGCGGTTCTGGTACGGACATTGGTGTGTGGCATGATGCTCCCTACACTGGGCATTGGTGTGTGGCATGACGTTCCCTACACAGGGCATTGGTGTGTGGCATGATGTTCCATCATAGCCCACCTGGGCTGTGGCAGCCGGGCCCTCCTGGGCACTGACTTCGGCGGTAGTCTCCTGACCAGTGACGATACTTGGGTCCTCCTGGGCTGTGACTCCGGCGGTGGTCTCCTGACCAGTGAGGATACTTGTGCCCTCCTGGGCTGTGACTCTGGCGGTGGTCTCCTGACCAGTGACGATACTTGGGCCCTCCTGAGCTGTGACTCTGGTGTTGGTCTCCTGACCAGTGAAAATACTTGGGCCCTCCTGGGCTGTGACTCCGGCGGTGGTCTCCTGACCAGTGACGACGGTTCTGGCAGTTGTGTCTCGACCGCCGGGAATGATGGCGCCCTTCTCTGCTGTGACACACACAACAGGCTGGGCAGACTTCTTCGGGCCCTTCCCCACCTTTGGTGGAGTCACAGCTGACTCTCCAATCCCCTTGGAACCCATGTGAGTTGTTTTCCCACCAGGAGTCTTCTCACAGTCCTGTCGTCCACTCTCCAATTTTAGGGCCTTTACAGGGGGTGGGCTGCCAGTGCCTTGGCTCCGGGTCACACTGCCTGCCCTGGTGGCCGGTGGACTCCACAAACCTTGAACAGGCACCACTGGTATTGGAGGCTTTTTGGCTGAGGCGCAACAACGGGACTGATGAATTGGAGGGGGGGTGGGAGCAAAAAGGTCAACTTTACAGAGGGACAGTTTCTGAAGTACACTGGGATGTGTAGTTGGAGGGGGTCTGGGAGTGGAGGAAGAGGAGGTGGTTGTCAGAGGTGTCACTTTAGGTGTTTTGGGTGCAGGTGCAGGTACTGGAGGCTGTCGTGAGGTGGATGGATGTTGGGTGTGTGGGTGCCTGCGTTTGTGTACTTTGGGAGGGGGCGTCACAGACACACTGGGAGAGGACACAGGGGACGTGTAAATGGCAGTGGAGGTGGTGAGTGCAGGGGAGCGGCTTGTGGTGCTGGGTCTCCTTGTGCGATTCATGGTGCCTGTAGATGTGGTGCATGCATGTGTGTGTGTAGACGAGACTGGGAGGGAGGAGGGAGAAGAGGAGGAGGGGGACACAGTGGAGGCAATGGATGTTGCTGTGTCTGTACGTGGGTGAGGCTTGCGTGAGTGCCTGTGGGTTGTGTGGTGCCTATGTTTGCTTGAGCTACTTGTGTGTGCTGACTTGTGTGCATGCCGGTCTGTAGGTGTGCTTGGGATGGGCTGGGGTACAGGAGATTGGGTCTGGGTGGAGGAGGTTGGAGGGGGGAGGCTGGATACAGGGACAATGGCTGCCATCACTCCTGAGGCCAGAGATTGCAGGGTTCACTGAAGGACAGCCTGACCAGAATGAATGCCCTCCAGGAATGCATTACCGTGTTGCAACTCTCGTTCTACACCCTGGATGACATTCACAATGGTAGACTGCCCAACAGTGAGTGACCGGAGGAGGTCAATGGCCTCCTCACTGAGGGCAGCAGGGGTGACTGGGGCAGGGCCTGAGGTGCCTGGGGCGAAGGTGATGCCCAGCCTCCTGGGTGAGCGGGCATGGGGCGAATGCTGAGGGGCTGCTGGGAGGGCGGTGCTGGTAGGGGAGGTGGCGGCTGTACCTGTAGAAGTGGGGGGCACAGATGGTGCCGCCACCAAAAGGGAGCCCCCATCGGCGAGCGAGTCCGTGTCGATGCTTGGTGATCCGGTGGCCGACGTGAAGCTCCCCTCGCCCTCCGTCCCACTTGTGCATTCAGAGTCCATGGTGTGGCCCTCCATGGCCATGTGGGATGCAGCTCCCTCGTGCTCTGGTGCCACTGCACCTCTGCCTGATGATGCTGATGTACAAAAGGACAGGGAGAGCAGAAAAAGGGGGGGGACAGAATAAAGAGAGTTTTAGTGCATGGCATACCGCTACCGTTGGCGGACAAGACAGACACAGCAGCCCCCTGCAGTACGCCGTGCTCCTGCCCTCTGCACATGCAATCTCTGGGATATGGCCTACATGGCAATGGTGGACATCTGCACACATGGATGCCACAGGGGCAACTATACCTGTACTTGGCACTCTGCTGAGGTGGGGTAGAGTGCCACATGGCCTGCATTACGGAGGGGCCTTGCCTACCGAACTCGCCCTGGCCTAGGAACACCCACAGCCCACCTACCCCACCCAGACACCTCCACTGCGCACAAAGTCAGCAGAATGAGAGTGTACTCACCCCCTTTTGTCTGCTGTGATGCCCTCAAGTGCCCATCCAACTCAGGGTAGGCCACCGCCAGGATCCGGAACATCAGGGGGGTCATGGTGCGACGGGCACCCCTCCCACCTTGGGAGGCCATCCCCAGCTGAGCCTCCGCCGTCTTCTTGCTGCAGCGGCGACTGTCCTCCCATATTTTCCGGCAGTGGGTGCCCCGTCTCTGGTGGGCCCCAGGGTCCGGACCTCCTTGGCGATGGCACGCCAAATGTCCCTCTTCTGGTGGGCGCTGACCTACATGACATCCACAAGGAAAGAGGATCAGTCATTACTAACTGCACAGTCGATGTGAGTGGCCCCCTCCCTACTCTGGCCATGTGGCCCATTCATTCCCATGCATTAATGTTCTATGAACTCTGCCCCCTTCCCTCTTCCAACCAGCCCTCTTCACCCAGGCCTAGCCCATACAATGTGCTCCCTGTGTACTAACCTGTTGGTCTGGAGGACCGTAGAGTTGCGTGTACTGGGGGAGGACCCCGTCTACCAGTTTCTCCAACTCCTGTGCAGTGAAGGCAGGGGCCCTTTCCCCAGACGCAGCAGCCATTGTCGCTTCCAGACCGAGGTCACAGCAGCACTTGTAGTGTAGGTCCTCTCCTGTCGAAGGTCAGGTATCTAGTGATTGAACAGATAGAAAATGGCGGTGACGTCCGCGGCAGTGCGCATCATCACCGCCGGCGCACCTGTTCAATAGCTCCTGGGACCCATAGGGTCCAATGTTGACCAATGCAGCATTGCGCCGCGGTCTACGACCGCCTACCGCAATGGTGTGCAACGCCAGCCCAGTTACCCCACAATCCCATTGTCCCAGTTTAGAGGTCAGGCAGCTGCCCTTTCAGCGGCCCACATGGCTTCATTTACCTCTGCGTCACACATAGCTAGGCCTACACTCAACACACATACAGAAAGGGTTTTGTGAGTGGTGTAGTCTTGTGTGTAACTGTGGGTACATACCTGGAGGAATAATGACTGATTCGTCGCTGTTGTCCTTCGTAGGCACCGTCAGCTGGGACATGTGAGAAGATGGCGGAATCCTCCGGTGTACCGACCGCTGGTGGACCTGTTGACAATGGAAGAGCGACATGTCATCGTCACCTACCGGTTTGACCGTGCCACAATCCAGGAACTATGTACCCAGTTGGAGCCAGACCTCATGTCACCAATCCGCCATCCGACTGGAATCCCCCCTGATTTGCAGGTGCTGTCAGTGCTCCATTTCCTTGCAAGTGGGTCTTTTCAGACAACAGTGGCCATGGCATCAGGGATGTCCCAGCCTATGTTTTCCAACGTGCTGTCCAGAGTGTTGTCTGCCCTGCTGAAACATGTAAGGAGATACATCATTTTCCCTGAGGTGGCAGATTTGCCTACAGTGAAAGGTGACTTCTATTCTCTTGGACATATCCCCAACGTCATAGGTGCCATTGATGGGACCCATGTAGCTCTGGTCCCCCCCACAGGAGTGAAGCAAAATATAAACGCTGTGGGAGAGCGTAACTGGATGGACGGAATGCAGAACCAATCAAACATTCACCCCCAGTCACAGATCTGGGTTTAATCCATCCATTATTTTGCTCACCATGCCACCCCAGTTTGAACCCAGCCATATGCAAATCAGTCTTGACCCTGTTCCTCATGGGAACAGTCCAGCCCGAACTGCCAGGCCAGGTTCTCCCTGGACCGGAAACAAGCATCCTGGGACCGGTTTCGGGGTTTCACCCCTCATCAGCCAGGCTAGCTTGAATCCAGTGGCACAGTGAGCCCGGGACCCACGTCTGGGCATACCCGGCGCACTTAGGGCGGCAAAAGCAAAGCAAAATATAAACGCTGTGGGAGAGCGTAACTGGATGGACGGAATGCAGAACCAATCAAACATTCACCCCCAGTCACAGATCTGGGTTTAATCCATCCATTATTTTGCTCACCATGCCACCCCAGTTTGAACCCAGCCATATGCAAATCAGTCTTGACCCTGTTCCTCATGGGAACAGTCCAGCCCGAACTGCCAGGCCAGGTTCTCCCTGGACCGGAAACAAGCATCCTGGGACCGGTTTCGGGGTTTCACCCCTCATCAGCCAGGCTAGCTTGAATCCAGTGGCACAGTGAGCCCGGGACCCACGTCTGGGCATACCCGGCGCACTTAGGGCGGCAAAAGCAAAGCAAAATATAAACGCTGTGGGAGAGCGAACAGGAGTACAGGAGCAGGAAGAGTTATCATTCTATGAATGTACAGATGCTCTGTTTGGCAGACCAGTACATCTCCCAGGTAACTGCTATGTTCCCTGGCTCAGTGCATGACGCCTACATCCTGCGGAATAGCAGCATCCCTGATATGATGGGTCAACACCAGAGGCACCATGTATGGCTATTGGGGGACTCTGGTTACCTCAACCTTTCCTGGCTATTGACCCCAGTGAGGAATCCCAGGGCAGAGGAACAGTACAATGAGGCCCATGGGCAGACTAGGAAGGTGATCGAATGCACCTTCGGCCTCCTGAAGGCCAGGTTCAGGTGCCTCCATATGACAGGTGGATCCCTATTCTACTCACCAAAGAAGGTGTGCCAGATCATCATCGCCTGCTCCATGCTTCATAATTTGGCTTTGCGACGCCAGGTGCCTTTTCTGCAGGAGGATGATCAAGATGACAGTGTTGTAGCAGCTGTTGAGCCTGTGGAGCCTGTGGACAGTGATTAATTGTCAGACGTGGATGGGGTGAGACAAGCGGCTTCTAGATATATTGTTCTATGGGGGCCATACCAGAATACTGCTATTCTAGAGTGTGCATCCCTTTCTTAGTTTAAAACAAATGTACGATAAAATTGCGTTCCTGTATAGTTTTGCATTTTCCTTCTTCTGCTTGGTTTTTGGGATTGTTTTCGACCACTTGAGGGTACTGTTGATTTGACATGGAACCTAATCAATCTGGATGTCTGTTTTATTAATAAACATTTATGATTTCTTTTTAGTATTTCAATTGTGGTATACCTGCTGAGGAAACTTATTTCTCTGTTAGGATACTTTCCATTTCTGGAACAGTGAATATTTATTTTTATTATTCCTGCTGGTGTAACATTATTACAGTTGTTTGTGATGTATTTAGCTGTGTACCTATGGGTTATTTCAATGGAAACATCTGTGCAGTGAATGTTTAAAGTATTGTTAAAATAAGCAGAACTAATTTGATTAGTGATGTCAGTTTGAAAACCTATTCTTGGAAATTTCCTAACTTTGATGTGTTTAATGTGCTGTGTTCCCGTAATCATAATGCTGAAACATTTTTTCATGTGAGCACACATAAATCTATAAAGAGAACCCTGTGCTTACATCTGGTTCATATTACATGTTTGTACAAAAATGTGCATTTCTGTAGTGCTGTTATTTCCTATTTTATGAGTGTTTTGCTTGTAAAAAGAATTTGGACCTCATTATGACTTTGATGGTCTGACAGTAAGACTGCCGCGGTGGCAGCTGCCAAAAGACCACTATCTTGTTGGTAATCATACTGCCGTATTAAGAGTCCCAAGGTGAAGTCCGCAAAAAAAACAGCCAAATTTCCGAAACCGCCACGACACTGGAGGACAGAAAGGAGACGATTCGACCAACAGCAACGCCAGCCCAACAAGAATCCTCCCATCCTATTATGATTCACAAATCATGACACCGGTTCTTTCATGGCAGAAAACCGTTGGCAGTGGCCTCAACTCACATCACACTGAACACAACACCACAATGGATAGTTTGAATACCCCACAAGTGACACACATCCACACACCCAACACACCTATAAGCTGCATTATAAAAAATACCCCCACACAACCCAACCCTTTGCAAACAGAATGTTACACACAGCAACAGACAACCAACATTTTTGAAGGATACAAAAAGCATGAATAGGCACCTGTTTACAGTTCACTAAGCACACATCACACAACTGCATAGCATACACAACACATTTTACTACCACACACAGTTCACAACACTGTCACCCACTCCCATCACAGCACCTACACTTCACCATTTACCTTTTTCTCCAGCCTTTTCTTTGAACACTAGGACACCAACTTCACCATCACTACCATGTCCCCATAAAAATACACACGTTTCACAGACGATGCGTTTTGGGTCATGATGGACAAAACTGTCAAGGTAGAGCCACACCTGTTCGGAGAACAGGTCCAGCAAACATCAATTGCCAGGAGAATGGAGTTCTGGCAAAGAATAGTCGACAGGGTCAATTGTGTAGGCACCTATCCACGTACAAGTGAGGACATCAGGAAGAGGTGGAATGACCACTGGGGGAAGGTACATTCCATGACATCCTGGTACCAGCTGGTGGTATTCAATACTGGTAGTGGGTCCCACCTCCTCCCCCTAATTTCACATCTTATGAGAAGGTCTTGGACATACTGCATCCAGAGGGCCTGACAGGAATATCTGGGGGAGTGGAGTCTGGTAAGTTCCCACAAAATCCAAGTCACCCAATTGTCATGTTCTGCATGCTCTCTCACCACCTTAACCCACCCCAATTGATATACCACCCACTACACCTCTGTCCAAATGTTCCAATATCCCTCTCTGGCATGCCACATGTCCACTAAACTCACCTGGCTCCACAGCCGTTAGGAATGGCACTTGAATTACTGGCAACTCATAGCACTACTATTCCCAAAATGCAATATCCTACCTTTGTTAAAATCTGAACAGTGTACCAAATGTGATGTCATGCATACAAAACTAACTACCCCTCTGACCCATCTTGCATGTGCAAGTGCGAAACAGTTAATGCCAATCACAGCAATGCAATGGCCCACTCCCACTATCATCATTAGCAAAACACAGATATAGCTGAGTGCCTAATCATAATGCCCTTAGAATACAAATTCCTAAATCTGAAATATACCCACCTGGGGTTGAAATCTAGATGCACATGCAGTACATCCAGTTACTCGTCAGAGTCTATTGCTTACTCCCAAACTATGTCACTACGCTGACATTATTGTGCATTGCGCACGTCTTTCTGGTGCAGTTTATCATGTTAGACACTTCAGTAGGAAACAAAAATAAATACCCATGTAAATAATCAGACAGCATAAGATAGTATCAGCGGTCCAGTCACTACTACAATAGTTTAACAGATTCAAACATGGTGTATGATATTGAAATTATAGAGTCTTATGTTGTACAAAGCAAGATTGTGCAGCAGCTGTCATTGTCATTTCGGGGGAGCATGTGAAGGCACTGTCTGCATCTCACACAACATCAATAGTACCCTAAATGTAAAAGCAACTCTGTTTTCAACTTCTTCCAAAGGTAACCTTGCCAATGTCACCATGGACAGAATACCAGAGACTGTGACTAGCCCTCTGTGAGGATAGCACCCCTGGAAGTGTGAACACTGACGAAGAGCCTATCAGGGACACCTGGTCAGTCAAAAACTGTCAACCACACCCTGCCCAGATTGACTACTCCCAGCCCAGTCGCACCTACATCACAGGCAACAGTTTGCTCCCAAACCTGTGTTCTAAGGACTGCCTCATCCATTGTGTGCCCCACAGTACAGGTACCTTAATCTCCTCTTGTAAAACACCTGACAATGATGCTCCTGCCACCACTGGGAGTGGGCACACTGTGCCAAGGGCACAGGCAGGTGGGGGTAGTGTGCATGGGAGGGATGCTGTGGGCCAGAGGATAGGGGCTGAAAGGGATAATACTGACCAAGAAACCATTTCCAAAGCCTGGGAGCCTACCAGAATTCCCAAGGCATGATGGGTCAGGTAATCATGATGGGGGAAATCCAACAGCTGTAGAGGACTAGCCACCAGGAAGTCATACAGCAGTGGAAGGCACACAATGCCATCATGGCGTCCATTGTTGGGGTGCTGAGGGACATCAACACTACCCTGAGTAGATCTGTAACACAGCATCAGGCCTCTTCTACTAGTAATGACTCTTCAGGCCCTTCAGCATCTGTGGCTGTTAGTGGAATTGAGGCCCTGCCAGGAGAAGGACATGCCTGAGACACCCCACCCTCTGTAGCAGAGGAAATCCCCCACAAACATGGATGTTTACCCAGACATCCAAGAGGAGCAGTAGCCAATGCCAAACCCACTGCCAGGAAGGGAACCTCTTCTGACTTGTTCTCCTTGTGTGCCGCAGATACACCATTTTGACTGTTTTGAAATTGATCTCCATTTTCCTATGGTGCAAGGACACTGGACCTATGTAGCCTACTGGTGTAGCAGCTAACCTCATGATTCCTACCACCATGACTGAACCCTTCACTGTTTATTTTGTATATATTTAAGTTTCTAGTCACACATAATGGTGGTCATTCCGACCTAGGCGGGCGGCGGTTGCCGCCCGCCCGTCGGAAGCCGCCTGAATACCGCCCCGCGGTCAATAGACCGCGAGGGGTATTCTGACTTTCCCGCTGGGCCGGCGGGCGATCTGAATCAGATCGCCCGCCGGCCCAGCGGGAAAGCGCCTTCCACAAGGAAGCCGGCTCGGAATCGAGCCGGCGGAGTGGAAGGCGTGCGACGGGTGCAGCAGCACCCGTCGCGCTTTTCAGTGTCTGCATCGCAGACACTGAAAAGCCTAGTTGGGCCCTGTTAGGGGGCCCCTGCAGTGCCCATGCCATGGGCATGGGCACTGCAGGGGCCCCCAGGGGCCCCAAGACGCCCGTTCCCGCCGGCCAGGTTCTGGCGGTAAGAACCGCCAGAGCCAGGCCGGCGGGAAGGGGGTCGGAATCCCCATGGCGGCGCAGCATGCTGCGCCGCCATGGAGGATTCCCCAGGGCAGCGGGAAACTGGCGGGAGACCGCCAGTTTTCCCTGTCTGACCGCGGCGTTAGCGCCGCGGTCAGAATGCCCTTAGGGGCACCGCCGGCCTGTCGGCGGTGCTCCCGCGCCCCTTGGCCCTGGCGGATTGTATCCGCCAGGGTCAGAATGAGGGCCAATGTGTTACTGTCCACAATATATTACACTTAAACACAAGCCCTTTGTATGCGTCATTTATCAACCATGTACAACCTTTATGTATGCCAATTCTAGTATCAATATGCCCCTCTGCATTGTATAACCTTTGTTATGGACATCACTTGTAGATTCTATCAGCAGGGCACTCATTACATTAGGACTGTAACATGGAAAGATGAAAAAACAGTTGTATACTACATCAACACATTTATTGGTAGATATGCAAAGAACACATAGAGTATACCTGATTGTAACATCAGGATGTTTGCTAAGGTGTGACATACTGCTAAACTACAGGATACATAAGTTAGGGACATGCCAGTTTTCCTACAAGCCAGGAGGCATAGAGGCTGGTCCGTTGCATCTCCTGGTGAAGCCTTATCACATACCTATACTTTAGCTTCCCAATATTCATATTCCATGGTACAGATAGATATCAGTAATGATGTTCCCAGTCCAGAGATCTTTCACTTACATTGGCCACATGCCTGTAGGCTTGCCACTCAACATATGTCAGTGCACAGAGACATGCACATTGGTCTTCAAAGTAGGAAAACACTGACAGCTGGGTTCAAGGTAGATTACATACAACAGAAGCCAATGTGGTGGCAGAGGCTATGGTGCTTCAATTTTCACATGTGTCAGACACATATGGACACAAGACTGACACCATCTTACTACCTCCAGTACCTTGCAGGTTATCTTCATGGTAAAACACAATTCCACCTGAGAGTCTTGACAGTCTGGCCATGTTAGTCACACTCCACATACTCATGACAAATAGTACCTGGTTCCAGCCCTGTCCACTTCTCATGTCTGCCTGCATTTCCCATCTGCTTCTGACACTGTCTATGACTTGCCAATGATGAGGATCCAGCTGGAACTCAGCAAACCTGTGACTGACAGAGATAAGAGATAGGACATAGCAGAAAACATTCCTCAATTCAGAGAAGTCATGTACAGAAAAGTGACTTTGCATGTGCATCAACAAAACATGACACTCTAGACTACTCTGTTCAGTACACAATACAAATTAACAGGTTGCTTGTGTAACTCACTCATAGGCATTGGAGCTACCTAAAACCTCATACCTGATGGATAAAAGGAGATGACATGCTACCCATCAACTCTATGTTACAAACATATATCACAGCATTGAGAAGACATCACATACCTTGAGTCAGTTGAAGTACTGATTGATGAGATCTGCCCTGAAGTGTCCCACTTCATCTTCATATGGTTCATCATCACTTGTCAACTTGGCATTTCCACCTACAGGTTCTGTTATTCCCTCCTCATCTGGTAAGAAAGGTATCTGACGTCTCAGGGCAAGATTGTGGAGCATACAGCAGGCAACAATTATTTGACATATCTTGTTGGGTGGTTAGAGGAGGGCTCCTCCTGATATGTCCAGACAGCAAAATATTGCCTTCAGGAGCCCAAAACTTTGCTCCAGGACAAACCTTGCCCTTCTCTGGGCCTCAATGTAGCAGACTTCCCCTGGAGTGGTTAGGTACCTCACTGGTGTCAACAACCAAGGAAGATATGGATAGCCAGAGTCACCTGTAAGCATGTAGGTAGAAAAACACAAACATATATCGATGACATGTGCTATTGTGATAGCACGAGAAATAATTTGCAAACACACATGTTAAATCTGAGTTGTCAACCAGCCAAGCCCTCTCTTTGTTGAGTTGTGTCATCAGCAGTGGGATATTGGTGTTCCACATGATGAAGGCATCATGGACTGATCCTTGATACTTTGCACTGACTTGTGAAATGTACAGGTCTGCCAAACACACCACTTCAACATTGATAAAGTGGTAGTTTTTCCTGTTCCTAAATACCTGTTAATTGGCACTGTGGGGAACCAAGGCTACATGGATGTCATCTATGGTTCCAGCCACATGTGGAATGTAGCCCAATGCATAAAACTCTGTCTCCACATAGGCCAAATCCGCATGTTGGGGAAACCTGATGTAGCTATCCATGTGTTTCAACAATGCAGACAATACATCCTTCAAAATCAGCCGGAACATGGGCTGAGACATCCCTGCAGTTAGGGACCAGTGGGCAAGAAGTGTAGCACAAACATTACTTGAATGATGGGATGTATGCTATAGGTATTGCACATGGCGGGCCTCAGATCAGGATCCAACTGATCACAAAGATCCATGACTGTATGCCTATTCAGGCAATATGTCTGGATAGTATGTCTCTCTTCCATGGTGTACAGGTGTACTAGTGGGAGGTACACTGGAGTTTGCCTTCCTCTCCTCATGTCAGGGTAACTTTGTGGAAACATACAAACTTCACATGTGACATGAACAATGCACCCGTCAACCCCACCAACCCCGACATCGCGGCACACAACCTTAAGCTATGGATCAATGACTGCGCCGACCGCCTTGCTCCACTCAGAAAACCCTCCAACAACCACATCAACAAAAAAGCCACCTGGTTCACCGACGACCTCCAAGCTTCCAAACGCCACTGCTGAAAACTCAAGCAAATATGGCTACTCGAACGCACTCTAGACAACCACACGGCACTCAAGGATGCCACATGCAAACACCACCAACTCATCAGGCTAGCAAAAAGATCCTCCTTCAAAACCCGCCTAGAAAACAACGGCCATGACTGCAAAGAACTTTTCAGCATCGTAAAAGAACTCTCCAACCCAAACGCCACTGTCAACGAAATCACCCCCTCCCAAGAACTATGCGATGCCCTAGCAACCGCCTTCCACCAAAAAATCACCGACATCCACGACAGCTTCAACTCCCCTCACACTCCGGACACTCCTACCCCACCCACCACCCGCTCCAGCCGACTGACCTCCTGGACCAACATCAGCGACGACGATATCCGCAAGACCATGAACTCCATCCACTCCGGATCACCATCAGACCCCTGCCCACACCACATCTTCAACAAAGCAGACACAGCCATCGCACCACACTATGGAAAGCCATCAACATCCCTTTTGAAACTGCAAGATTCCCGGAAAGCTGGAAACACGCCGAAATCAACACCCTTCTCAAGAAACCAAAGGCGGACCCCAAGGACCTGAAAAACTTCCGGACCATCTCTCTGCTCCCTTTCCCGGTTAAGGTCATCAAGAAAATCGTCAACACTCAGCTCACTCGGTACCTCGAAGACAACAACATCCTCGACCCCTCCCAGTCTGGCTTCAGACGCAACCACAGCACCGAAACCACCCTCCTCACCACCACAGACGACATCAGAGGCCACCTCGACAATGGAGAAACATCAGCCCTCATCCTCCTAGACCTATCAGCTGCCTTTGACACCGTCTGTCACCACACCCTAAAATCCCGCCTCCACGCAGCAGGAATCCAGGACCAAGCCCTCAAATGGACCACATCCTTCCTCACCGGCAGAACCCAAAGAGTCCGCCTCCCCTGTACCAATCCAAAGCCTTCAACATCATCTGCGGCGTACCCCAGGGCTCATCCCTAAGCCCGAAGCTGTTCAACATCTACATGGCCCCCCTCACACAAGTGGCCTGCCAGCACAACCTCAACATCATCTCCTATGCAGACGTCACCCAACTCATCCTCTCCCTCACCAAGGACCCGCACACCGCCAAAACCAACCTCCATGAGGGACTAAAAGCCATCGCCGACTGGATGAGAGAAAGCCGGCTAAAACAGAACTCGGACAAAACAGAGGTCCTCATCCTTGGGCGCACCCCCTCCACCTGGGACAACTCATGGTGGCCGTCCATGCTGGGTCCCCCACCAGCGGCTTCACCCTCGAATACTCACTCTCCATGTCAAAGCAGGTCAGTGCCATCTCCTCCTCCTGCTACAACACCCTTCGCATGCTTCGCAGAGTTTACAAATGGATCCCAACAGAAACAAGAAAACAGTAACCCAGGGCCTCGTCAGCAGCAGACTTGACTACGGCAACGCCCTCTACACCGGTATCTCATCCAAACTCCTCCAAAGCCTCCAACGCATCCAAAACGCCTCCGCCTGACTCATCCTCAACATCCCTCGCCACTGCCACATCACCCCCACCTAAGAGACCTTCACTGGCTCCCCTTCAACAAGAGGATCACCTTCAAGCTCCTCACCCACGCACACAAGGCACTTCACAACACAGGACCATCATACCTGAACAACAGACTCAGCTTCTACACCCCACCCGACATCTCCGCTCCACTAACCTCGCCCTCACCTCCATCCCCCGCATCTGATGCAAATCTTCAGGCGGCAGATCATTCTCATACCTCACCGCCAAGACCTGAAACACCCTCCCGCTGGATCTACGACAGACCCAGGACCTTCTTTCCTTCAGAAAACTCCTCAAGACTTGGCTCTTTAAGCAGTACCAGCACCTCCCGCCCCCCCAGTGCCTTGAAACCCTCACGGTTATGTAGCGCGCTTTACAAATTGTCTGATTGATTGATTGAATGCACACAAAATGAACATGTACAGCTCACACATATCTACGATCAAGGTTGGTTACAATATCTGACATCTACAGGACCTCATATTGCTGAGCATCCTATGACACTCCCCTTGGTGCATGTTCCCTCAGTTATCTAATGTATCTGTGACTGTCAATATTTGTTAGTCCAATTGACCTTACATGTGAAACACATTTTGTAGCACATTATCCACAATACCAACGCACATATGATGTTGAGAATAGGTGTGCATTCCTATCACCACAAATCCCTGTTACACTGCTCTAACTACTCATGTGCACAAATGGATTAATAAACCTGAAGGCAGTATGTACTGATAATTACCACAATAAAGGGATTTGGTAATGCCACAGATTATAAAACGTTTCTATACATGAAATGTGCTCAAAATAGCAGCCGCCTGACCTACTGTGCTAGACATCTGGAAGTGACCTAACTCTACCCAGCGGATGTTGTCATGGCGGTAGGAGGTCTCTACTGCGGTGGAAATTGCCATTGGAACATATTGCTGTCTTTGGCGGACTTGGACCAATGGCGATGACTGAAGTGGTGATGGTCCTCCGCGTGGTGTACGTTTCTGCCATCTTCTGAAGTATTGCTCACTTGACTCCTGACACTGCTGCCAGCAACACCTCCACTACATGAGCTGCTGTGTACTGCCTCTGGGAGCTATCATGCCACATCCTGCAGGTGATAGGGCCCCAGCCTTCACCCCAGAAGAGCTGGACAAGCTTGTGGAGGAGGTCTGTATGGACAGCTATATGGTGGACCAGAGGAGCAGGTAAGTCCAATGGTATACAAATCATACCAATGTGTGAAAGGTAGGGTGTATTATGGTGTACCTGAAATATTATGTTGTGAAGGTGTTGATGCGTGCAGATGTGCATGAGTGTGAACTGAGAGGATGGTAATGTTTGCCTACTTGCTGTCACTGAAGTGTTCTGCCCACTTGTGTTGATATGGTGCATGTGGACATGACTTTTTGTTTTTGTCTGTGTCACCCATGCAGGTCAACCCCCATCAAAAAAAGGAATCTTTTGTGCCATTGCCAAGCAAGTGCGAAGCCTGGGGGTCCATGACTGCAGGAAGCAGTAGGAGGACCTGAGACACTGGGCTCCGAAGACCGCAGAGGCCCAGCTGGGGATGTCCTACTGTGAGAAAAAAGGACTGATTACATAGGCTCCCTAACTTTTTGCCCCCATTTTCCACTTTTGGCAGGTGTTTTCCTGACTCTGGTGGTGCCCTGGGTACTGCTAACCAGTCCCAGGGCCTGTGCTCTGTGTAAAATCAATAGGCAAATTAGGCTAATTATAATTGGCTAAGTCAACCTACCTATAAGTCCCTAGTATATGGTAGGGCATGTAGGTTTAGGGACCACAGCATAGGTAGTGCACCCATAGGTGCACTGCTGAGGTACCCAGTGTCATTTTAAAGGCAGGCCTGCCTTGCTGGCTGCTTTTAAATTAAAGTTATATGCAAATTCGACTTTGGATTTAAAAGTAGTTCCAAAGTCTTAAACTACCTTATTTTTACATATAGGGCTGGGTGCCATGGAACTATACGCAGGGACCTTATAAAAATAGTTTTATAAGCCCTGGTGAGGTAAAAACAGCCAAATTCGTTTTTCCCTCATTGTAGTGAATGGCCTTCATAGGCTAGAATAGGGAGACTTTATTTTAATTTTAAAAGTCCCCTTAAGTAATGGATACAAAGAGTTTAGTATCAAATCAATTGTTATAATAAATCCCACAACTTCCAGTTGTGGGATTTAATATAACTTGTTCAGTTAAAGAGTTTTAAACTTTACCTGAAAAGTTGCCAATTTCAGCCCTGCATTGTTTTTGCTGCTGTGCTCTGATTGGCCAGCCTCTGGAAGCCTGGCCAGGCTGCCTTGATGAGGTGTGAAGTGGCCTGGCTTCACACAGAGAGATGTGCCTGTGGGAGGGAATTTCCAGGATGGTGAGGCAGGAAGGGGGAGGGCTGCCAAACTGGTCTTCAAAGGCAGAGAAGGACATTTGGAGCAACCCAGCAACACCCCCACCTCCTGCAACCCCAGACAACTAGGTGCCCCCTTGATTAGATTAGGAGAGGGCAGGAGAGGGGTGTATTTATGATTTTTAGCCACACCAGTGGGTGAGCTCAGCCAGGTGTAACCTCCAAAAATCAGATTCAGCCATGATGGATTTTTGAAATTTTTTGCCTCCTGGGATTGATTTTTGCCACACTTCCCAGGAAGTGGTCATCACAGGGGGAAGGACCCTGCACCTGAATGGAGAATCAGGACCCCCCTGTATTTCACCCAGGAGCAAGGATAAAACAGGCAGACCTGCACCTAGACCTCAGTTCCCTACCATATCCCTATCGGGAAGAACTACAGAAGAAGAAAGACTGGCCTGCTGGACCCCTGGCCTGCACCTGGACCCTGCACTCTGAAGGACTGCACCAGCTGCACACTTGGGCTTCATCACAAGAAGGACTTTGCCTGGATTCAACTGGTTCAAGGAGGGACTCCCTGTTTGCTACAGGTGAAAAATTGCTAACCAGAGTCTTCTGCACCAACTCCTGAAGAAACCGACCAGCTGACCACTGCCCAGTTGCCAAAAAGGGAGTTGTAGTCCCCAACCCCAAGGATCATCTCAGAGCTTGTGGACCCTTGGGGTGAGCTGTGGACCCCAAAAGAACCTTAAAAGAACACCTGGGAGAAGCCCAGAAGTTTGGAGAAGTTTGGAATACTTTTGAAAAACAGCTCCATAGAGGAACTGACCCACCGCGGCAACTCTAGACGGCTTTCCTCAACCACGACCCGGCCTGATTTGCAGGTTCATCTCACGGAAGAAAATCTATGAAAAAGAGACTAAATCTGAAGGTAAAAAGTTGACTGGGACCTCCCAGCCAGCGTATCCGAGGAGGGCTCCAAGGACGTCAGATCGAGATCCAGGTTTACCCCGGTCGAAGGATTTTCACCTCGAAGAACCGACTAAGTCCGAAGGTAAAAATCTCCACTGAGGGCTCCCGCGACGTGTATCTGGAGAAGAGTTCCAGGAGGTTGGATTGGACTGGCAGGTTCGTCCCGCTGAAGAAAATCTAGTATGATGTCTAAGTATCTCAGCTATGACAATGTAGCAAATGCTACAGGTACAGTTAATACCATTGATACACAGATGTGGGCATTGTATAGTGTACAGAGACGTGTTACTCACCTATGTTTATCAAATAGTATGACGGCATGTAGTGATGCACATGTGACAGCTTCATATGTGTACCTCTAAATTGCTATTCATATGTGTCACCAGCTGTGTCATCCTTCCCATCAACTGATCCACAGTCTGTATACCCAATTGGTAAGTTGGTCATCTCTTTGGTCTGTGATCAGTGATCAGTTCTATTCCACTAGATCTAGCTCTATGTGCTACATGGAGTCTGACAGATGAGTAACATGGCCAAAGAATCTTGTGTTCTGAAATAGAGGGAAACTTCATGTGAGGCTGTCATCTCAATCGGGAATTTGACATGGCATACTTACTACACTCCCTCTGAGGTTCGAGGAGGTGTTCCAATTGTTATGATTGAACTATACATTGGAAAATATGATGTTTGATCAGGGTGGACATACTACATAGTGAAAATGATGTGGTAATTATACATTAACAGTAAAAGACATTTCATCGACATGTCTACTCATTTTTTTTTTTTTTTACCATTTATATAGTATTGAGAAGGTCAGTGGCTAGCCTGCTGATCCCTTAGACCATGTATTATGTCCATGCTACATCGGGCAGAACCATTCTTACATGGGTGCAACATACACTGATTTGTGCCTACATCATGTGTCATTTGGTACTTTGTGCCTTTTGTTAAGTTGAGGACTCTACTTTTCCATGATTACCTTTGCTAATCTGAGGCTGTTAAGACAGATTTTGTAATGGATCAGCTCATTTCATCCAAACATATTACTGTAGCAGATGTTCCACTTGACATAAACATGGTGGAATGTGATATGTTGTCTGTCAATTTGCTGGACTCTAGGTATATGTGTCCATCATGGTTGCATTAGAAGTAGGTTATGTCAGTGTTACTTCAGTCCTAAGATGGCCAGATGTTAGTGAAGTAGGTTTTTTGATTTAGTCATTTAGAGGTTTCAACTCAGCATGAATAGTGAAATAGTGTGTGGCCTAATGCACATGATTAGTGTCCATTATATTGGAGGTGTTGGTATGCTTCCTGTGGTTATCTATGGGTTTATCCTTGGTACTAAGTAGGCCCCTTTTGCTGGACATGACTTTGTTGTCTATGTCTCAATGAGGAAGAAAAGTGGGTCTAGAAACTAACTCTATCTTATCATGTAGATAGATGTTTAAATAACATGCTAGGTACTTTTATAAGCCTCAGTATTTTTGTATGCCTTATAAGGTGATTTCATTTGAGGTATTTGACATTGCGAATGTTATGGACAGAGTAACATGTTAGGTATGTGATTGCAAAGCAAATGCTGTGTTGTAGTTGAAGTGAGATTAGTTTACTTTCATGGAACAGGAGTACTGGTGATGGACTGGGCAAGTGTCAATTAAGGGTAGACATGATATTGTGATGTCAGTTAACAACATTTGTAAGGCTGATTTTGTGATAACACTGTGATGATCTGTATAGGGAGAGACTTATTATGTTGCCAATTCAGCTTGTGCATTAATAGTTTGTGTTTGAACTGAATTGATGGGATGGTGATGTACTGGTCAGATGATTGCCTTATGTTGTAGATGAGACTGTTGTCATATATGATTGTTGGAAGTATGTAGTAGTGACATGATGTAGGCCCTCATTCTGACCCTGGCGGTCTTTGACCGCCAGGGCGGAGGACCGCGGGAGCACCGCCGACAAGCCGGCGGTGCTCCAATGGGGATTCCGACCGCGGCGGTAAAGCCGCGGTCGGACCGGCACCACTGGCGGGGTCCCGCCAGTGTACCGCGGCCCCATTGAATCCTCCGCGGCGGCGCAGCTTGCTGCACCGCCGCGGGGATTCTGACCCCCCCTACCGCCATCCAGATCCCGGCGGTCGGACCGCCGAGATCCGGATGGCGGTAGGGGGGGTCGCGGGGCCCCTGGGGGCCCCTGCAGTGCCCATGCCACTGGCATGGGCATTGCAGGGGCCCCCGTAAGAGGGCCCCTACATGTATTTCACTGTCTGCTGCGCAGACAGTGAAATACGCGACGGGTGCAACTGCACCCGTCGCACAGCTTCCACTCCGCCGGCTCGATTCCGAGCCGGCTTCATCGTGGAAGCCTCTTTCCCGCTGGGCTGGCTGGCGGTCTGAAGGAGACCGCCCGCCAGCCCAGCGGGAAAGTCAGAATTACCGCCGCGGTCTTTCGACCGCGGAACGGTAACCTGACGGCGGGACTTTGGCGGGCGGCCTCCGCCGCCCGCCAAGGTCAGAATGAGGGCCGTAGTCTCTAAATCGTTCCTACCTGGGGCTTTCTAAGACATAGATGTGATGTTACTGCTGTGTATGATGTAATGTATGTGTATGTTAAGAATTTAATGACCCTCTCTCAATGTTTGTCTGCATCAGCAGGCGAAGGAGATGCAGCACAGCCGAGTGGGGAAGCTGCTGGCCACAGGACCTGGAGTGCTGATACCACCGACACTGAGTGGTCCAGTGGCCTGGAAGGTGAGAAGAGTGCTGTGGGTAAGACAGGATTGAGTTTATCATTTTTGAAATTCTCCTCCAGTGGGCACCTATTGGTGGTGGCAGACCCATCTGGGACCACCCATCACCATCTCATTCCATCACCTCCGTTACTACCACCCCCTTCCTATAACAACCCACTCAGTTGGCCGTGCCCACTCACCCAAGAGCGTGGGCATCTCCTTTGCCACAGGCACCTCTGCACCTGCCCCTGTCAGCCCCGCTGCGCTTAGTGATGAGGCTATTGGCCTCCAGAGGTCGATCTCTGTAGGTCATTCAACCATTGTGAATGACATCCAGGGACTGGCAACTCAAGTCCAACAGAGTAATTCGTTTCTGGAGGGCATTCATGGTGCATTAGCTGGCCTATAAAGATTCTTTCAGGCTCTGGCATCCACACTAACAGCAGCCAGTCATCCTTTGTCTCCCTTTTGCCCTCCACCTTCCTCTTCCCAATCCCAAATCCCACTTCCCCGACTGAGCCAAAGCACATATACAGACAAGCATGCATCCACCTGAGCATCTAAGGGTAGCTCAGACAAACATACGCACCACAAGACACACCACCAGCATGCACACAAGCAAATACACCTGCACACACAGCAAAAGTCACAACCTACCCTGACTCCCTCACCACCCCAGCATCACTGACAGCACACCTGACACACCTGCATACACCACACCAACATTCACAGATCCGCCACTACACCTACTCTACGCACAGATAGCACCACAGCATACCCTCAGGCATCCACCCCAGTACCACCCCAGCAGACACCACAACCACAGACATGCCGACATGTAGCACATTCACCACCTACAAACCTACCTCACACAAACATGCACCCAAGATGTCAGACAACTACTCCCTCTCCCTCCACACCCAAACCCTTTTGCTATGGCCATCCCATATGTCAAAAAAAGCTTTCCCTTTGGAGTTTGCCATTTTCCCTACTCCTCTCCCACTGTGTGATACCCCTAAATGGTCTGTGTCCCTCCCCAAGTCCAGCCCTTTCACCTCTAAGACATCCCCTGCCCCCTGCAAGTTCCCTTGCCCATCCCCCTGAGAAGAACTCAACACCACCAACTAAAAGCCAACTCGCCCCTAAACCTAAGGCCACACACAAACACCCACTTCCAAGCCAGATCCCAAATGCCTCCCTTCAAGACCTAAAGTCAACCCGCCCTTGCCCTCCCCACCTGATAATGCCTGAGGTGCCTTCCTGCCCCATTGATGTTCCTGACTGTGGAGGTTACATGGCAGTCAGAAGTCAAGTTTGGGGGAACACGTCTGTGCACTGTGTGCATAAAGACTATTGAAAAAATGGACTGGCCTATGACCTTTATATTTTACCAAAGTTTTGAAGTTAATAATTACTTGAACCTACATGTAGTTTGTTTCCTTCTTACCTCTTTGTCATGCATTTCTTTCCCTACTATGAAGTTGTTTGTGGCTGACATTAGATGTGTGTCTGTATGTGTGAGTGTGTTCTGCTTAGACTACGTGTGTGGCTTAGGCAGTATGTGAGGTTGTTTGCAGTGCTTTTGTCTTAAAGTGGTGTGGTAAGTGTTGTGAGATGGACATTTGTGTGTTCAAGATGTTTTGCTGTGTTGGTATTATGGCCCTCATTACAACGCTGGTGGTAAATGGCGCCTACTGCCGTGATGACCCACACATAGAATACCGCCACAATACAGACACCCACACAAGTCCGCCAGACCATAGGTCAGTGATAAAATGGCAATATCAAAACCCACACCGTTACACCAACAGGAATACACCCACAGTATCATGACCCACGAATCAACACAGCGGTCTTTCAACCGTGCTAAACCACTGGCGGTACACACCGCTGCGCTCAAAATACACACACACATACAAAACTTCACCACATTGGAAAATTCAAAATACACACAACTGACACACATACATACACCACACCCACACACCCACACCACTATAAAATACACACCCACAATACACACAACCGCTTTTTAACAAAAAAAAATATATAGCTAACTGAGAGAGACAAGCCAGGAGCACCCACTCACTCAGAAGCACAGAACACCATCACCCATACACCATTCACGCACATCACAGCATACACAACAACACATCACCCCACACATCCTCACACATGTCACTCACACCACATCCATGGCACCCCAAAGACACCCCAGGTTTCCTGAGGAGGAGCTAAGGGTAATGGTGGAGGAAATCATCCGGATAGAACCACAGCTATTCGGATCACAGGTGCATCAGACGTCCATTGCTAGGAAGATGGAGCTATGGTCGAGAATCGTGGAAAGGGTCAACGCTGTGGGACAGCACACAAGAACCAGGGATGACATCAGGAAGAGGTGGAACGACCTACGGGGAAAGGTGTGTTTCGTGGTATCAAGACACCATATTGCTGTACAGAGGACTGGCGGTGGACTCCTCCCTCACAAATAACAACATGGGAGGAGCAAGTCTTGGTGATCATGCATCCCGAGGGCCTTGCAGGAGTAGCAGGAGGACTGGATTCTGGTCAGTCAAATCTTAACTACTTCATCCCCCCCACCCTACCTGCATGCCATCACTAACTCCTACCGCTACCCTCACCCCCATCACTCCACCAACTCACATATAACCCGTTAGCACACCCCACCCACTTCAAAACCAAGCCCTGAATGCACCACCAATACATGGATATCACTCACAGAACTGCATGGACAGCCATCAGCACAGCATGCCTAAAAGAGAGACTCACCCAGCCCACAAAATCACCACTCACACAAGGCCAAGCCAACAGGGAAATCACAATCGCAGAGGGAAACACACTGATGCACAAGATGGCACACACAGATACATTAACAATGCATTTGCATCCCAACAGGACCCCTTCCCAATGTCACCGGAGAGGAGGTGCCAGCTACAATCAGTCCCCTCCCAGAAGATGCCCACAATGATGACAGCAACTCTGCACGCCTGGACCAGGAAGCCCAACCTGGCCCATCAGGGACCTCTGGACAGTCGGTTCCCCTGCCACAGTCCAAACCCACCACAGAGTCCCCCCTTAGGAAACACCACCACAGCACCCACCCAGCGGGCCCATGCCACTGTCCCCAGGACACATCAATCTGCAGTGTGTCCACCACTACAGGGACCACAGGCAACCCCACAAACCCAGGACGATCAGGGACCTGGGGTCAGTGACAGTGGGCATATGGTCCAGGGGACAGAGGCACAGGACAACAGGGAAGCTGGGAGGACTTCTGTGTGACAGGAGGAGGACAGGCCCAGGGAACCCACTCTCCACGAGGCACTCTCCAACATCCAGGGAGCATACGAACATTTCCAGGAGACCATTGGCCAGGTACTGGCCAAGTTTTAGGAGACCCAGCAGCTGCAGAATGGACAGTACCTGGGGATCAGGGAGGACCTAACAAAAATATACACCATCTTGGTCGACATTGCAGGGGTGCTGGCTGACATGGGAAATACCATGAGGGAGGCAGTGGCACAACAAAGGGTGCCTGACACTAGCCAAACCGAGGAACAGCCTTCAACCTCCTCTGGCGCAAGAGGACAGGAGGTCCATCCAAAGGACCAACAGGCCACCAGCACCCCACCCTACAGAATGAGAACCACCCCGCAAACAGTCCCTGCGATCCAGGCAGAAGACAAAGAACATTGCCAAGACCCCCACCAGGAAATAGGACTCTCCTGATAGTCACCCTTCTGTCCCACTCTGTTACCCAGTCCACCTTGAACTGCCATTGCTCCCCTTCTTATGTCCCATTGTACAATGCACCTGTGATACCAAGAGACTGGACTCTAACTGGACATTCTTCCACCATCACCCTAGCCCTTTCCACATATCCCTATACTTATTAGCACAAAAATAAACACCCTCGAAACAAATACCATACTGGAGTCAGTGTAATGAATCTCAAATGTATTAGTACAACATTATCAAAGCATTGCAACGTATATGTACAGTAAAATATACTACAGGATGACCTTTGGTGGGCAGCAGTACATTTAGCAGGAGCCAGAATGGGGCACACAGATCTGAAAATAGAGAATCCAAAGGGAACAGCCAGTGGCCATAGACATAGGGTAAGAGCCTGCCATGTACAATGTCCAACAGATTACTGAAATGTTAAGTGGAGTTACAGTCTCTTACGTGTGTCACTGGAAGTACTGCTGTATTATGTTTGTTCTGTTGTCCACATCTTCTTCCTCTGCCTCCTCTTCGTCACTGTCCACAGGCTCCACTGCTGCCACAAGACCATCTCCAGGCTCATCCTCCTTCAGAAAAGGCACCTAGCTTCTCAAGGCCAGGTTGTGCAACATACATCATGCCACAATAATCTGGCACACCTTCTTGGGTGAGTAGTACAGGGATCTACTGGTCAGATGGAGGCACCTGAACCTGGCCTTTAGGAGGCGCAAGGGTCTTTCAATTATCCTCCTTGTAAGCCCATGTGCCTCATTGTAACATTCCTCTGCCCTTGTCCTGGCATTCCTCACTGGGGTCAGTAGCCATGAGAGGTTGGGGAAACCAGAGTCACCTGTAAATATCGAGGGACAACTGTTAGACACACACTAACCCCTAGGGACAACCTCATACCCAGATACCTAATTATACTGTGTGGGGACCTTGGGCTCACCTATTTGCCACACCCGGTGCCTCTGGAGTTGGCCCATCACATATGGGATGCTGCTATTCCTCAAGATATAGGCGTCATGCACAGAGGCAGGGTATTTGGCATTCACATGGGAGATGTATTGGTCCGCCAAACGCACCATCTGCACATTCATCGATTGATAGCTTTTTCTATTCCTGTAATTCTGTTCATTTCTCCGGGGTAGACAAATGGCACATGTGTGATATCAATGGCACCAATGATGTTGGGGATATTTCCCAGGGCATAAAAGTCAGCCTTCACTGTGGCCAATTCATCCACCTGGGGGAACACGATGTAGCTGTGCATGTGTTTGAGCAGGGCAGACAACACTCTGGCCAACACGTTGGAGAACATTGGCTGAGACATCCCTGATGCCATGGCCACTGTAGTTTGAAAGGAACCACTTGTCATGAAATGGAGCACTGACAGGACCTGCACTAGAGGGGCGATTCCTGTGGGATGGCAGATAGCTGACATCAGGTCTGGCTCCAACTGGGCACACAGTTCCTGGATTGTGGCACGATCAAGCCTGTAGGTGATGATCACATGTCGCTCCTCCATTGTCGACAGGTCCACCAGCGGTCTGTACACCGGAGGATGCCGTCATCTCCTGACATGACCCAGCGGACGGTGCCTATGGAGAAGAACAGCGAGCAGAGAGTCAACCAACTCTGAGGTACGTAAACACAGCTTACTCTGAAAATATTAGCAAATCCAAATATGCCTGCATGAGTGTTTAGGCAAGGCCTAGATATGTGTGACGCAGTCCAAAATAATGCCATGTGGGCCCATGAAATGACGCCTGCCTGACCGGTAAAGTGGGACAGGGGGATATGAGGTAAATGCACTGGCGTTGTACACCGTTGCGGTAGGCGGTCGAAGACCGCGGCGCAGTCCTGCATTGGTTAACATTGGACCCTATGGGTCCCAGGATCCAATGACGATGTACGCCGGTGGTGACGATATGCACCGCTGCGGATGTGACCGCCATTTTCTCTCTGTTCAATCACTTACCTGATCTTTGACAGGAGAGGACCTACTCTGCAAGTGCTGCTTTGACCTCAGTCTGGAAGAGCCAATGGCTCGTGTGTCTGGGGAAAGGGCCCCTGCTTCATCACGGAGGAGTTGGAGAAACTGGTGGATGGGGTCCTCCCCCAGTACACGCTACTCTACGGTCCTCCAGACAAACAGGTAAGTACACTGTGAGCATGCTGTATGGGCAATGCCTGTGTGGAGTTGGGTGGATGAAAGATAAGGGGGGTGAGAATGAGGCGTGCATGAAATGACGGTGAGAGCATGTGCGTCATGGAAAGGGTAGGGATGCGGGCGTGCCATTGCCAAGGAAGTCTGGACCCTGGCGGTCTACCACAGACGGAGCACACACTGGCGGAAAAGATGGGATGGCATTCGCCGCTGGAGCAAGAAGACGGCGGAGGCCCAGCTGGGGATGGCCTCCCAACGTGGGAGGGGTGCCCGTCGCACCATGACCCCCCTGATGTTCAGGATCCTGGCGGTGGCGTACCCAGAGTTGGATAGGCACTTGAGGGCATCACAGCAGACACAAGGGGGTGAGTACACTCTCATTAAGCTGATTCAGCGCACATTGTAGGTGTCTGGGTGGGGGAGGTGGGCTGTGGGTTCCCCTAGGCAAGGGCGAGTTTAGTCGGCAAGGACCCTTCTTGAGGCAGGCCCTGTGGCACCCCACCCTACCTGTGTACAGTGCAACTACACCTAGTCAGGCTCCTGTGACATCCCTGTGTGCAGAAATCGGGCATAGCCTTGTAACCCATGTCCCTGGCATTGAATAGTGGACTCCATGTGCGCAGCGTAGTGCAGGGGGCTTCTGTGTGTGTCGTGTCCGCCAACGGTAGCAGTATTGCATGCACTCAACATGTCTTTCTTCTGTCTCCCCCCCTTTTGTGGTCTCCCTGTTCTTGTGTGCAGTAGCATCATCAGGCGGAGGAGCAGTGGAACCGGAGCAGGAGGGAGCTGCATCCCACATGGCCCTGGAGGGCGACACTACGGAGTCTGAATTCACCAGTGGGATGGAGGGTGAGGGGAGCTCCACGGCGGGGACAGGAGCTGAGACCACCGATACGGACTTCTCCTCTGATGGGAGATCCCTTGTGGTGGCAGGCCCATCTGTGCCCCCGCATCTACAGGTACAGCCGCCACCCCCCCTACCAGCACCGCCCTCCCAGCAGACCGGAGGATGGGCATCACCTTCGCCCCAGGCACCTCAGCCCCCGCCCCAGTCACCCCTGCTGCCATCAGTGAGGAGGCCATTGACCTCCTCAGGTCCCTCACTGTTGGGCAGTCTACCTTTTTGAATGCCATCCAGGGTGTAGAGAGGCAGTTGCAACAAACCAATGCATTCCTGGAGGGCATTGACTCTGGTCAGGCAGCCCTTCAGCGAGCTTTTGAGACTCTGGCCTCAGCACTGATGGCAGCCATTGTCCCTGTCTCTAGCCTCCCGCCTCCAACTTCCTCCACCCAAACCCACACCCCTGTACCTCAGACTATCCCAAGCACACCATCAGACCAGCATGCACAAACCTCAGCACACATGGGAAGCTCAGGCAAACATAAGCACCACACATCCCACAGGCACTCACGCAAGCATCAGACACATGCAGACACACCATCATCCACTGCCTTCACTGTGTCCCCCTCCTCCTCATCTCCCTCCTCCCTCCCTGTCTCGTCTCCACTCACACCTGCATGCACTACATCCTCAGCCACTACTTCCATCACCAGCACACCCACCACCACACCCCGCTCACGTGCAGTCACCACCCCCACTACCATTCACACAAATTCCCTGTGTCCTCTCCCAGTGTGTCTGTGAGGCCACCTCCCAAGGTACACAAACGCATCCACACACCCACCCAACAGCCATCTACCTCACGACAGCGTCTAGCCCATGCACCTTCACCCAAAGTCACCAAACGTACACCTCCTACAACTACTACCTCTTCCTCCACTCCCAAACCCCCTCCAGCTACCTATCCCACTGTTCCTAATAAACATTTCCTGGCCAACCATGACCTCTTTCCCTCACCACCCCCACACTTTCAGTCTCCTAGGGCCCGACTCTCCAGGTCCCAACCCCACACCTCAGCCACAACATCGGCAGGACCAGTGGTGCCAGTAGTCACCAGATTCTGGAGTGCAACAGGCAGCAGGGCAGCCAGTGTGGCAAGGAGCCAGAGCATGGACAGTCCCCCACCTGTCAAGCATAAAAAGTTGGCCAGTGCCCGGCCGGAGAGGGGAAAGAAATCAACCACCAAAGCCGCTCCCAGGGGTACAGTTGGGAGTGTGGAGACAGCTGCGACACCTTCCAAGGTGGGGAAGGGGCACAGTAAAACCGGCAAGTCTGGGAAGATCAACACGGCGGACAAGACCGCCACCAGCAGCCCCACTGCCTAGGACAAGGCCGCCACCAGCAGCCCCACTGCCCAGGACAAGACCACCAGCAGCAGCCCCACTGCCCAGGACAAGACCACCAGCAGCCCCGTTGCCCAGGACAAGACCGCCAGCAGCAGCCCCGCTGCCCAGGACAAGACCGCCAGCAGCCCCCCTGCCCAGGACAAGACCGCCAGCAGCAGCCCCGCTGCCCAGGACAAGACCGCCAGCACCACCACAGGACAGTGAGCGCCAATGATTACAACGCTACTGAGGCCGCCACGGGCAGGATGAATCACTCTTGGCACCAAGCCCCCTTCAGAACCAGTGGAGACTTTGGAAGGATTGTTGAAGTAAGCCTCAGCAAGGCCTCCTAGTGCAAGGGTTTCACCTTTCTCTGCATAAAGTCCTCAGACCATGTAGGAAGAAGTTGGCACAGAAACTGAAATAAAAGACAAAGTTTATTAACCTCATGAGGTGGTACTACAGTTCAAACAGCACCCTCCGGTAATGTTTGAAGTAGCACACTGAACTGAGAGAGCATGGTCCTTTTATACCCATGCAGGGGCTAAAAGGAGGTGGTACAATTATAGAAGCAAGACTTGCATACATGTAAGGTCATGTGGTAATGCACAGTCGACAGGTACGAGGAGCTAACAGATTTCAAGGACCAACAGCTGCAGACCTTACTGAGCATGTGCGAAAGTGGGAGATGCTAAATATGACTTGTCACTAGGCAGATTTTCAAGAGTAGTTAACAGAAAGGTAGGACAGAGCACATGGTGAGCACATGGCAGCATGTGGCAAAGAAAATGGCTGCCATGAATACAAAATGGATTCCGCGAAATGTTCACAATAGTTTCTAAATATAAGATGTCTTCTGCTAATGCTTAATCTAATCGCTGCTAAACTACAACAGACGACCCTTTCAGCATTAGCTGAAGACATTCGTCTTTCTAGGATAATCTAAATATTCATCTTGTATATTTTATTTCATTTCTGTAATATTTCCTTTGGTAAGCATACAAGCACTAATACACATGGTGCAGAACATTGGACCACACTGAATACAGATACAGCATGTGAAAAATATTGCAATCATTACACACAGGATAGTCAGTAGTTTCCAGCCCAAGGCGGAAACAAGAGCCCAAAACCATCCAGAAAAAGTCCAAGTACCACTCTCTGTGTGGATTTCTGCAGCAATTTTATGTAATTTAGATATTGCATCATATACTGAAGGTGAGTGATCGGGAATAAAAACACAGCAACTACTACCGATGATGCGACATGCACCACCTCGGTCAGCTAATATCACATCTAGTACCATACGATTTTGGAGCGCTACAATCCTCGCAATTTGGAGCTCCTCAGTAATATTCCCAAGTGCCAGAGCTGCCTGATTGGTAACAGCTTCCACAACCCTAGTCAATCGTCTCACTTTCCTACTGTTTAACGCAGCACCCACAAAGGGGAATAACCCTAAATTAAAATCAACATATTGTTGCAGGCTAGTATCCGTTTGGTCTACCTCATTTGTACTTATTGCCCTTTTATATCTATTTTTAACGATGTCATTGAACAGTTTAAAATCTCGGTGATATGATGCAGGGGCCAAAAACACAGGGGGTAATAGAAAAGATACATAACACACACCTGACCACCCAACAGGTAGTTGGTAATATCCATAGTTACCACAAACAAAATATGTATTATGTGAAGCTGTAAAACTACTATTATTTACACCCTCAATAGTTAAAATCAAGGTATAATCGCTTATCCCTACTGGAATTCGCCCAATGCTACGTATCCATAAATCTGCTTTAGTTTTTGTAACAGAAATCACAAATTGTTCTTTCTTGTCAGAGTCTCTTATATTTGTGAAGACATATGGTATTGAAACATTGTCCGGTTGATACCCTTCGCATTCCCATTTAGTTCCTTTGGCTTGGGGATACCCATCTTTGTCTTGGTAGCATACTTTATTAAGGCGAAAAAGAAGTCCGCCCTCTGTACGTTTTCCAGATGCAAACAAAAGCGTGTACCAAGCTTGTCAAGAACCATTGTGTGAAAAAGGAAGAGGAATGAAAGGTGTTCCTCCTTTCTTTTGATGCGCAGGTATCATTCCACATACCCAACAGTTAGTAGTATTTGTAGCATTATGAGTATGATGCAACATCTGAATGAAAGTATTATTGAAGTACGATTGACGGTGCTTCTGCTCCTGATAGGGAAGCAAAAAGTAATAGTGATCCTCTGGTACTGGAGTAGTGGCAACAAAAAACTCACGAGCAGGAGGCTTCTTTTCAACAAACCAAGTGATTATTGCTATAATCACCAAAACAACAACAAACCCCATAGTACTAATGATCAGTTTGTTATTCATTTGAGCAACAGTGATAATCGACCCTTTTAGAAATGAATTAAAAACAATTGTTGGAGCTCTTCTCCCTGGGCAGCCGCTGATTTCTTCACCACGGGCCAAGACGGGTGTCACTAATCTAATGCATGGCTGATCTCCCCCCCTTGCCACATTGGCTCTCTGTTTCACTAAATCAAAAAAAATTAAGATTCTTTCCTCGGTCTCAAATTATATCGCGACACTCCAGAAGTCGTATGGTCCGGGAAGACCTCTGCAGATTCGTCAGGTGATACAGCACGGCCTTTCTCCGTAGTCAAAATCTCTCGATGATCGGTCAGCACAGCAGGTTCCACCAAGGTAGGTAGCACTCTCTTGCAGTGAGTACTATGGACCCAATTCTTTCGGTTCGTCACTCAAACTGCTGTCCTTGTCGCAAGGAGCACCTGTTCTGGGCCTCGCAACCTTGGTTCCAAGCTGCTTGATCTTTCAAAGGACTTAATCATCACCTGGTCACCAGGTCGGAGTTCATGGCCTTCACCTGTAGATCTGTCAGGAAGTGCTTCTCGAACCTGTTGATGAATAGAAACCAAATTGTCGGTTAACTGTGCCAAATAATCATTCATCAGGACACAAAGTACATCATATACAGAATTTGGCTTAGGAACTCCCCAAATATTCATTGGCCTCCCGAAAACCACTTCGTATGGGCTAAGGCCGAGTCGAGAGTGTGGCACTGACCTAATAGACAATAATGCCAACGGTAATGCATCCAGCCAAGTTAAGGATGTTGAAGCCTGTATCTTCGCTAACTTCAGCTTCAAAGTAGCATTATACCTTTCCACCAACAAATGCAAGAGCTCACCAGAGTTCCTCTGCACTTCTCTCTTCGACTTCTGCCAAGGATCGACAGCTGCCTGCTCCAGGACGCCTGAAAAACCGCAACAAAGTAGCAAGAAGACTACCAGCAACATTGTAGTGCCTAATCCTGTCGGCTTTCTTGACTGTTTCCTGGTTGTGCATGCTCTGAGGTCTGTCTGCCTTCACCCTTCACTGGAAGCTAAGAAGAAATCTCCCGTAGGTCGAGGGAATCTTCCCCCTGCCTACGCAGGCACCAAACTTCTGCATCATCAGTCCTATGGATCCCCTCTCATCTTGATGACTGTGGTCCCTGCAACACAGGAGCTAGATCCAAGTGACCCCGACAGTCCAGTGGTCCGTCTGTCCAAATTTGGTGGAGGTAAGTCCTTGCCTCCCCACGCCAGACAGTGATCCTGTGTACTGTGTGATCTGCAGCTGCTAGGGCTTCTGTGCATTTTTGCAAGACTTCATTCATGCACAGCACAGCCCAGGTCCCCACCACTCCATCCTGCTTTGACCAACTCGCTGAGTTGGACTCCGACTTCGTGGGACCCTCTTTTGTTGTGTTGAGATGACCGCAGTGCTCAGATTTCCTCAATGCCTGTTCAGGTGCTTCTGGAGGTTCTGCCTGCTTCTGTATGGGCTCTCGGTGTTGCCAAGTGGCCCCTCTGTCTCCTCTGCCAAGGTGCGATCTCCTGGTCCCTCCTGGGCCCTGCCAGCATCCAAAATCTTCAACCGTGACTCTTGCAGCTAGCAAGGCTTGTCTGTGGTCTTTCTGTGAGTAAACAACTCTGCATCCTCCAGCACACCATGGGACATCTTCTGACTAAAGGAGAAGTTCCTGGCACCTTCCGTTGTTGCAGAATCTTCAGCCTCTTCCTCCCAGAGGCAGCCCTTTTGCACCTTCATCTGGGGTTTAATGGGCTCCTGCCCCCCCGGACACTTGCGTGACTCTTGGGCTTGGTCTCATTCCTTTTCAGGTCCTCAGGTCCAGGAATCCATCTTCAGTGCTTTGCAGTCAGTTGTTGTCTTTGCAGAATCCCCTATCTCCACTTTAGTGTGTTTCTCTAGTAGCAAGGTAAATTTACTCCTACTTTTCAGGGTCTTGGGGTGGGGTATCTTGGACACCCTTAGTGTTTTTTTACACTCCCAGTGACCCTCTACACACTACACTACACTAGGCCTGTGGTCCATTTGTGGTTCGCATTCCACTTTTGGAGTATATGGTTTGTGTTTACTTACCTGATTGTGGTTTTTGTGTATATTTTGTGTATTTTAGTTACCTCTTAAGGGAGTATATCCTCTGACATACTTTTGGCATATTGTCACTAAAATAAAGTACCTTTATTTTTAGTAACTCTGAGTATTGTGTTTCTTATGATATAGTGCTATATGATATAAGTGGTATAGTAGGAGCTTTGTATGTCTCCTAGTTCAGCCTAAGTGGCTCTGCTATAGCTACCTCTATCAACCTCAGCTACTAGAACATTACTAATCTACTAATTAGGGATAACTGGACCTGGCACAAGGTGTAAGTACCCCAAGGTACCCACTATAAGCAAGGCCAGCCTCCTACAAGTACTCTCATTGACTAATTATAGGGTTGAAGCACAAGATCAGGACTGTCTGTGTTTTCATGGGAACCCCCATGAGCCTTCCTAAGACAATGATTGGAAGTTCAAACTTCATGGGTTTATTCAAAATTACAATATTGCAGTAATATAAAAAGTAATCTGTTACTCAGTTGGAAATTAACATCAATCTCATCTGCAAAGGGACTAATATACAGTCAGCTTCTGAAGCAAACCCAAGGCAAACTATTTATAAAGCAAACAAACAGGCTAGCATCAAGTCTGCTCCTTAAGCAAGCCCAGGAAGAACTGACTCATTTCCAAAATAAATCATTTTTTATAATGCACAGGAGCCACACACATTGCATGATTTGCTCTAATATGACAGGGTTTTACTGGCGTTGTTACAAAGAGTAAACCAATCATTATTCTGGTAAATAAGATACGTATACATACTTTGTAATTTATCTCTTTGGTTAAGCTCTGCATAACTACTTAAGGCAATACATTTACATTGTATGGAATGCAGAAAGACAGCAGTCTGTTCAGCTAATGAATGGCATACAGAAAGCTTCAGCAGGAAACCTTGAAAGTTATAAAATAAAGGAACATCCTAATCAGTGCCTCTTAAACTGAAGAGTAATTGTACATTACAAACATCCCAGAATGAGGCATCTTTCTGTTGACTTGCCGAATTGGAAAACGCTCAAGCATACAGAGAGAGAAGAAAGGCTTGTGAATGTGAATGTGAATATCTGTCAGTACTGGATTACTTTTTCCTAGTTAGGGTAACATAACCACATCTACATAATACACTATGATCTAATTAGAACAAACTTGCCTACAATCCTTAGTCCTCTACCTCATTTCTTAAAAGTTGTGCAGTACCCAGGATATGTGTGTGTATACACTACAAAGTGTATCACTGATGCCTTATAGTTGTCTAATACTAAAATTGATTACACCATTGCCCTACAATTATATATTACATCAAATATCCCTGGAGGACAGCTAAAATTACTTTGGTATGTGTTAAGTCAGAACAATGGAAATGTGCACCTGCTGCTAAATTCCATATGTGACCTTCATGTACTAGATTTCAAATCTGGTTAGGAGAATTAAGACTATCACCCTTCCAAGGTCAATGAAATTGAGGTTCATTGAATTGTGCACAAGTAAATTGTATACGTTTTAGGTTTATGGTCCCACAGGGATGACAGGAGGCTGCTCATGGTATTGTGTTTTTGTGATATTATCTGCAATATTCTCCATGAAGCTATTTTTACTGTACATGTATGGCGAACTGACACTGATCTGTCTGTTGTTGAGAAAGATGAAAAGTGTAAATAATTGTCCCAAAGGATTTGATGAATTTGCAAAATGCAGCAACTTCCTCTGAGAGGCAGCTAAAACACTGCTTGAACTTTAGATGTGTCTTGACTAGCAGGCCACAGGGCCATGAGTGGTGTTGCCAGCCTTCAAGATAGTCAATGCAGCAGAGTAAACAGCTAGATTCATTATCTGGAGCCAAAGGATAAGAAAGAGAGAGACACAGTAGGCAGTCAACCAACGTTTTGGACAAAAAGAAATAAACAAATGGAAAGACAGGGACGAATTCCTCATCTAATACAAACAGGTCACAGAGAAGACAGCCACCAGATATTTGCAGAACGGCCACATATTGAGAGAATGACACCACCTAAAGATACAAAAAGAACACAAGCAAGAGCTGAGGTTCAGTGCCTGCACTTGAGAAAGTGCACAGTTTCTTTAGCAACAGCCATGGGCAGAAGAAGACAAACACATCGACATGAAAAACACAAAGAAGGGAAAAAAAAACACAAGAGAGATAAAACAATAATAGATAGGGATGGAGTGATGAAAGTCAGAGGGCCGGAATGGGTGGCAGACTGAAATAGGATAGAACTGGAAAGAGAAGAATACAGAGTAATTTTACTACTAAATTGGTGCAGAAGGTTGGATAAGTGACAGACAGAAAATAGAGCTCAGTGGATAGGAGGAGGAGGAGGCGGCAAAGTTAGGCTAAATACGATGTAGAGAAACAGAAATCAGAAAGAGTAACTGTGGCCAGGTGTAGAAGCTTTAGCCCATTCTATTTTAAAATCACAAATATATGATATTAATTGAGCTAAGAGATGCATTTTTTTTGTATTCACAAACAAGGAGTTAATATTAAGTTTGCAACTGTGGATACTCCGCAGTCAGGGCAGAGATCTCCACTCATAATAAGATAGGACAGTTCTATCTTTTTATGTTTGGAGTCATACACATTCTAGTCACTCGTAGTTTGTGAATGCCAAAAAGACATAAACTTACATAAAAGCGTAGGTTTACCTTTGTGAATCATATCTGAAGTGTAAGAAAATAATATTAACACAGATGTTAGAAGCTGGGTCTCTAGTTGGCAGGGTATGCACCCTGTCCAAGCAAGGGTCACAATCTTAGTAAGGGTAAGTCAGATACCCACCTTAAATTAACATGTGGTCACCCTCTGGTACTTTGGCACAGATCAGGCAGGCTTAACTTAAGAGGCAATGTGTAAATTATTTTTGCAACACTTAAGACAGTAAAACAGTAAAAACACCAGACAAAAAGAATCAAAATCAGGTTAGATAAATAGATCTTAATTTAATGAACAAAACAAGACAAAATTGACAAAAACTGCAATCAGTAGAAGCTGAAATATGAATTATTGAAGAATATCTGCAAATATAATGCTTTGAAACAGAAAGCACCAACCTGGGCTATCTGGTTGTCCTTGACCAAGGTAAAGCTGCAAGCTCAAGCCTACTGCGATGAAGTGTGAGTCGGATACAGGAGCCACACAAGACCTGCAGCAAAAAGTACCTTGGTTCGGGGATGTGTTGATGCCGATGAGCATTGCGAGGAGCAGCGGTGTGGATGGGTCTTCATTGAGTCTGGCAATGTAAACAATGGTCAGTTCTGAGCTGCGCAATTGAAGATGCATCATCAATGAGCCACTGAGATATAGGTGATGCATCATTGTCAAGATAAGTTGACAGCGATATCCTCGAAGCAGAGGCAGTAGTGTGTGCTAGCGTTGAAAGGAAATGCAACCAATATGACTGGCGCAATGGCAGAGATGCATGGACAGACAGGAATCCACCTCCAAGAGCCCAGGACTAGATTGTTACCACATGGCAGGGCACAACTCACAGGTGGCAGAGTCCAAAACTGTAGCACGACTGGAGAGATTCAGGCAATCAGTGATGTCCCTGAGACTGCAGAACAGGAGGCAAGCCAGCAAGCCCTTGGAGTCACTTTGGTTCTGGGGTGATGTGGGTCCAGTCCTTCACACCCAGGCAATGAGGGCAGCAGACAGCAGGTCAGTGCAGACAAGAAAGCAGACCTTCCAGATCAGCAGTCCAGCAATGTAGCATTCTTTATAGCAGCACAGCATTCCTCCTTCCTTGTAGAGTATCTACAGGTCCAGAAGTGTACTGATTTGGTAGGGTCAGAAGTCCAGTTCTTATACTCAGTGGTGCCTTTGAAGTTGGAGTGACTTCTAAGAGAGGCTTTGAAGTCCCCCAGGGGTGTATGCAGCTCTTTGTGTGGGGACAAACACAGCCCTAGTCAGGTGTAAGTGTCAGCTCCTCCCTCCATCCTACCCAGAATGGCCCAACAACCTGGTGATTGCCCATCATGATGTGAATGGCTCTTTAGGCATACCTCAGCTACCTTTCTGTGTGACTGTCTAGAGGGCATGCACAAAGCCCAGCTGTTACCCAACCCAGATGTATATTGGAGTCAGACAGCAGGCACACAGTGCTTAAGAGTATAAAAATGTGGACTTTTAAATGTGGCATTTTTGAAGTTGTAATCATAAATTCAACTTGACCATTAGGGAGGATTTATCATTACAAGTCCATAGCTAACAAACACAAGAGTCCTACTCTTTCTCAATCAGGAATTACAATTAATAAATGCATTAAGGAATCCCCAATGTTAGTCTATGAGAGAGGTAGGCCTTACAGTAGTGAAAAAAGAATTTGGGAGGTTTTCCCTGCCAAGACATTTAAAATTAAAAACAATAATCCCTGTATTTTACGTATGAGGCACCCTGCAATGTGAAATTCCTAGGGCTTACTTCAGGGGTGTCTTAGGTGTAATAAAAGGGGAGTTTGAGGTTGGCAAGGGGTTTTAAATGCCAATTCTACATGGCATGAAACTGCACATTCATGCTTTCCAGTGGCAGACCTGAGACATGCTTAAAAGGCTATTTCAGTGGGTTGCACAATCTGTGCTTCAGGCCACTAGTAGCATTTTATTTACAGGCCCTGGTCACAAATAGCGAACTTTACTAGGGACTTATAAACACATTAAATATGCCAATTGTGGATATGCACATCTCACCATGTTTTAGGGAAGTGAGCACATGCACTTTAGCACTTGTTGGCAGTAGTAAAGTGCCCAGAGTCCTCTGACAAAAAAAGAAAAAAACAGATCAGCAGAAGTGAGGCAAGACAGGCAAAAAGTTGGGAAGTAGACCACCCTAAGACTGCCAGGTCTAACACACAGAAAAGTAAACTAACGTTGTAGAGCAAACACCAAAACCTGTATTCACAAATGTATATATGAACATGCAGATTTACTCACAAGTACGTTTACTATTACCTTTAGTAACAACTTTTTTTTTGTTCACCAATCATGAATGTAGAGATACTATTTTGTGCTGGTTTACATGTCTCCATTCTCTGGTGGAGGCTCCTATATCATGATTTCTGAGAATAAAGTTAATACTTCTAACTTTTTACCTGCTGCCAGAGGCCTGGCCATTGTGATGGATGTCTACTAATCAGAAGGTACAGGTAAACTTAAAAGATGCCAATGTAAATAATTTTTACATATGACTTTTAAACCTTGCATTTATCTAATAATGTTACAGTACATTAACGCACGTGTTTGACTAAATCGTTTAAATGTATTTAATTAATTCATAAATATAATTGAAAAATCCAATCCCACCTAAATTGTGTTTGTATTAAATGTGCATTATATTTACTAACAGTTCTGTGAAGAACTAATTTGAAATATTTTTATATTAGAAAGTGTAAAAAACATAAGATAATTTTAATGTAAAATATGTTTAAAATATTGTTAATATTAACTCATTGTTTATTTATATGCTCAAAGATTAAACAATGTATAAAAGTTATACTAATTTTATTTAGTTAACTTTATTTCTTAGGGTGTGTCATTTTAATTCCCCGCCTCGATCACTTTCTATGGGAGTGAGTTTCACTGCCTGTGAGTCACCAAGTGTAGCGTTTGACTTACTCAAAGGCTGAGCCACAGCACATTTACTACTGTTTTGGGACCTTTAAGCTAAGGTAACTTTAGAAGTCTAGTTTATAAAAATCAATGGACTTACTGTTTATGGATGGATGCTTGAATTTGCATCTATCTCTAGAAACCCCTTCTTACCCTCCTTAAATCCCTCTCATTTAGATATAACTATTCCCCAATTGTCAGTTACTCCCCTGTGTCACCCACATTTACAACTAAAACATACACTTACGTGAGCACTGATCTCCACTCACCCTGCTGAGACCTGTGCACTAAAAAGATAGGAGTGGTGGAGAGTATGGTCTCCACAAGTGGGTTAGTAAATAGCATTTTGTAGAACATGAGTATTACTGCTGTAGATCTACTTCACACTCCAGAAAGTGTAGTTTTTAAATAGGCCTCAATGTACTTAACTTCTCTATTGACAGTCAAGATGAGAATTGTTCTAATATCTGGGAGAGGATGACCCTTGATGTGCCTCTGCAAAGATAAAATAAACCTTTCCATTGTCTTGAGTTAACTAACTTTTTACTTGGTACATTTTGCGCATAGAGCTGCAGCCTCAGGAGTGACCTGCATAAACCTTGTGGATGTGTTTGTTTTTCCCAGGCTGTTGTCCCTTTCCTTCCCTTTTAATCTGCTTTGAATTTCTATGTTTTATCCCTCTACATGGCTTTGTTGTTTCTTTTGAATGTAAACGTATATTTATATTTCATAAATCAAAGTACATGCTGAAAAAAAACATTGGAGGCCATATTTAGAACTGGCTTATGCCCCCAGTGCATCTCTTTTTTTGATGCAGTGATGGCGCAGACTGCAGGCCCATATCTACAAGGCCACAAAAGCCAATTTCTGTGGCTTTACATGGCCTTGCAGATATGGAGTAGGGCTACACAGCACAAGTTGCTGTATTGCCTTACTCTGTGTCAAAGAGGCATTCCATGGATGTTGATGTGGGTGTTCCCAGGCTACACCCATGGATTTTGATTCATTCCAATATTGACAAGTATTTGTAAACCTGGGAATGCATCAAAAGCCTGTGCCTCCCCAGGGGAGGTGGAAGGAAAGCGTAACATGGAGAAATACCGTTATTCCTCTAGTTTTTTTTTCCTTTTTCTATGTGTGCTACATTCTGCAACACACATAGAAAGAGGGAAAAGTGTCCCTTCCTGCACAAAAACAATCATCCCCACAACACAGACACCCTTGTACCATGGTGCAAGGGTGTCTGTGTGGGAGCATGACGTCCATTGTGCACGAGCTCAGGGGAATAAGGAAATAAATAAACGTTATCTTGTAGATACAGCGCATTCCTGCCCTTTTCTTGTGATGCAGGGCATCAAGAAGGAATTGTTGCGCCGCCCAGCATCAAAAGATTGAAAATACACCTCTAAATATTTATAAATACAAAGGGCCTGATTTGGAATTTGGCAAATGTGACGGATATCCTGTCTGACATATTACAGTTTCATTATAGCCTATTGAACTTGTATTATGGAGGATTGGATATCCATCATGTTTGTGACTGAGTAACCCTTTCACCAAACTCTATATTAGGCCCAAAGTTTTGTCATGATTTTTTTACTTCAATGAAACAGACAAAACAATGACCAGCAAAACGAGAATATATGATATGAGTCTCTATATCTGTAAGAAAGTTAAACACTTTCTCTGAAATATGCAAGAGTTGTAACTGTCAGATCATGCCTTCCATCTCTTACTTGTAATAAATGAATAGATGTAATTCTATTTAATTGGCCAATATTAACATTTTATGGAATAATCGGTCGAAGTTCTATAGCGGTAAGCAAAGTTGTGAGCATGGAATTAAAAGAAAGACCATGGTAAACCCTCATTGGATTATGAACGTAGAAGTTAGGCACTGAATTCTGCCTTGAAGCCATTGAAACAGAACAGAGATAGTGGCAAACATTGATTGGATCTGAAATCTTCTGAGAATGCAACATCTATCTTGAAGTCAGGTTGTCAGGACCTGAAAGAGAACAAACCACTAGTGTCCATACCCTAAATTGAGGTTTGTGCTTGAATACAGATAAAACAAATTAAAAAAGTGACTGATTCGGATAAAAAAGAAACAAATTACTTGACTGTACGCGAGAAAGACATAAAAGATTAATTACCCTATTTGAAAACGCAAAATAGTCAATTTTGCAGTACAATGAAAGGCAGAAGAACACACCCAAACAAACAATTTCCTAAAAAGAGAGAGTACTACTCCTCTAAGGCAAAGCAAAAATATGCTCTGCGGATATAATAAAGAATTGGTAACATCAGACCATCAAAACAATTGAACTGTCTGAAGCTAGATATATAACAAATTGCAGTCTAACCCGGTAGTGTTAGCTCAAATGCAACAAAATAACTTCGAAAAGGCTTGGAACAGCAACAGTGAAACAAAATAACAACATAGGAAATCGCAAAACTGGAGGTCTTACAGAAGCTCTTTGTAAACAGCAGGTAGGCATCACATCATCAGATTCGAGTCGGCTTCTTCTAGTCGATATGAATGTCTGAATGTCAATAGACCTGTGTCTACTAATACCACAGCAAAGGTGTGTATGTTACACAATTTCGAAGGGCTGTAATTTTCTGCTGCAAGGGTACGCAAGACGTTCCTGTCTGTCGTCAGGTATTCTTTTTTACGTTTCTAATGTAGTATTTTTAAATCAAATATGTTTCCATTAAATGCTTAGTCAAACGATTGTTTTGTCAAATGCATGTAAATCCCTACTTCACGCCATGCTGGATATTTTTCCACTTTTATAATTCTGGGCAAAGCACCGTGGTACTAATTTTATGACTTTGAAGTACTATACTATACTAAATACTTCGCCTATCAAAACCTTTCTCTTTTTAGCTCCCTTCCAGCACAGATCATGCTTTGGTATTGTGCTCGGCCTGGGATGGTGTGCCCACTCACCTGTCAGCCTTGGTTACAGAATGTCATCAAGGACACTTCCGTGTTGTCCTCTTCTATCGCGGTTTACAGCTCCATTTCTGCAAACTCTGATCAGTTTGTTTCCGATTTGCAAGTGTATGACGAATCGTTAAATCATTACAAAACAATTTAAATTTGCAGTAAGTATCTATAAACAAATGAGGGAGCAAAAGAAGTACACAAAACATTCTGGTGCCTTATACACTGCCTGAAAAGACAGTAGGTGAGCTTGTTAAAGAATGAAATGATCAAGTATTTCGTAGATGACGGAAATTAAAAACAACAAAATTGTTTTCAGGCGTGTCTTAATCCCCCCAAAATGATTACGTGTAATTCAGTAAATGAGTGTGTAATTAACATAAACAACATGTCAGGGATGTTTAGGCAGTCAAATGAGAATTATAGATTATAGGGCTGCACCATAATGGGTTTACTTTGGTTCTTTTATCATGTGTTTTAATCTATTTCTCTGACGCTGTACCACATCAAAATACCGTAGGATTAGATGCATTTTATTGCAAATAAATCGAATATAAAATGTAGTAAATATATATTGCAACATTTTGGGAGTGGCAATAAAAATCGAGCACCTCAGATTTGCTTTTTGGAGACCAATCTGTGAACATAAGGGTGTGAGCATCCATGGCGGATGGAAGGGGGTTTAGATCTGTTTTCCAAGAATTGCAGTTTCCTGAAGTGATGTATAAGAGGAAGCTGCCTTCAGTCAATAAGACCAGTTATAAAATTGATTTAACATTGATTGTGAAGCCAGACTTACAAAACTTTGTGCAAAGCCAAACTGTTCAAAAAGAAATCCATTGCTGGGACATCATAAGCATTTTGAGAGGCCGGGGCCGAATTTGGGATGCACTGTTCGGAACATCTTTGAATTCATGATGTCATTTCAGTTCCTTCAGGTTTCTGTCAGTACACAGGCGCACTTGTCCAAATTCTAAAGTTGTTACCTCCAATATCCAGGGATAGTGACGTGTTTTGAGTATTGCAACGCAGTAGCAACTCACTAATATCACTGCAATATTCTCTGTGACACCTTCTCATTCTTCATATGTGAGATTCTGTTTTAATTAAAAAGAATTTTTTTTATGGATGTTGCATGAATCATAAACACATAATTTCTCTGCAAAATGTATTTAATATACTCTCACACATCATGCATATTACAAATAAATTAAAGAGAAACTGTATTAAAATCACTCCAAGGATTATGTTAAGTGATCAGGGCAAGAACAGAGCTTGCAATTAAAGGTTGGAACCCTGGGCCGGAGCCCACATTGCCATTGCCTTAAACCTCTCTGATGCATTGCAGTTAACAATGTCACATTTTAGCACAGTATAAAGTTAACTTTGCATTGCAAAAGGATGCAACATAGCCCAGGGACACACTAAGAAAAATGTGCTGCACACAGTTTGATTCAAAGAAATTGTAAATAGTGCTGCTCAATGGCACCACCAACCAAAATATCACAACAATGCAGAAAACTAATTTTGAGGGATGATGCATGTGATAAGAATGAAATGGCATTCAATTTTAGAATGAATAGGATGCTTAATGAATAAGCCCAGAACGTAAATGTGCAAATCTGTATTGGAAGTCCTTGTGGCAGCTCAATCCCAGGTGAATGGCTAGTAGTATTTTTTATGATTAGAAACTTTGCCTGCCCCATAATTCTGGTTGGTATAATCAGCAGCAGTGGCCGCAACGGCCAGCGTCCAGCAGACCAACCAACCAGCCAGATGGCAACAGTGGTATTAGTAACATAAGAAGCATGCAACTTCCCTCACCCTTGGCCCGTTAGGCTACAAATGCTGCCATCACCACCCAGACACTGAGCCAGAAACCTTATGGGCCTTTGCAGGATCGCCGCATCATGGAACAGCCTGCATAGTATTTAGCATAAAGCAGCGTCAAGGAAGCAGCATCAAGGAACAGCCTACATAGCACATAGCATAAAGCAGCATTCCCTGGCAACCTGCCACCTCCCAACCACTCTGCTGCACACTCGTAACTGCCACTCTCCACAAGTGAGATGAGCAAGCCGAGTACAGTGCTAGCTTGCAGGTGGGCAATACGGCAAGCAGGTAGGACAGCAGCAGAAAGGCTCAGCATGTCCCGGCAACTTTGACCCAAGAGAAACTCATGTGAGGGGTACTCCCAGCAGCGTAAGGAAGAGACAAGCAGAAAACAAACGGAATCAGGCAGTGGCTACCTCATCAATCTCTCGTCAGTTGCAGGGCCTGCGGGTCTACATGCAGCACTCCTGATCCCTCCCAGCTCTCCCAGCATGGAGTGCATGTGGGTGGGAACAAACATGGCATTGGGTGCCAGTTGTCAGGGGAGGTGTCTGCACTATAACGATGTACAGACTGTTGATAGTACAATGAAGAGGGTGATAGATCAAATGATACAGTGGAAGTATTGAATGGTAGAGAAAGATAGGCTGTGGTTTGACATTCAATTTTCCAATCTTTTGCTAAAAGCAACAACGCCTAGGCTCTTGGAATACTCCTAGACATTTGGTGTGCTCTGTTGGGATTTAGTCTGATAGTTGTGTGTTGTGTGTTTAGGAAAATCTAGGTAAAGGACAGAGTTCTCTCCAACACAAAGTTACTGTGTGAGTATGCCTCCAATGACATACTAGGTAGAGATACAGAAGAATGTTTATTGAAACTAAATTAATAGTTGCAGAATGAAAGGAATATAGCTTTACAGCCATAAATGAACAGTTAAAGAATTAATATATTCAAATGATTGTACATAACAACTGCATTGGGAAGAAATGCATATATATCATTGTATAGTGAGAAATTGGGCTATTGGTTGACTGGGGTGTGAGCCCTGGTCAAGCAACAGCCGCAGTCCATTGCAGGGCAAGCCACAACAAGTCAATCATTTGACCTGTTCTTAGCCATGGGTAGCTTAGCACAATAAAAGTAGTCAGGCTAATATTAGAGACAGACAATGTTGAGTATTTATGCAGTACACAAACAGCAACACAGTACAAACACAACAAAATAAATATCCTAAACCAATTTGGGAAAATAGAGCAAATTTTAATAAATCATTTGCCACCAAAACCCTGAAAATCCAATTAGTACACCCAGAGTTTTGAATTCCTTAAGGTTAAGGTTCAAAATAGCCTCACTTTAGTAAATGGCTACCTGGGCACTTTTAGCACCACCACCAAGGGTCCAGGAATGGATGGAGACCTCCTACGGGGTTCATGACTCATGCAGGCTGGGACCAGGGTGCAAGTTTAAGATGATGGGGTCCTGTTATGTCCCAGTGATTCAAAACAGGAGACCAGCTACACTAGTCATTGGAGCCCCTTTTGAAGTGCTGGGTGAAGGTGGTGATGTAGGGCTCTACAGCAGGTCTGGATTCTGAAAGTTCAAAGCAGGCTCCAGGGAGCAAAGCAGTCCTTCCAGGTACCTTAGCAGTCAGGCAAACTGCACAGCAGCAAGCAATCCTCTGACAGTCCTTCCGCAGGTCCAATATTGAACTAAGGAGCAGGTCTGAGAGCCCTATTTTTATACTCTGTTGCCCAGCTCGTAGAAGTTGGGTGAAGTTTCCAGAAAGTTTCTCTGAAATACCAGGAGTTTCTTGTCTCACCTTCCCTTGCTCCTAGCTAGATGCACTGACAATACAGGGTTGTTAAACCTATTGTATGGTGGCAGAGCCCAACCTATATAGTTGCAAGTGGGGCTGTGCGTAGCTCCGCCCCCCAACAAGTCAGCTAATGGCCTATTCAGGCTCTGCTAATCTCCTTATTGTGTGACTGTCTGGGGTGAATTCATAAAGTCCCCTCATGTCACCTAAGGCAGGTTATAGGCACGGAGGGCGAAGGGCAGGAAAAGTCCAACTTTTATTAAAGTTCAAACCTGTGATGATAAATCTGACTTTACCATTAAACAGTGTTTGTCATTACAAGGTCATAAACATGAAACATGAGATCTCTACCTCTGGTTTAGGAATGACACATTATTAATTTTAACAAGGACCCTCCAATCTTACCTTATGGGAGGGGTAGGCCTCCCGGTAGTGAGTAAACACATTTGGTAGTTTTTACTACTAGGACATGTAAAACTAACAGGAAGATGTCCTATCTTTTAATTAACCTGGCATCCAGGTTTATGGGTTACTTAGGTCCTACCTTAGGGGTGATGTATGTACAAAAGGGGAGTTTAAGGCTTGACAAGGGGTTTTAAATGCCAAGTCAACATGGCAGTGGGACAATGCCTACAGGCTGTAATGGCAGGCCTAGGAAAAGTTTTAAGGTGCTACTTAAATAAGTGGCATAATAAGTGCTGCAGACTCACTGGTCAGGTGGTTCGGGCTGGACAGTTCCCATATGGAACAGGGTCAAGACTGATTTGCATATGGCTGGGTCCAATCTGGGGTGACATGGTGAGTAAAAGAATGATGGATTAAACCCAAATCTGAGACTGGAGGTGAGTGTTTGAAAAGTTTCAACACTCCGTCCATCATACTTTTGTGTTGCTAAAGTTGCCCTAAGGTGGAAGGGTATGCCCAGACGTGGGTCCCTTGCTCACCATGCCACTGGGTTCAAACTAGCCTGGCTGATGAAGGGTCATACTCTGAAATGAGTCTCAGCATTCTTGTTTCCGGTCCAGGGAAGACCTGGTCAGGCAGTTCGTGCTGGACTGTTTCCACTGGAACAGGGTCAAGACTGATTTGCACATAGCTGATTCCAATCTGGGGTGGCATAGTGATTAAAAGAACAATGGATTAATCCCAGATCTGTGACTCAGCGTGAGTGTTTGAAAAGTTTCAACACTCCGTCCACCATCCTTTTGTGTTGCTAAAGTTGCCCTAAGTGGGAAAGGAATGCTCACACCATGGTCCCTTGCTCACCATGCCACTGGATTCAAGCTAGCCTGGCTGATGAAGGGTGATACTCTGAAACCGGTCCTAGGATGCTTATTTCTCGTCCAGGGCAGACCTGGTCAGGCGCTTCGGGCTAGACTGTTCCCATGGGAAACATGGTCAAGACTGATTTGAATAATGCTAGGTCAATCTGGGGTGGCATGGTGAGCAAAAGAATGATGGATTAAACCCAGATCTGTGAATGGGGGTAAGTGTTTGAAAAGTTTCAACACTCTGGTCATCATTCTTTGTGTTGCTAAGTTACCCTAAGTGGGAAGGGGATGCCCAGATGTGGGGCTCTTGTTCACTGTGCCACTGGATTCAAGCTAGCCTGGTGGAGGAATGGTGACACCCTGAAACTGGTCCCAGGATGCTTGTTTCCGGTCCAGGGAGGTCATGGTCTGGAAGTTTGAGGTGTATTGTTCCCAGGGGAATCAAGGTCAAAACTGATTTCCATATTGCTGGGTCCAAAGTGGGGTGGCATGGTGAACAAAAGAACGATGGATTAAACCCAGATCTGTGACTGGGGGTGAGTGTTTGATGAGTTTCAAGACTCCGTCCATCATCCATTTGTGTTGCTAAAGCAGACCCACTGGTAGCATTTAATTTACAGGACCTGGGTATATGGTATACCACTCTACAAGGGACTTACGTGTACATTAAATATGCAAATCAGGTAAATGCCAATCAAACTATGTTTGAGGGATTGAGCACAATAACTTTAGCATTTGTTAGCAGTGGTAAAGTGCAAAGAGTCCTAAGTTCAACAATCAAAAATCCAGCAAAAAGTAGGAGGAGGAAGGCAAAAAGATTGGGAGTGACTGTGTAGAGAGGGCGATTTCCAACAAGTATTGTGGAAAAAAGTCCATAAAATGTGTGTATAGTTTTATGAAAGTGAAGGGATGGAATAAATGAGAGTGAGAGTTACTGTGTCAGATAAGTGTGAGTGATTATGCCATATTGGTTTTAAGGCAATTCATCAACATGTAACGTAGTTGATGTTTATAATACCTGTGCAATATTTCAATTTATGTACTAATGGAGTCAAAAAGTACTAAATAAAATGTCATTTAAAGAATAAATCTTTCTGAGCAAAAAATTAGTTTCACTTAAATGTATGAATGTATTGTAAGGTAAAACAAAGTTGTTCCATTGTTATTTCATACAGGTGAGGCCACATTCTGTCCTAATACCTCTTTTACCACAGGCATGTAGCTTTGCAGGTCATAGTGCAAGGAGTACAATATAATCATGGGGCACAGAAGCTGTCCCTCTGATAGCTAGCTTGGCATGATGACATGAATTGGCATGTAATGGTATGCTTTACAAGCCATTTCAGACTATCTCAGTGGACTGCACTTGATCATTTTGGTGCAGTATGACAGAAAGCAGAACACACGTTTACTCAACATTTCATAAGACCAGTAAAGTCACCCACAGCTATTAGTCATAAATGGCAATGTGGAATTTACTAAATCACCTGGTAGAATCAACTTCGATCTGAAATCTTTACAACACCTAGTTAGACCCCATAGAAGGAGAGGTTTACAGCCACACGCCAGGTAAGTACAGCACCTGTAAATGAATGAACATCTGATGGTGAATTCTGATCCCCATGTTAGGCAGGGAATGCCATGTGCTTTGTTTCTGTCAACACTATATTAAGTAGCCTTTAGGTTCACTGGGACTGACAGCAACAAAAGTAGGACTCCAAAGATCACCACAATTGTCAAAAAGTCTATCACCATTGTGGCAAAAAAAATAGGTAACATAAATTCCCAAATTACATTTTCCATTATCACCATACACAATAATATTCAATAAACAAGATCAGTTACTGTTTGTTGCATTTGCCTCTGGCTCCATTTCATCATATTCTTCGCCTACTCTTTAGGAATAATTGTTGTGGCAGGTACACATTGTTATATGGTTCCTACAAATTAAGTAGGACTATGTGCGAGGTCAACATAAAATCCAAGATATAGGGACTTAGTCCATCAATACAGTTAGGACACTTTGGCATAATTTCTAGCAAGCTCACAGTGCCCCACCTCAACCCCTAAACTTTCCAGCGTACCAGATGGTATTGGCAACTTCAAATGTGACTATTCTGATTCTGAAGTAAACCATGAAAACAGATCTACCCTTCTGTTGTCAATTTTCATGCCCAAGGTAAGACACAAGAAAAATATGAAAATGGCTTTTCAAACATTTATTGAAACAATTGTATTCTTGTATAGAAAGCATGAGCTGCAATTGTTAGGCAGACAAAAGATAGCATGGTAACCAGCATTATGAGAATGGAAAAAAGGTAAACAATTCAACCATGATAATGTTAAAACTATGTGACATTCTTATCTATTAATATTGTTCTTACAAGCTGTCTGAAGTGCAGTCGTTATTTGTCAGTCCATGCTAAATGAATTTCAGCATAAGAGTATAAATTTACCTTATACTGGCTAAAATATTACGCTCATTAAATGTGACACTATATAACCAGTGGACCCTTAAATTATGCAGCTTATCAAGTTAGTTGTGTTGGCACAAGTGTGTAAGTACCTGGTGCACACGTCAGTGTTCTGAGAATTTGTGTGTGTTCTGATGTCCATTGTGTACTTGGAGAAGGCAGAACAAATTAACTTGTACAATGATTTAACCCATTGTGCATAATCTGGTATGAATTTTCTACCAAATTTCAGAAAGCCGAAAAGTTATTGTAGCTTTTCTATGGTGTTTGGTGATTGCAAAAGAGTACATTTGTCTAAGAAATGTGGCACAAGGCTTTTGCCTTTATTGGACAGCTTGCCCAAAGAATAGGACACTAATAAAGGCAGTTTTTGTTTTTTTTAATTTGAATTTATAGCCATATTCAGCAAATCACAAAACTATGCAACTTAATCTGGCTAAATATGTATTCAAGTCATTGTCCAAGAGCTATATATCATCAATGTAAGACAATACCTCAAAGCCAATTTCTTGTAGAATTGACATTACTTGGGCGGCAACCAAACCTGGACTTTTCTTAAAACCCTGTGGGATTTGGCTGAATTTTCTCTGAATTCCCAATGTGCTGAATGTTGTTAGATCTGTGCTTTCAGGTGCTATGTTTCAGCAGAAAAATGCATTGGAAATGACCAATGTTGCTTTATATTTTTTGCAGACTATATTGTCCTTTAACGCAATACTGTGTAAATTTAGAATGACAGAAGTATGTGCATGGCTGTTTAAATGTCTATTGTCTAAGATCTTACTATATGATAGGAATGATCTGGGTTTATTACAGGAAAAAACGGATTATTCATGTGAGATATAGAGGGCTCAGTTACCCCTTGGTACTCTAATTGTGAGAGAATTTCTCTTGCAGGGCATTTGCTTCATGTTTAATTGGGTATTGTGGTTGTACTTGTGGGCTAGAGTGTATAGATTTTACATGGTAAGGAGAGTCCTTATCCAAACCTACAAAAATGCGGTCCAATGCCAGGGCTCAGACACAAGCCCATTCTGCAAACATATGCTTGTTTAACTGCTTCAGGGACAAGAATAGAGAAGGAAGGTATAATTACATCTTATACTTGTGGGGCATTTCTAGGAAACCCAGGCAGCCAATCTTCCTCATTCAAGAGAATATTGCAAGTAGTTGTTAATTTTTCCTAGAAACTTACTTTAATAGTACATAGTATGTCACCCACAATTTGGATGTTCGAATTATAAAGTCTATTGGGTAGGCTAACCCACTGACCTGGTGTTTCAAGTTGAATAAATTCACTAGTTGCTCTTGAAAGTTGTATTGTGACTTCTGTTGTCTCGTTTTGAAGGAGCATTCTCAATATGTGTGGTATAATTAGCTGACATACCTACCTACTTACTAAACTTGGATTTTTGTTGTGGAAGTTTCTCTTCCTTTTTCATGATGTCAAACAAGCATTGTGAGTTTGTTCTCAGTGTCACACACTCTTCATGTCTGAGTTGTGTACATCTTTCTCTCACAGAGCATTTGTCTGGTAAGTCCTGAAAGCAATGATAAGAACTTGTATTGGTGTACTTATACCTATCAGGCTATGTAAGTGTATCATGGTTGTTGGAAACTAGATTATTGGTAAGGGCAGGTAATTATTACCTATGCCTAGCAGCAGGCCAAAAGCCTCCATTAGGTCCAGTCAAAGACTCATTAAATTAATCACAGCTCAACCCTTGGTAGCCTGGCAATGAGCAGTTAATTTGAAACATATTGTAAACCATAAAAAAATTGCAAAACAGTAGATAAGTAAAACACAATAAAAATCCAACACCAATTTATCAAAATAGATGATATCTTTGGGGGTCATTACAACCCTGGTGGATGGTGTTAAAGGTGCGGTAATACCGTAAACAGGCCGGCGGACAAAAAAAGGGAATTATGACCGTGGCGGAAACCGCCAACATAGACAGCCACTTTAACACTCCGACCTCCACGGCGGTACAGACAAGCAGCGTGGCGGTCACCGCCAACAGACAGGCAGAAAACAATGTACCGCTCACAGTATTACAACCCGCCAATCTGCCACCTTTTCCGGGGCGGATTCACCGTGGATAAAAAAACTGCGGAAACAGTTTTTGCAATGGGAAAACGTTCACCTTAACACACTCCACGAGGAAGGAGGCCACCATGGAGCCCGAACTACAAATACTCCCTGCGCTTGTCTACCTGCTCTTCTACGAACATCAGCAATGCAGGCGCCGAAGACAATAGTGAGTACTGCACCTACGACATAGGGGAGGGGGGAAGCAAAAGTCAGGGGGACACACACGCAACACCCCCACCCCTAACCCGACCCTCACCCACTACAACTCACACACCAATGCATTTCCAAACAGCACAGTAATAACCCACAACCCCCCCGGAAGAATGCAAAGACAAAAGGAAATCAGTTCAAACATTGTAATGTATTAAAATAGAGTAACCAAACATATACAGATACATATAAATCATACATCACAAGTAGTACTGCAGGTATGCACATATCAATGTCCGTGGACCACTGGGCCCACAATGCATGGGCGAGGCCCACACTAGATACCTGTCCACAAACGGAGAGAACACTGCAGGGGCATCAGATAGAAATACAACAAGCACTTCAGGGGGAAGGGAAGGGTGGGCACCTCAGCCGGATTACAGCAGCACGCCAGATCCACGACGGGGCTCCATGCCCATTGATGTATCTTGGGGAGTGCAAAGCCACAGTCTCTCAAGTCTCTACAGTGGGTGGTTTGCCCACTGTTCCATCCTGGGGAGTGCAAAGCCACAGTCTCTCAAGTCTCTACAGTGGGTGGTTTGCCCACTGTTCCATCCTGGGGAGTGCAAAGCCACAGTCTCTCAAGTCTCTACAGTGGGTGGGTTGCCCACTGTACCATCCTGGGGAGTGCAAAGCCACAGTCTCACAAGTGGATGCAGGTCACCACTGGTTCTGGAGGGGGACTGGTGCCCAGAGTGCATCACGCTCCCCGTGATGGTCACAGTTCCGTCACTGTCCCAGCTGCAAATGGGCTAACGATACTTGATTTGGCGGTCTTCGCCCTGTTCAGCGGTCTTCACCATGGCGGTCTTTGCCCTGTTCAGCGGTGCTTGCCTTTGCTGTCTCTGGCCTGTGCAGCGGTGCTTTGCCCTGTTCAGCGGTGCTTGCCTTTGCTGTCTCTGGCCTGTGCAGTGCTGCTTTGCCCTGTTCAGTGGTCTACACCATGGCGGTCTTTGCCCTGTTCAGCGGTCTTCACCATGGCGGTCTTTGCCCTGTTCAGCGGTGCTTGCCTTTGCTGTCTCTGGCCTGTGCAGCGGTGCTTTTCCCTGTTCAGCGGTGCTTGCCTTTGCTGTCTCTGGTCTGTGCAGCGGTGCTTTGCCCTGTTCAGTGGTGCTTGCCTTTGCGTCTCTGGCCAGTGCATCAGTGCTTTGCCCTGTTCAGCGGTCTTCACCATGGCGGTCTTTGCCCTGTTCAGCGGTGCTTGCCTTTGCTGTCTCTGGCCTGTGCAGCGGTGCTTTGCCCTGTTCAGCGGTGCTTGCCTTTGCTGTCTCTGGCCTGTGCAGCGGTGCTTTGCCCTGTTCAGCGGTCTTCACCATGGCGGTCTTTGCCCTGTTCAGAGGTGCTTGCCTTTGCTGTCTCTGGCTTGTGCAGCGGTGCTTTGCCCTGTTCAGCGGTCTTCACCATGGCGGTCTTTGCCCTGTTCAGCGGTGCTTGCCTTTGCTGTCTCTGACCTGTGCAGCGGTGCTTTGCCCTGTTCAGCGGTCTTCACCATGGCGGTCTTTGCCCTGTTCAGCAGTGCTTGCCTTTGCTGTCTCTGGCCTGTGCAGCGGTGCTTTGCCCTGTTCAGCCGTCTTCACCATGGCGGTCTTTGCCCTGTTCAGCAAAGCTTGCCTTTGCTGTCTCTGACCTGTTCAGCAGTGTGTGGCATTACGGTCCGTCAGTGCCCAGCGGGGCTGTGGCTGCCGGTGCCCTCAATGGCACTGACTCTGGCGGTGGTCTACTGACCAGTGACGATACTGCTGCCCTCCAGGGCACTGACTCTGGCGGTGGTCTCCTGACCAGTGACGATACTGCTGCCCTCCAGGGCACTGACTCTGGCGGTGGTCTCCGGACCAGTGACAATACTGCTGCCCTCCAGGGCACTGACTCTGGCGGTGGTCTTCTGACCAGTGATGATACTGCTCCCCTCCAGGGCACTGACTCTCCGGACCAGTGACAATACTGCTTCCCTCCAGGTCACTGACTCTGGCGGTGGTCTCCCGACCAGTGACGATACTGCTGCCCTCCAGGGCACTCACTCTGGCGGTGGTCTCCTGACCAGTGACGACAGTGCTGGCGGTGGCGTCCCGGCCGGCGGGGAGGATGGCGGCCTTCTCCGCCGTGCTGCTCTTAGCAGACTTTGGAGACTTCTTCTGCCCCTTCACCACCTTGGTAGGCATCACAGCTGACTCAGCATTCCCCCCGGGACCCTTGTGAGCTGTTTTGCCGGCAGGAGTCTTCACCCTCTCCCATCGGCCACTTTACAACTTAAGGTGCTTTACAGGGGGTGAACTGGCAGTGCTTTGGCTCCGTGTAACACTGGCTGCCCTGGTGGCCGGTGCACTCCACACACCTTTGACACGCACCACTGGTAACTGACTTTTTTTGGCTGAGGTGCTACTACGGGACCTATGAAGTGGAGGGGTGGGGGTGGTGGTAAAGAGGTCAACGTTGCTGAGGAATAATTTCTAACAAACACTGGGATGGGTAGCTGGAGGAGGTCTGGGAGTGGTGGAAGAGGAGGTGGTTGTAGGAGGTGTAACTTTAGGTGATTTGGGTGCAGGTGCAGGTACTGGAGGCTGTCGTGAGGTGGATGGATGTTGGGTGTATGGGTGCCCGCGTTTGTGTACTTTGGGAGGGGGCGTCACAGACACACTGGGAGAGGACACAGGGGACGTGTAAATGGTAGAGGGGGTGGTGAGTGCAGGTGAGCGGGGTGTGGTGTTGGGTGTTCTGGTGCAAGTCCTAGTGCCTGTAGATGTAGTGCATGCAGGTGAGAGTGTAGACGACACTGGGAGGGAGGAGGGAGACGACAAGGAGGGGGACACAGTGGAGGCAGTGGATGTTGCTGTGTCTGTATGTGGGTGATGCTTGTGTGAGTTCCTGTGGGTTGTGTGGTGCTTATGTTTGCCTGAGCTACTTTTGGGTGTTGAGGTGTGTGCATGCTTGTCTAATGGTGTGCTTGGGATAGGCTGGGGTACAGGGGATTGGGTCTGGGTGGAGGAAGTTGGAGGGGGTAGGCTAGACACAGGGACAATGGCTGCCATCAGTGCTGAGGCCAGAGATTGCAGGGTTCGATGAAGGGCAGCCTGCGCAGAATGAATGCCCTCCAGGAATGCATTACCGTGTTGCAACTCCCTTTCTACACCCTGGATGGCATTCACAATGGTAGACTGCCCAACAGTGAGTGACCTGAGGAGGTCAATGGCCTCCTCCTTGAGGGCAGCAGGGGTAACTGGGGCAGGGGCTGAGGTGCCTGGGGCGAAGGTGATGCCCACCCTCCTGGGTGAGCGGGCACGGAGCGAAGGCTGAGGGGCTGCTGGGAGGGCGGTGCTGGTAGGGGGGGGTGGCTGTACCTGTAGAAGTGGGGGGCACAGATGGTTCCGCCACCACAAGGGAGCTCCCATCGGCGGACGAGTTTGTGTCGCTGTTTGCAGATCCGGTGACCGACGTGAAGCTCCCCTCGCCCTCCGTCCCACTGGTGTATTCAGAGTCTGTGGTGTGGCCCTCCATGGCCATATGGGATGCAGCTCCCTCGTGCTCCGGTGCCACTGTATCTCCACCTGATGATGCTGATGCACAAAAGAACAGGGAGAGCACAAAAAGGGGGGGGGGCGACAGAAGAAAGATAGGTTGAGTGCATGGCTTACCGCTACTGTTGGCGGACAATACAGACACAGCAGCCCCCTGCACTACGTCACGCTGTTGGCCTCTACAGATGCAATTCCTGGGATCTGGCCTACATGTCTATGGTGGACATCTGCACACATAGATGACATAGGGGCATTAATACCTGCACTTGGCACTCTACAGAGGTGGGGTGCCACATGGCCTGCTTTACGGAGGGGGCTAGCCTATGTAACTCGCCCTGGCCTAGGGAAACCCACAGCCCTCCTACCCCACCCAGACCCCTCCACTGCGTGCAAAGTCCGCTGAATGATGTTGTACTCACCCCCTTGTGTCTGCTGTGATGCCCTCAAGTGCCCATCCAACTCAGGGTAGGCCACCGCCAGGATCCGGAACATCAGGGGGGTCATGGTGCGACGGGCACCCCTCCCACGTTGGGAGGCCATCCCCAGCTGAGCCTCCGCCGTCTTCTTGCTCCAGCGACGAATGTCCTCCCATCTTTTCTGGCAGTGGGTCCCCCGTCTCTGGTGGACCCCCAGGGTCCGGACGTCCTTGGCGATGGCATGCCAAATGTCCTTCTTCTGGTAGGCGCTGACCTACAGGAATTGTACAGGGGAAGAAGAGAAGTCATTAGGAACTGCACCGTCGAAGTGAGTGGCCCCCATCCCTACCCTTGCCATGTGGCACATGCATTCGCAGTCCTTTATGGTCGCTGAACTCTGCCCCTTTCCTACTGACATCCAGCCCTCTCCACCCAGCATAGCCCATACAACGTGCTCCCTGTGTACTTACCTGTTGGTCTGGAGGACCGTAGAGTAGCATGTACTGGGGGAGGACCCCGTCGACTAGCTTCTCCAACTCCTGAGCAGTGAAGGCAGGGGCCCTTTCCCCAGACGCAGCAGCCATTGTCTCTTCCAGACCGAGGTCACAGCAGCACTTGCAGTGTAGGTCCTCTCCTGTCGAAGATCAGGTATCGAGTGATTGAACAGATAGAAAATGGCGGTGACGTCCGCGACGGTGCGTATCATCACCACCGGCGCACTTCATCATTGGCTCCTGGGAACCATAGGGTCCAATGTTAACCAATGCAGCATTGCGCCGCGGTCTACGACCACCTACCGCGACGGTGTACAACGCCAGCGCAGTTACCTCACATCTCATTGTCCCACTTTAGAGGTCAGGCAGCCACCATTTCAGGGGCCCACATGGCTTCATTTACTACTGCATCACACATACCTAGGCCTGCACTCAACACACATACAGGAAGAGTTTTGTATTTGGTGTTGTGTTCTGTGTAGCTGTGGGTACATACCTGGGAATTTGTTGACTCTGTGGTCGCTGTTGTCCTTCTTAGGCACCGTCAGCTACACATTTGAGGAGATCGCGGAATCCTCCGGTGTACCGACCGCTGGTGGACCTGTTAACAATAGAGGAGCGACATGTGATTATCACATGCAGGCTTGACCGTGCCACAATCCAGGAACTGTGTACCCAGTTGGAGCCAGACCTGATCTCACCAATCCGCCATCCCACAGGAATACCCCCTGAAGTGCAGGTGCTATCAGTGCTCCATTTCCTTGCAAGTGGGTCTTTTCAAACAACAGTGGCCATGGCATCAGGGATGTCCCAGCCTATGTTTTCAAACGTGTTGTCCAGAGTGTTGTCTGCCCTGCTGAAACACGTAAGGAGCTACATCGTTTTCCCTCAGGTGGAGGATTTGGCTACAGTTAAAGGTGACTTCTATGCCCTGGGACATATCCCCAACATCATAGGTGCTATTGATGGGATCCATGTGGCTTTGGTCCCCCCCCACAGGACTGAACAGGTGTACAGGAACCAGAAGAGTTATCATTCCATGAATGTACAGATGGTATGTTTGGCAGACCAGTACATCTCCCAGGTAAATGCTATGTTCCCTGGCTCAGTGCATGACGCCTACATACTTCGGAATAGCAGCATCCCGTATGTGATGGGTCAACTCCAGAGGCACCGGGTGTGGCCAATGCGTGAGCCCATGGTCCCCACCCAGTGGATGTTGGTATATGGGTGTGGGGTTGGCTCTAAGGGTTAGTGTCTGGTTAACTGGTATCCACTCGATATTTGCAGGTGACTCTGGTTACCCAAACCTCTTGTGGCTACTGACCCCAGTGAGGAATGCCAGGACAAGGGCAGAGGAACGATACAATGAGGCACATGGGTGAACAAGAAGAATTATAGATCGAACCTTTGGCCTCCTGAAGGCCAGGTTTTGGTGCCTCCATCTAACAGGTGGTTCCCTGTGCTACTCACTTAAGAAGGTGTGCCAGATCATCGTGGCTTACTGTATGTTTCATAACCTTGCCTTGAGACTCCAGGTGCCTTTTCTGCAGGATGATGAGGCTGGATATGAGCATGTGGCAGCAGTGGAGCCTGTGGACAGTGATAAAAATGAGGCAGAGGATGAGGCTGTGGACAACAGAACAGCAATCATTTGATAGTACTTCCAGTGACACACAGGTAAGACACTGTAACTTCACCTACCATTGCAGTTTTGTGTTGTATGTTTTCACTGACAGGCTGATGTTTCCACTACTATGGCCACTTACTGTGCCTTTTGAAATGTCTATTCACGGATATCTGTGAACCACTTTGGCTCCTGGTGTATTGACTGAAGCAAACTACAGGTCATACCTGAGTATACATGACTTTATAGTTGAATTGCAATGTATACGGATTGTGAAACGAATACATAGTTCAATCACTTGACAGCCTCAATACTTGTATTTTTTACAAGGATGTTAAGTCATGTGCTAATAAGTGGATGGGGTATTGCTATAGGCTGGGGGGGTGGTGGAGGAGAATCCAGGATAAAGTCCACTCTATTTGTATCACAGGTGCATTGTCCAAGGGAGCATAGGAAGTGGAGAAATGGCAGTTAAAGGTGGACAGGGTGACAGAGTGGGACACAAGGGTGACAATCAGGAGAGTCTTATTTCCTGGTGGGGGTCTTGGCAATGTTCTATGGCTTCTGCCTGGATCGCAGGGACCGTTTGCATGGTGATTCTCTTTCTACAGAGGGTGGGGTGCTGGTGGCCTGTTGTTCCTGTGGCAGGGGCTCCTGTCCACTAGCGTCAGCAGAGGTGGAAGGATGTTCATTGGTGTGGCTAGTGTCAGAGGCCCGTTGGTGTGCCACTCCCTCCCTCATGGTGTTGGCCATGTCTGCCAGCACCCCTGCAATGGTGACCAGGGTGGTGTGGATGTCCCTCAAGTCCTCCCTGATTCCTAGGTATTGTCCCTCCTGCAGCTGCTGGGTCTCCTGCAACTTGTCCAGTATCTGGCCCATCGTCTCCTGGGAATGGAAATATGCTCCCAGGATGTTGGGGAGTGCCTCCCGGAGAGTCGGTTCCCTGAGCTCGTCCTCCCCCTGTCGCACAGCAGTCCTCCTAGCTTCCCTGTTGTCCTGTGCCTCTGTCACCTGAACCGTGTTAGCACTGCCACTGACCTCAGGTCCCTGATCGTCTTGTGTTTGTGGGGTTGCCCGGGGTCCCTGTGGTGGTGGCCACACTGCTGATTGATGTGTCCTGGGGACAGAGGTATGAGCCCACTGGGTGGGTGCTGTGGTGGTGTTTCCTGAGGTGGGAGGCTCTGTAGTGATATGGGACTATGCCTTGGTAACCTACTGTCCGGAGGTCCCTGATGGGCCAGGTAGTTCACCCAGACCCAGGCGAGCAGAGCTGCTGTCATCACTGTGGGCCTCTTCTGTGGGGGGACTGGATTTTGCTGGCACCTCCTCTCCGGTGATATTGGGTGTGGGACCCGTGGGGATGTAAATGCAGTGTTATTGTTTCTGCGGGTGACATGTTGTGCATGGGTTAGTTGCCCTGTATGGTTGTGATTGCCCTGTCAGCTTTGCCTTGTGTGAGTAGTTATTTTGACGGCTAGGTGATTCGCTGTCATGTGCATGCTTTAGTGATGGGTGTCCATGTAGAAGGCTGGCCTGGCTTATAGTGGGTACCTTGTGGTACTTACACCTTGTGTCAGGTCCAGTTATCCCTTATTAGTAGCTTAGTAGTGTTCTAGCAGCTTAGGCTGATAGAGGTAGCTATAGCAGAGTAGCTTAGGCTCAACTAGGAGACATGCAAAGTTCCCACCATACCACTTATATCATATAGCACTATATCATAAGAAACACAATACTCAGAGTTACAAAAAATAAAGGTACTTTATTTTAGTGACAATATGTCAAAAGTATCTCAGAGGATATACTCCCTTAGGAGGTAAGTAAAATACACAAAATATACACACAAACCAAAATCAGGTAAGTAAAACACTTTAAAAGTAGTGCAAACACTGTAGAACACAATAGAAGGCAATAGGTCACAATGAGCCTAGGGGCAACACAAACCATATACTCCAAAAGTAGAATGCGAACCACGAATGGACCCCAGGCCTAGTGTGGTGTGTAGAGGGTTGCTGGGAGTGTAAGAAAACACTAAGGGTGTCCAAGATACCCCACCCCAAGACCCTGAAAAATAAGAGTAAAGTTACCCTACTACCCCAGAAAGACAGTGAAGTCGAGATAGGGGATTCTGCAAGGACAACAACTGACTGCAAAGCAGTGAAGATGGATTCCTGGACCTGAGGACTTCCAAAGGAAGGGGGCCAAGTCCAAGAGTCACACAAGTGTCTGGGGGGGCAGGAGCCCACTAAACCCCGGATGAAGGTGCAAAAGGGCTGCCTTTGGGTGGAAGAAGCCAAAACTTCTGCAACAAACAAAGGTGCTGGGAACTTCTCCTTTGGTGAGAATATGTCCCACGGCGTTCTGGAGGATACAGAGTTGTTTCCACGCAGAAAGACTGCAAACAAGCCTTGGTAGCTGCAAAAGTTACAGCTAAAGATTATGGGTGCTGCCAGGGCCCAGGAAGGGCCAGAAGGTCGCCCCTTGGAAGAGGAGACAGAGGGGTCGCTCAGCAATACAGGGAGTCCAATCAGAAGCAGGCAGCACCCGCTGAAGTACCTTAACAGGTGTTCAAGAAATCTGAGCATGGCAGTCATCTCAACACAACAGAAGTGGCGCTCAGCAATATAGAGAGCCTATGCAGAAGCAAGCAGCACCCACAGAAGGACTTGAACAGTCATTCAAGAAATCTGAGCACAGCAGTTGTCTCAACACAACAAAAGAGGGTCCCATAAAGCCGGAGGTCAACTCAGCAAGTTGGGAAATGCAGGACAGAGTGCTGGGAACCTGGGCTGTGCTGTGCAGAAAGGAAGTCTTGCAAAAGTGCACAGAAGCCCTAGCAGCTGCAGATCATGCACTACACATGATTACTGTCTGGCGTGGGGAGGCAAGGACTTACCTCCACCAAATTTGGACAGAAGGACCACTGGACTGTCGGGGTCACTTGGATCCAGCTCCTGTGTTCCAGGGACCACGCTCATCAAGATGAGAGGGGACCCAGAGGACCGGTGATGCAGACTGGTGCCTGCGTTAGCAGGAGGAAGATTCCATTAACCCACAGGAGATTTCTTCTTGGCTTCCAGTGCAGGGTAAAGGTAGACAGCCCTCAGAGCATGCACCACCAGGAAACAGTTGAGAAAGTTGGCGGGATTAGGCGGTATGATGTTGCTGGTAGTCGTCTTGCTACTTTGTTGTGGTTTTGCAGGCGTCCTGGAGCAGTCAGCGGTCGATCCTTGGCAGAAGTTGAAGAGGGAAGTGCAGAGGAACTCTGGTGAGCTCTTGCATTCATTACCTGACGAGAAACCCACAGGAGAGACCCTAATTAGCCCTCAGAGGAGGATTGGCTACCTAACTAGGTAATACCCTATCAGGAGGGGTCTCTGATGTCACCTGCTGGCACTGGCCACTCAGAGGTCTCCATTGTGCCCTCACACCTCTGCATTCAAGATGGCAGAGGTCTGGGACACACTGGTGAAACCTAGGAGAGCTGGTTTGGCAGTACTGGGGGTCAATGGTGGAGCCCTTAGGGTGCATAGGATTGCCCCCTGAATGCTTAATTTGGATTGGAGGTGCAATTCAATACTCTTAGACACCTGACATGGCCATATTCAGAGTTACCTTTGTGAAGCTACATATATGTATTGACATATATGTAATGCACTCTTATAATGGTGTTCCCGCACTCATGAAGTCCGGGGAATTGGCCCTGTAGAATGTGGGGGCACCTTTGCTAGTGCAAGGGTGCCCTCGCACACAGTAACTTTGAACCCAGCCTTCAGTAAATGAAGGTTACACATGTAGGTGACTTATAAGTTTCTTAGTGCAGTGAAAAATGGCTATGAAATTGTGTGTGCACTACTTCACTCAGACTGCAGTGGCATTCCTGAAGGAAAGTTTGTATGAGCTCATTATGGGTTGCAAAAGAAATGCTGCAGCCCCTAAGGAACTCCTGGAACCCCAGTGCCTTTGGTACCTATGTACCATATACTAGGGACTTATAAGGGAAGTCCAGTGTGCCAATCAGAACGGGAATGTGGAGTCACTAAACAGTAGTGACAAATTTAGCAAGTGGAGAAAGCATAAGCACTGGAGTTCTGGTTAGCAGAACTTCAGTGACACAGTCAAGCATTCTGACAACACATATAGGCCACAAACTATGAGCACTGGGGTGCTGGCTAACAGGATCCCAGTGAGAGAGGCAAAACACATTGACAAACAGGAAGAAACTGAGGGTAACATTCCAAGAGAGATGGTACTTTCCTATAGAAACATTTTTTGAGCTATTTCTCTCTGACATCGGACAACCCTCCACAGCAAGCCGATTTCGATTCAACATCATCGGATTGCCTACTCATGACCCCTCTGTGAAATCCTGGAACTTTGGGGATCCAGAACTTTTCCCCTAGATGAACCTACAGGTCAGGCAAGGTCACAGTCTGACCTAATATCTTGCTAATGATGCTTTGTAGTCATTATGTGGAGAGATCGTTGCAATAACAATCTCTCTCGCTCCTTCTCTTCCATCACCTCATGGGATGAAAGAGAGAGAGTGAGAGAGAGAGAGAGAGAGATTTATTAGGCTTTGTCCAATCAGAATGAGATATTTCTGGACAAGTAGAAAAGAAAACAATATTTGTCAAGTAAAAAGAGTGAGATAACCGTTTGGTAGGTACCTTAAATATTTGAAGTTGAAATTAATTTAAAGCAGGAAACGAGCACAGGTATACCTAAACTGGAACCCACAACCGTCAGTGTGAGGGCCTGAGACCTTAACCATTTGGCTACAGGTAACTCCTTGTACTGGGCTTTCCAGATATAACTATGGCATTCAACCCAACGATTTTTATTGGAAATATCACAGGGAATGTTTAACAATCAAAACACTAGTAAATATATAGACACTCTATCATGAGACACCAGGAGTTGAACCTTCATCTCCTGAGTGACAGACCAAGAGCTTTATCAGAAGGCCACAAGGGAATCTGTGCTGCTGTGCATTAAAATGTAACTATAACTTTCAAACCAAGCACCTTGCTAGGATTACGCTTTGAAGTCATTGTATGGAGAGACCATTGCAATACCAATGTCTCTCTCTCTCTTCCAACACATTATGGAGAGAGAGAGAGAGAGAGAGAGAGAGAGAGAGAGAGAGAGAGAGAGAGAGAAAGAGAAAGAGAGAGGGAGCCTGAAGGCCCCCACTGTCCCACCTAGCTCCCTGCCTGCTAAGGGAGCCAGCATTTCTCCTGCATGCAGGGAGTTGCTAGAAATGCAGCTCCCTGTATGCAGGAGCAATCCTTCCATCTGTTTCCCTGCCCGAATGACTGCAGGCAGAGAAACTGATGAAAACGCTATTTCCAGAAAGGGGGAGCATTTTAAATGCCACTGTTTGCTGTAGCTGAGCAGGAGCTGTCATAGCCTCCACCTAGCAAAAGCAAAAAGCTATTTCCCAAGGGTGGGCACCTCGGGAGAAAGCAGGAGCCAGCCCTGGGGGTGGCAGTCCACAGGGCCATAAATGGCTCGAGGAGAGGATCCGTGAGTCCCACTTCCTTTATTGTGTATGGGCCAGTCCCAGGAAGATGGTGGTCTCTGGGGACTCCCTTCCTCAATAAATTATGCATTGCCCCAGGGAGGTGCTGATCCGAGGGGCTGGGCAGCCTGTGAGCCCCCTGCATTAAAAATGCAGTTAACTCCGGGGAGGTGGTAGTCCCCGGGACATATTTAAGTCCCAGGAGAGGGCTTCACGCAGATCCCTCCATTTCTAAATAGACACCCTAGGGAGGTGGTGGCCTCCGGGGCTCATTAAAACCTCAGGAGGAAGGGCCCGTGTGCCTCTTCCCTTATTTTTAAATATATCAATAGGCTCCCAGGACCTGGCTCACCAGGAGGCTTTGTAGAAATGTTTGCCATGAATTTGCCATGAAATAACAAGAAAATTTAAAAGGAAATTGCCTTGGCAGGGTCCAGGGGGACCCCAGCAACAAGGCTAGGGGGTCTGGGTAGTCATACCCTACCCCCATTCTTTATTTGTCATCTTTTTATTTTTGATAGAGCTGAGTCTGAGTCCCAAAATGGATACCAACACTTCCTGGTTGAAGTTTTGGCAGTCAGTCAACATCTCTGACCCAGACTGTGAGAATTTGCAAATTATTTGCCCATCTAGATACACTTGTGTGAATTTCCTTCAATTCCTTGAGAACTATTGAATGGATCTACTCCGAATAATGAAAAACATGCCTTCTGGACCAAGAGAATCCTTTCTTCCAAATTTGGAGTAATTCCATCTAGAGGCTTGAGCTGTGGTCGTGCTCAAAATACCAGTGGTAATTAACTTAGGAAATTCATTCTTTTTGACCCTCCCCTTTTTCTCTGACCTCTGCTTGATGGTTTCTCCCAAGAACAACTCAAATCGGTGCCACTCTTTTTGGGATTTTATTTTAAGATTCTTCAAACTACGCCAAAGATATAAGCAGGTCAAAGAAACGCTTTACCTATGGAAAGTATGTCTCATATATATATTATTTTATATATATATATATATATATATATATATAGTTCCTGACTACCTGACTATAATGTTTTTTCTAATGTTTTTTAAATGTAAAGTAAGTTTTATTACTATACGTTAATGCAACCAGTGCCATGCTTGGCCTTTAGCTATATGTGGCTGCGTTGGCCACAGGAGCAGGCCTGCGGCGGCCAGACCTTCAGACAACCTCTACCTCTTAAAACCACCCAACCCTGTGCCTTGCACGGCCTTAGGTCATGCATGGCAGGTTTTGGCTGCAGGGCCTGGCCTGCAGACAGGCCTTGTGGTCAATCCATATAACCACTCAACCCCAGGCCACATACAGACTTCAGTTCTGTGTGGCAGGGTTTGACTTTCACTAACAGTTGACAAGAAAGAACCCATCTGTGGGTTATAGTTACCTGAGGGCATTATTTATAGTTACTTGAAATAACTCTAACTGATGATTTTCGATGGTTTTGTACATTTAAAATATGACCCTAACTATAACGTCCCTGTAACCTTTGTTTTTTTAAGTACATTTATATGATTCCTTTAATTCTACTTCTTAACTATAAAGCCCATCCCCCTATAACCACCAAACCTCATGCCACACATTGCTTTTGGAGTGAGTTGGCTCTCAGCAGCATTTGACAAGAAAGAACTCACTCATCACAGTCACTACTTGAGATATTGTGCTAAAAAAAGGAAGGGTGCAAACACCTCCATCAAAGTTTACAGACAGGGTAAAAATTTAATGAAAAAAACACTTGCTTTAACCATGGGGAAGAAATTAGGATGATTAGTACTTTACAGAAATGGATCTTGAACTTGGGCACCTACTTTGTTTATATCTATGAGTGCTTCCTGTTGAGGTTTGACATCTATCAAATTAGCATCATGCCAGAATGAATCCTGCCCTGCATATTTATCCAAGAAGACGCCACCATTTTGTTGCAGAATGTCTACCTAACTGGAGTTCATTTTACTGGATAACTAGTTAGTGCTACCTCGTCGGGTATATGTGTACTGCATCTCCTACACTACAGATGATTAAAGGACACCTTGGTAATCTCTCCAGTAACCATGTGTGTCTGTCACTTTGCCAACATATTGTTCGGTGAGCATCTTCATCAGTTAACTTTTCAAGGTGGAACTACAAATGTGTGTAATTTATTTATTTTTTATCTCAAGTCCACAGAGGGAGCTTCAAGGCTCCTGCGGTCCCAGTCGGGACCTAGCTCTTGTCTACTTTTGGAGATGGCATTACTCCCACAAGTAGGGAGCTGTCTTAAATAGCAGCTTCCTGCTTGCAGGAGCAATAGATTCATCTCTTTCCCTGCATGCATGTTTGCCTGTGGGGAAAAAATGAAAACTCTACTTTCAGCAAGTAGGAGCTGTTTGCCAGCTCCTGCCAGCTGAAGCGGAGTTATGGTTGCTTTTGTTTGGCGGGAGCTGACAGCTCTCACCAAGGAAAGCGAACATAACTCTGATTTCAGCTAGCCAAGGCTTTAAAAATGCTCCCACTTGTTGAATGCAGAGATTTAATCTCTTTCAATGCTAAGGTGTGGGCAGAGAAAGACATGAAATGATTGCTCTCATAAGCAGGAAGTTGTTATTAGCTGCAGCTCTCTATGTGCAGTACCAATGCTGGCTCCCACAGGAGATGGGAGCCTGTGGGACTGCGGGGGCCTTGAGATTCCCCCTGCAGTCACCATAAGTCCTAACTGGGTGTACTGTGTGGGTCAGGGACCCCAAAACATGTTGCGAGGCCCCGGGTATGGGGCCTCATGCCCCATTGTTTTTTACAGTATTTATTTGGCCCTGGAGAGGTGGTATTCCCCAGGGTACAGGGGTCCTTCCGGCCCCCTGCTTTTTTAATAAAAATAGACATGGGGAGTTGGTGGTCCCCAGGAGTGGATGGGGTCTGCGGGAATCCCCACACTTTATTTAATTTTTGTAGCCCCAGGAAGGGGGTGGTCCCTGGTGCCCGGGCCCAGTGAGTCAGTGTGGCCCCTGCATTTTTTCCATGTAGCCCCGGGATGGTGGTTGTCACCAGGTCTGGGGGGTCTACATGGCCCCCCACTTCATTTGGTTATATTGGCCCTAGGGAGATGGTGACTCCTGGGGGTGCTCTTTGTGGCACCCATTCAAAAGTATAAAGTTGCTACACCGGGATTCGAGGAAGCGGTTCTGTGCAACCCCCCCATATTTCTTTTAATGTTGTCAGATTCATTGCATTAGGACACACAGGAACCGCTCAAAGAAGGGGGTAAGATTGTCCTTGGGAAATGTTTCTCTATTGATCAGAGGGGGGCCAGAAGCCCCCCCCCCCCACTCACAGCGAAGTGCCAGCCATAAATATAGAACTCAAAGGTACTTTCTTTCAAATTCTACCTGTGGAAGACAAAAGAAAGACTGTACTTGCTGTTGAAACCTGTAAGGAGAATGGTAAGGGCAGGACCTACGCCCACTTAGACCCAGGCCAAAGAAGTAAATCAATCAATCAATCAATCAATCAATAAAATGTGTAGAGCGCGCTACTCACCCGTGAGGATCTCAAGGTGCTGGGGGGGGGGAATCAAGAGGGGGGCAGGGAGGGTCACTGATCGAACAACCATGTCTTGAGGTTCTTTATGAAGAGCAGGATGTCTTTGGTTTTGTGAAGGTTGGTGGGGAGGGAGTTCCAGGTTTTGGGGGCGAGGTAGGAGAAGGACCTGCCTCCTGTGGTGGTGCGTTGGATGCGGGGACTGTGGCTAGGACGAGGTCTGCTGATTGGAGGTTGCGTGTGGGAGTGTGGAAGTTCACTCTTTCGTTGAGGTAGGTTGGGCCGGTGTTGTGGAGGGATTTGTGTGCGTGGATGAGGATCTTGAATGTGATTCTCTTGTCTATGGGGAGCCAGTGAAGGGATTTGAGGTGTGGTGAGATTTGTTCGTGGCGGGGGAGGCTAAGGACGAGGCGTACAGCTGTTTTCTGGATTCTCTGGAGTTTGCGTTTGAGTTTGAGTGTGGTGCCAGCGTAGAAGGCGTTACCGTAGTCCAGTCTGCTGCTGATGAGTGCATGGGTGACTGTCTTCCTGGTTTCTGGGGGAATCCATTTGAAGGATTTTTTTAGAGTGCGGAGTGTGTGGAAGCAGGAGGAGGTTAGAGCATTGATTTGCTGTGTCATGGAGAGGGAGGGGTCCAGGATGATGCCGAGGTTGCGTGCGTGTTTTGCAGGGGTGGGTGCGGGGCCTATGGCGGTGGGCCACCAGGAGTCGGCCCATGTGGTTTTGTTGGGGCCGAAGATCATGATCTCGGTTTTGTTAGAGCTGTGTTTGAGGTGTTTAGTGGTCATCCAGTTGGCGGTGTCGAGAAGAGCACCGTGTAGGTTGGTTTTGGCGGTGGTGGGGTTGCGGGTGAGGGAGAGGATGAGTTGGGTGTCATCTGCATAGGAGAGGATAGTGATTCCGTGTGCTCGGAGGATGTTGGCTAGGGGGATCATGTAGATGTTGCAGAGTGTGGGGCTGAGGGAAGACCCTTGGGGAACTCTGCAGGTGATCTTGGTAGTGTTGGAGTAGAAGGGTGGCAGGCGGACTCTCTGTATCCGGTCGGTGAGGAAGGAGGTGAGCCAGTCTAAGGCTTTGTGGCAAATTCCTATGTTGTGGAGGCGTGTGCGGAGTGTGTGGTGGCATACGGTGTCAAAGGCTGCGGAGACGTCTAGGAGGATGAGTGCGACGGTCTCACCTTTGTCGACTTTGGTCCTGATGTCGTCAGTGCATGCGATGAGGGCGGTTTCCGTGCTGTGGTTCTTGCGGAACCCGGATTGTGAGGGGTCAAGAGTGTTGTTTGCTTCAAGGAAGTGGGATAGGCGGGCGTTGACTAATTTCTCTGCAACCTTGGCGGGGAAAGTGTTGAGGGAGATGGTGCGATAGTTGGAGAGGATCTCCGGGTCGGCTTTTTTTTTTTTTTTAGGAGAGTGGTGATTTCCGCGTGCTTCCAGGGGTCTGGGTAGGTGGCGGAATCAAAAGAGGAGTTGATTATGTTGTAGAGTATGGGGGCGATGGTTGGGCTGGCTTTGTTGTAGATGTGATGTGGGCAGGGGTCGGAGGGGGATCCTGAGTAGATTGAGTTCATGTTTTTTTCAGTTTCTTCGTGTGTGGTGGGGGTCCAGGTGGAAAGTGTGGTGGGGGGGTCAAGAGTGGGGGTTGGGTTGGGTGAGTGAGGGGTGTGAGTGGTGGGTGTGTGTGGTATGAAGCTGTTGTGGATGTCCAGGATTTTGTGGAGGAAGTGGTGGAAAGGGCGTCACATAGGGGCTGTGTGTGTGCGAGGTCTATGTTGCTGGCTTTGGGTTTGGCAAGTTCATTAATGATGGTGAAGAGTTCTTTGCTGTTTTGAGAGTTGTTATCAAGGCGTGTCTTGTAGTGATCTCTTTTGGCGGTGCGTATAAGTTGGTGATGGGTGCGAATGGTGGATTGAGGGTGGAGAAGTTGGTTGTGGAAGGTTCTAGTCACCATATTTTCTCAGCTTTGCGGCATTTGCGATTGGAGTCTTGGAGTTCAGGGGTGATCCATGGGGTGTTCTTGATGTTGCGGGTGGCGATGTGTTTTCTGAGGGGGGCTAGTGTGTCTGCGCAGGTGGTGATCCATTTGGAGAGGTTGTGTGCTCCTGTGTTGGGGTCGTTGGCATGGGGGGGTTATGGGCCAGTTGGGAGTTTAGTTGTTCTGTGGGGATCTTGTCCCACATGCAGTAGGGTGTGGTGTGTTGATGGTAGTGTGTGGGGGGTTTGGTGAAGGAGAAGTGGACGCAGCGTGTGTCCTGCTGAGTGGGTGGGTGCGGTGACCAGTTGTTTGAGTCCAAGGTTAGTGAGGTTGTCTATGAGGGAGGTAGAGTCGTGGTCTTGTAGGTTTTCTAAGTGAAAGTTGAAATCACCGAGGAGGATGTAGTTTGTGGAGGTGAGGGCGTGCGAGCAGATGCTGTCGGCGATGGTGTCGCAGAAGGCGGGGCATGGTCCCGGTGGTCTGTAGATTAGTGTACCTCTGAGGGTGGAGTTGTTGTTAATGTGGATTAGGAAGTGCATGTGTTCTGTGTTGTCGATAGTGTCTTGGGAGCTGGTGGTGACTTTGATGGTGTCTCTGTGTAGGATGGCGATGCCACCACCTGGCCTGTTGAGGCGGTCTTTGCGTTGGAGTTTGTATCCCTTGGGGGTGGCGATGGCTATGTCGGGTTCTGAGGATGGGCTGGTCCAGGTTTCCGTGAGGAAGGCGATGTCAGGTGAGTGTGATGTGATGAGGTCCCAGAGTTCTATGGTATGTTTGTGAAGGGAGCAGGTGTTGAGGAGCAGGCAGTCTAGGTGGTTGTGGTGGGTGGCGTTGATGTGGTGCGTGAGGGTGTTGTTGTGGGGTGTGTTCTGGTTGTGGGCTGGTGTGCGGCGGGGTTGGTTGGTGGGGGCAGAGCGGGTGAGTCTTGCTTTGGGGGTGTTGTGTTTGTTGAAGGTGGGGTCGCTATGGTTGGTGTGTGGTGTGAGGAATGAGGAGCAGGAGAAGTGACAGGTGTGGCAGGTGAAGGGGCCATGAGTGTGTGTGGGGCTCGATGGGGTGCACATGGGGCGGGGGCCTGGGTGGAGAGAGCGGAGGGTGAGGGGGAGTAGGTGTGTCTGAGATGGCCATTGGGACGGGCGCTGGGTGCGGTCTTGGCCCGGACAGGCGCAGACGGGCTTGCCTTTGGCGCGCCAGGAGGGCGTCCGCTGCACGTGGTCACTCTGTGGCTGCCATAAGAGGAGGGGAGGGTGGGAGTGGCAGCTGGGAGGAGGGGGGGCTTGATGAATGAGAGGGCTGGGGGGGTGGGGCCGCAGGGGATGCAGCGGTGGGGAAAATAGGAAAACAAAGACGGTGAGGAGGAGGGGGAGGGGCCGCGGGGACGCAGCGGCGGGGAAAAAAAGGAAAACAAGGACGGTGAGTAGGAGGGGAGGCGGGAAGGGCCGCAGAGGATGCAGCAGCGGGGATAAGGAGAGAAAAATACGGAGTGGAGGTGGCGCGGGGAGCGACCTGCCTGCAGAAGAACTCCAAGGGTCAGATGGTTGACCTCCTTTCAAGCTACAGGACATGAAAGCTGCAAGAAGCCTACATTCCTGAAGGAGCCTAGCTGACCAGTCACAATTAGACATGTCCTGAGCTTTGTTGTTGGCTTCTGCTGGAGAGAGTCCTCACCCACAAGTCCTATTCCTGAGGTCCCGGCATCTTTGAACGATGACACCAGGCCCAACTTGCCAAGCAGGTCACTGGGGGTGTATCGCCAGTGGGCATGACTTTGCAGCAGCTTCCAATACAGTCTTCTCTGCAGCAGCAAATCCAATTAACTTGTCTAACACTGAATGCCACATATCATCAAACCTTCTCTGGCTACCATGTGCATTTTTCCCCACAAAGGGAATCTGGGGGGAACACAATATGTGTACCTTCAAGCACCCTAATTATATTGGGGATACGTCCAATTGCATAAAACCCGGCCTTCACAGTGGCCAAATCTTCCACCTGGGTGAAAGCAATGTAGCTGCACAAGTTTTTTATCAGGGCTGACAGGACTCTTGCCAGTACTATTGAAAACATTGGCTGTGACATTCCTGCTGCCAAGCCCACTGTCACTTGGAAAGAATTAGTTGCCAGGAAATGGAGCACTGATAGAACTTTCACAAGAGGGGGTATCCCAGTCGGATGACGGATAGCTGATATCAGGTTAAGCTCCAACTGGCCACACAGCTCTGTGTTTGTGGCCCTGTCCAGTCTATAGGTGAGTATTATGTGCCTGTTCTCCAGTGTAGCTAAGTCCACCCGGCATCTGTACAAGGGGGAAAGTCTCCATCTCCTCTTCATCCGCAGAGTGGGAATCTAGAACACAAGAGTGAGTAGGCTGTTCCAATGTGAACACCTATACCACAACAGCAATCCACATCGTGCAATCATGTTTTGGGACAGTGGAATTTAAAAGTATGTGCTTGTTATCCTGTGATGCAGCAATTACCCATAGGCCTGTCCCCCCCTCTAAAATGGCGACTGCCTGTCCTGTGTGGAGGGACAGGTGGAAGTGAGGTAATTCCACCGACATTGTGTGCCGTGGCGGTAGGTGATTGTGAACCGCCGTGCAATTCTTCATTGGATAATATTGGGCCCTGTGGGGTACAGTGACCAATGGGGATGTAAGCTGGCAGTGACGGTATACACCACCGCGGACGTGACCGCCATTTTATTTCACAATCATCACTTGTTTCCTGACCTCACACTGCATGTGCTGCTGTGACCTGTGTCTGGAACCTACCATGGCCCATGTGACTGGGGAAAGGGCCCCAGCCTTCACTTCTGAGGAGTTGGATCAACTGGTTTATGGGGTCCTACCCTAGTGCGGAGTGCTGTATGGGCCTCCAGACCAACAGGTGAGTACACTGTGGGCATGATGCATGTGGCATGAATGCATGGAGTTGTGTGTGAAGGCATTGTGTAACGGTGGGTGGGTGGATTTCCTCTTTGTGGTGTACATGTTGTAAGCCGGCATATGTGTTTTGCAATACTTACGGGATACGGTAGGGTGGGCCATGTGTGTGACAGGCTGGACAGTATGTTTAATGGAGTTCTCCTGTATGTATTACTTCTGCAGGTCAGTGCCCATCAAAAGAAGGGATAATGGCGTGCCATTGCAAAGGAGGTGTGGACCATGGGAGTCTATGGCAGTCGGAGCACCAACTGTTGCAAACGGTGGGAGGACCTGAGATGCCAGGCATGGAAGACTGCAGAGGCCCAGCAGGGGTTGGCCTCCCAACGAGGAAGGGGTGCCCGTCGGATCCTGACCTCCCCAATGGCCTGCATACAGGCGGTGGCCTACCCTGAGCTGGATAAGCACTTGAGGGCATCACAGCAGCCACAAGGGGCGAGTACAGTGGGTATGGTTACAACTTATGGCTGGCGGGGTGGTATCTGGGTGGTGGTTGTGTGTTAGTGGGTGCCCCTCAGACCAGGCCAGATATAGCAGCATAGGTCCTCTGTAGGGTAAAGATTGCATGACAAATACAGGTAACCTAGATTGTTAGCATTCACTTCTAGGCAGGGCTGCGTGGGTCCTGGGTGTGCTGCAGTTGGCGGTGTGTGCTCCTCCTCATGCCTTGATGACTAGCCATATCACTGGTAAGGCAATGTATAGTGCATAGGTCTGTTCACTGTGTGTGAGGGTGCTGTGTAAGCCAACGGTGGTGTTGGTGCAGTCATTGACTAAGTGTATCCTTTGGCTCTCTCCCCCCCTTTCTTGTTTTGTCATCCTGTCCTTAAGTGCATTGGCATCATCTGGTGGAGGAGTAGAGGCACTAGTGACAGAGGGAACTGCATCGCACAGGACCCTAGAGGCAGAATCCACCGATGCTGAGGGAACCAGTGGGACGGAGGGCGAGGGAAGCACCACAGTGGAGACAACACAGACTCTGATACCTCCTCCAATGGGAACTCTCTTGTGGCGGCAGCCACCTCTGTGACTACCCCTTCTGCAGGTACAGCTACCACCCCGTACCGGCCTTGCCCTCCCAATAGCCCCTCAGCGAGTTGCCTGTGCCCTCTCAGCCAGGAGGGTGAGCATCTCCTTCGGCCCAGGTACCTCAGGCCATGCCCCAGTGAGCCCTGCTGACCTGAGAGAGAAAGCTATTTACCTCCTGAGATCCATCTCTGTAGGGCAGTCAACCATTGTGACTACCATCCAGGAGCTGGCATCCCAGATCCAGCAATGCGGTGTGTTGGACTTTTTGCCTTACGCAGGGTCATCCCCAGTATTTTTGCCTCCTTCCTCCTGGTTTTTCTGACCTCTCGCTGTTGGCTCTAGGACTCTGAGCACTTTATCACTGCTGACCAGTGCTTAAGTGCAGGTGCTCTCCCATCTAAAGTTGGTATGATTGGCTTATACCTAATTGGCATATTTAATTTACCTATAAGTCCCTTGTACAGTGGTATCTCTATACCCAGGGCCTGTAAATTAAATACTACTAGTGGGCCTGCAGCGCTGCTTGCACCACCCACTGAAGTCGACTTTCAAACCTGCCTCAGGCTTGCTAGCACAGGGCCTGTGTGCGTAGTTTTCTGCCACAGGGACCTGGCATCTAAATTTACTTTCCAGGCCCAGAACTCCCCTTTTACTACATGTAAGTCACCCCTAAGGTACGCCGTAGCTAGCCCTATGGGCGGGGTGCCATGTATGTAGAAAGGCAGGACATGTGCCATATTTCATGGCCTGTCCTAGTAGTGACAAACAGCCTAACTTGGTGTCTCACTGCTGTGAGTGATGCCTTCTCATAGGATTGCATTAGAAATGCCCTGCCTTATGTGTAAGGGGTATTGTCTGATTTATGAGTGGTAGCGTAGGCGTGTTTGGTATGGTTGTGATGGTGATAATAAATGCTGCTTACTGGTGTGGGTGTATTTTTTATTACTATCACAGAAATGCCACTTCTAGAAAGTGCGAATTTATCTGTGCCTATGACATGCGCACCGCATCGGGTGCAGGTGAGTGTCTGCTTGTGCCCCAGGAGGGGTCCGATCTTCTTGTGGCTTCACGGCAGGACCAGGGGAAGGCGCGGGGAGTGCCCCCTTCTCCCTGGCCTCTGCGTTAGGAGCAGGACACTACTTTTCTGCTGTTAGGTAAAACGGGCATTATTGTGGGCCCCCCCATAGTGGAAGGGCCAGAGGAGGCCCGGGGGGGCACCCAGAGATCGCAGGTCCCGGAAGGGGCCTGTCATTAAACCGGAGGGGGTGCGTGGTGCCCCCCTCCTGCCCTAAGTTGTTTTTGCTGGCTGTGGCCCCCCTCATGAGGGCCGATTGAGGCCCTGGGGGGCCCCCCGTAATCACGGTCCCCGGAGGGGCCTGTCTATAAAAGAGAGGAGTTGCATGTCACCCTCTTCTGACCCCAGAGTATAAGGGAGGCCCACGTTTTGCGCATAGGAGCGCCGGGGGCCCCATTGTTCGCCTTCTAGGCACTGGAGGTGCCTTCATCCAACCAGGTACTGTTTAAAGGACCAATATAGTTGCAATCCAAAGTTCTTTCTACAGACTTTTGTTTGATTCATATATTACCTACCTGCGTTTGATGTTTTTACATATGTGTATGCAAATGTTCCTTTTATGGACATGCTTGCTAATATGTTTTTCTAACTTGCCATATGTTTTCTAATGTTCCTACTATGGGCATTTTATGATATTCTTATGACAAGTGCTGTGATGTAATAACGTGTTTTCCTGACTACTGCTTATGTTGCAAAATACTGAGTAACCTGTGTGTTATGTGTGACTACTGCTAATTTGCAGAGTAACTAATGTGTAACGTTCTGACAACTGCTAAGGTAGCAGGATAGTACTGATATGTGATATTTGGTCTAATAATTACGTTGTGTACAATACAGTATATTTTCATATAATCTAGTGTTGGGTTTCCTTTGTGGTGGGGATATTGCGTCACGTGTGTTGTGTATGTTGTGCAAACGCTTTACACATTGCCTCCGAGTTAAGCCTGACTGCTCGTGCCAAGTTACCAAGGATGTGAGCAGGGGATATCTTGGACGTGTAACTCCCTTGCCCTGACTAGAGTGGGTAGGTTCTGCCTGGCTGAGGTGCATACCCTAGCCAACCAGAAACCCCATTTCTAACACAGTGCATTCCTGGAGGGCATTCATGGTGGTTTGGCAGCCAAACAGGGATTGATTCAGGCTCTGGCATCCTCTCTGATGGCAGCCATTGTCCCTGTTTCAACCATCCCCTCACCAACTCCCACTTCCCAGTCCCATTCTCCTCAACCCCAACCCATCCCAAGCACACAACCAGACGAGCATGCACACAAGGCAACACCCAAGAGTGGCACAGGCAAACACAAGCACCACACTTCAGCCCACAGGCACTCACACAAACACCATACCTTTGCAGACACAACAACATCCACAGCCTTCACTGTTTCCCCCTCCTCCTCCAACTCCCTCCTAGTTGTATCCACACTCATACCTGCATGCACGACATCAACATCCACTACCAGCATCACCACACAAAGCAGAACACACACCTCACTGGCAGAAACCTCCACAACATCCATGCATGTGTTCCCTGTTTCCTTTCGCGCCGTGTCTGCCCCTACTCCTAAAAGACACAAACACAAGCACTCATACACCCAACAGGCATCCACCTCACTTCAGCATACAGCTCATTCACCTGCACCCAAATCTAGCAGACATACACCTCCGACAACTACTCCCTCATCCTCCACTCCCATTACTCCTCCTGGATCCCACCCGCCTGTCCCTAAAAAACTTTTCTTTTCCGAATTTGACCTCTTCCCTACCCCTCCCCCATCCTGCATGTATGGGAAGGGTACCAAGGACACAGCCCAGCACTTCAGCCAAACAGTCTACGGGGACAGTGGTAGCACCACCTACTCATGGTGGTAAGGATACAAGACCTACGACACTGAAGGGGAAGGAGCCAGCGCCACCAGGGATGAAAGGGAAGAGTCCTGCTCCTCCTGTGAGGAAGGGGAAGGGGCCTGCACCAGCTGTGAGGAAGGGGAAGGAGCCTACACCAGCAGGCAGAGAGGGGAAGAGCCCATCCACTCATAACAGGAAGGGTAAGGGTTCCCCGACCCATGAACGGAAGGAGAAGAGGCACTCTATGCCAGCGGAAGAGGTCAGGATAACACCGCCACCACCACCACCACCAGCTGTCACGGGCCACCCACCGCCAGCTGTGAAGCCATCAGTGAGTGCAGGGGCTGCCCAGAAGCCCCCCAACCACCACCACAATGCAGCCATCACTGAATGCAGGGACTGCCCAGGAGCCTCCCCCAACCACCACCACCATGCAGCCATCACCGGCGGCAGACACCATGTAGTCAACCCTCCAGGGGCTACTGTGCAGGCTGCCCCTCCAGAACAAGTGGGGTAGTCTCTCACTCCAGAGACTGTGGCCTTGCACTCCCTAGGACAAAGTAATGGGCATGTTGCCCCCTCCAGAACCAGTGGAAAAGACACCCACCTGAGAGACTGTGGCCTTGCACTCCCCAGGACAAAGCATTGGGCATGCTGCCCCTCCAGAACCAGTGGGCAAGTCACCCACTCCAGAGACTGTGGCCTTGCACTCCCCAGGACAAAGCAATGGGCATGTCGTCCCATCTAGAACCAGTGGGAAAGACTCCCACTCGAGAGACTGTGGTTTTGCACTCCCCAGGACAAAGCAATGGGCATGTTGCCCCCTCCAGAACCAGTGGGAAAGACAGCCACTCCAGAGACCGTGGCTTTACACTCCCCAGAATAAAGCAATGGGCATATTGCCCCCTCCGGAACCAGTGGGAAAGACACCCACTCCAGAGACTGTGGCTTCACACTCCCCAGGATAAAGCAATGGGCATGCTGCCCCTCCAGAACCAGTGGGCAAGTCACCCACTCCAGAGACTGTGGCCTTGCACTCCCCAGGACAAAGCAATGGGCATGTCGTCCCATCCAGAACCAGTGGGAAAGACTCCACTCGAGAGACTGTGGTTTTGCACTCCCCAGGACAAAGCAATGGGCATGTTGCCCCCTCCAGAACCATTGGGAAAGACAGCCACTCCAGAGACCGTGGCTTTACACTTCCCAGAATAAAGCAATGGGCATATTGCCACCTCCAGAACCAGTGGGAAAGACACCCACTCCAGAGACTGTGGCTTCACACTCCCCAGGATAAAGCAATGGGCACGATGCCCCCTCCAGAATCAGTAGGCTTGTTCCTGCATTCGGCTGAGGTGCCACCCCTCCCCCTGAGGTGCCTGCCTATATGTAAACTGATGCCCCTGCAGCATTCTATCCGGCTGTGCTCAGGATTCGAGTTGGGCCTTAGACTCTGCCCTGTGGCCATGTGGGCCCTTGGAGCTTTAGACTGGGCAATGTCCCTTTTTTGTACATGTGTACATATCTGTTTCATTGCCAAATCGACTGATTGTTTTTTATGTTAAGCTGATTACAATTACTTTTGTCTATTCCTGCTGTTGTTGCATTATTTTGCTGTTTTTCGGGGACAAATTATTTTTCTTGTGCAGCAGGTTGTGTGAATGATGTGTGTGTGTATGGTGTGTGTTGTGCGTGTGTGTGTCACTCTCGTTTTTCTCCGTCCCTTGTGCGCTAGGCAGCTGTACTCACTGTCGTCGTCTTTGTTAGTGTTCCAGGTGGAGCATAACGTAGAAGATCATCAAGAAAACTTGCAGTTCGGGTTCCATGGCAGCGTGGTTCTTCCCTGTTTCTCCGATGGTGAGTCCTTTCACTTCAGAGCTGTGTCTGCTAGGCTTTTGTTGGCGTTGGTACCGCCCCGGAAAAGGTGGCGGTTTCCTGTGTCAAAATATGGTGTGTGGTACTTTGTCTTCCACCTGGCTTTTGGCGTGTACCGCCGTGGTGGCTGTTGTTTCCGCCATGGCGGTTGATGTGGTACATTGGCTTTTTATGGGAGATATCAACATCATGATCATAATTTGGCAGTAATTACCGGCAGCCTGTTGGAGGTATTACCTCCACTTTATCACCCACCACCAGGGTCCTAATGAGGGCCTTAATCTTCAGTTGAACCATGGTCAGAAATGCCCTAAGGAGGATCAAACTTCCAACAAATTCTAAAATGAAGTTAAAATGATTTTTTCTTCATGTGCTATATTGATTAGCACAACTTTTCCACTGTTGCACTCTCCCAGAGTACTGATGGATATTGTGGCTATTACATTGGTCTTCGTAAGGAACAGGTAGCTCAGTCTTTTTCTTTCACGAAAACCTTGACATCTTTACACAGCAAAGTCAGATGCAAACATCTTTGTTGTACCTGGAAGCTCTTGGCGTGGTTTCCTTGCACTTTTTGCTTCGGACTTCCTGTTTTTGGACCCTGTGCTACAGTTTGTTTTAACTGGTATTGATACTCTGGGCACTTAACCACTGCTAACTAGTGCTAAAGTGCAAGTGCTCTCTGTCCAAATTATGTTGGTGATTGGTTATCCCTGATTGACATATTTGATTTACTAAAAAGTCCCTGGTAAAGTGCACTAGAAGTGCCCAGGGCCTGTAAATCAAATGCTACTATAGGGCCTGCAGCACTCACTGTGCCACCCACATGAGTAGCCCTGTAAACATGTCTCAGACCTGCCACTGAGTGTCTGTGTGTGCAGTCTTGCACTGCCAATTCAACCAGGCAAGTGTATCCACTTGCCAGGCCCAAACCTTCACTACATGTAAGTCACACCTATGGTAGGCCCTAGGTAGCCCAGCGGGCAGGGGGCAGTGTATTTATGAGGTGGGACATGTACTGGTGTTTTTTACATGTCCTGATAGTGAAATGCAGCCAAATCAGGTCTCACTATTCAAGGCCCAACTCTCTCATAGGTTAACAAGGGGATTGTCTTTAAATAACTTTTAAGTGCAGTTTCCCATTGGCAGCAGATGGAGATATGGGGTTTGGGGTCTGTGGACTCACAATTTAAAAATACATCTTTTGGTAAAGGTGGTTTTTGGATTGTCAGTTCAAAAATACCACTTTTAGAAACTGGGAATTTTGTTGCTTAACCATTCTATGCCTCTGCCTACTTGTGAAATCTGCGTCTGTATCAGACTTACAGTTGGGCTGTTTGTAAATTCCCTCTAGACAGTGTCACAAAGGGAGCTGGGGAGTGTCCTGCATTTTCTGATGAGTCTCCTGGGCTAGAGTGGGGAGGTAGAAGCTGACAACTGAACGTGAAAAGGCTGTGCCAATCCTCACAGAATGCAGTCTCCAACACCCTGGTGCATGTCTGGGGCCAGGCCTGGACAAGGCTGGATCTTGTAAATGCCAGAGTGTTTCCTTTGAAGTTTGACTACTTCAAAGGCAGAAATGGGTATACGTAATGGACCCAAAACCCCACAACTTTAGATAACTTCTGGCTCAAGAGGAACTTCTGCCAAAGAGAAGAGTTTGATGCTTTAGGAGGACCTGCCACTCTGACTGTTGCTTTGCTAGGCTGGGCTGCTGCTGCTGCTTCTGCCTAAGAGAGAAAGGACTGGACTCTGCTTTCTGCAATCCTGCTTGTGAAGTGTCTCCAGGGGCTTGGACTGAGCTTGTCTCCTGTCAAGAAGTCTCAGGGACAGAAAGGACTTCACCTACGAGCCTCTGGGTCTACTTGCTGTGGATCCTAGTTCACCAGGTGGTGCCTACTCTAGTCTCTGGGCCCCTGGGAGTGAAAGTTGGTTGAAAAACAAGAGAAACCAGTTCACTGACTCTGGAAGCCCCCGGACCCTGGGCGCCACCTGCAACTGAAGCCGTGGTCCTTGCAAGAGTGCAACAACCCCCCTGACATCGCAGGCCTGATGCCGATGCAGCCCCGCTGACGTCCTGTGACGTCATAAGTCCCGAGTGCCATGTCACAGACGTCTGTGACACCCAACTCCGCCACAGTGCCTGCAGCCTCGCGGCATGACCGCAACCACAGATTCATCAACTTCACTGGAGCGTAAGGAACCGATGCTTCACACCAGTGCCGGATCACCTCCCCTGCTCCATAGTAAGTAACCAACACTACACCAGATCCATCGATGACTCACCTCCCCGACTCCGTGCAGTGGCTTGTTTCTTCGTTACCAAAGGTACTGTACAACAGCATCCCTGCGACACTGTGACAGGCACCATTGGCGGCATCAGATTGTTGGGAATTACTCTGTCATGATGCTGTGTAACACCAAATTGATGTGTTTGAGTTTCTAAGCGCTATATTGAAGTTTATTCTTTAAAAAAAAACATAAGTTTGCCTGTGTTTTGGGATTTTTGTCATTTTGGTCTTGTTTTGCTCAAATAAATATTGGTTATTTTTCTAAACTGGTGTTGAGTGATTTTGAGGTGTTTTCACTGGTTTACTGTTTGTGTTCGTACAAAAACTTTGTACATTGCCAATGAGATAAGCCTGACTGCTTGAGCCAAGCTACTAATGGCGTGAGCAGGGGTTATCTGAGCTGGTATCTCCCTTACCCTAACTTGAGTGAGGGTTTCTGCTTGGACAGAATGCAAACTAACTGTCAACCAGAGACCCCATTTCTAACTATCTGGAAGTCCATGAAAGTAAAATGTAAACGTTTCACATATTCCTACATTGAATTTTTCGTACTGTTCCTTCACTTTTAGCTGATTGAGAATGCAGAAAGAAAACTCTCTGAGAACAATAACTATGATGTTCCTTCACACAACAAGTTTATCGATTTATTTCTCTCTTGAGCACACTGCTCTTTGTAAGCAGTTACCTTTTTGGTGACATTCCCTCTGAGTCATCTATTTACATTTAGATTCTTTCAAAATGTTTTCACCTGTCTCTAGCTCAACTTTTTCAAATGTCACCTGCCTTTTTGCATGACGTTCATTGCACCCTATGTAATAAGTAGCTTTTGTCAGTGCTATTCTCATTTATGTTTTTTTCTGATTTGGTGGCTTCAGTCTTCTGCTGAATACCTCCCTGTCCACATGCCTCAGTAGTGATTGTATATAGGCCTCCTAGCAGTGTCGAAACGCAAAATGATGCACCCCTGCGCAACCTGCCATATCTTACACGTGTTATTTATCCTAGGATTGAAAGGGGGCCCACAGAAGGGTTAAATGCCCCTGCTTCCTCGCCCTGCGGGTTCCACATCAGCACAGATTTTCATCCGTTTTTATTGATCATCACATCCATATTGACCAAGATATTCTATTTTTCAATATGGTTCTTTTCCTATAAACTTTCATTTGCATTATTTTTCACTAGCCTAGATTTTTTGTGATCTTGAAATACCGGACTCGAATTTTTCTTTGTATTCCCGTGAAACCTTAACTCTCCATGTACACTTTCGAATCATAACCACACGGGAACAATTTGCCTTGAGGGAACTTAGTGATAACATCTAAAAGCCTAGGCTAATGCACGAGAAGTTACCAATGGTCCTATACAGGCAGCTATTAAACGAAAAAACACGTTCTTACCTCCTAATACTGTGATGTAATCGGAATTTGCCACATCAAGCGATCTTAAACACATCAACGAGAGACAGTCAGCCCATCGGGCTGCTTAAGCTATAAACGGAAGTCCCAAGTCATCATTGTGATGCTTAATAAAGCAAATCAATAACTCCTGACATTTATGAAAACCACTCTTTTTTTTAAAGTCGATGCTGCTTTTTAGTGGATGCTGCTTACTGTCAAGTTTATGAAAACGTTTAGAACTGAGGAGGTATGAAATTCATATTGTGAACTTGGGAAAAAAATCCCCATTCACAAAAGCAAGTTATGCTTTGTCTGAACCAATGGCCCTGTACGAAAGGGTAGATGTATGACTACGCAAACAAAAATCTCCATTCCCATGCACCACCAACAAGTTTGGAGGTGTTTCAATTCCATCCAGACTTTATAAAATAACTCTTACTCTTGCATAACTGTGCACATTAGTATGAGGCATTACATGTAGTAAGTACTATTCTACAAGTTCAGTCTCAGATAGAAAATAGGTCCCAGCAACAAAATAAAAGTAACCCACCATCTAGTGAATAAGATAGCTAAAAAAAAGTGTCTCACTTTTGCAAATTGGGGTCATTTTGAACGTGTAAAGGCACTCTGTATACATGTTTTGCAAGGTATGGAAGTCCGATTGAATTTGAGCTTGCTGCAGTGGTTGAATTATGGTCAGGGGAATCGACAGTAAAAACCCTCCAAGAAGACTATACAGCTGCGCCAAAAAAACGGTCCACACGCAGAGCGGTCAGGCAAGGGCATTGGTCACTGCCTAATTGTCCAATAGGCCAGTCCGGACACGCCATTTGTTGAATGCCCAGTAAGTGCAAATCTAGCCATGTTCAACCGTAATGCTATGTTTATGTTTTTAAACACCCGAAAGGCCCTCTTTAAATCGTCTCATTGTAGTTCCACTGTGTTTTCATTTGTCAAAGCGGTGTTTTCATGTTACTATATTTTGTCAGTAGTAAAGAAACAGAAGTCCAGTCAAAGAAAGAAAAATTAATTATGGTTACTGTGATTACTGCAGCACTTTAAAGTACCCTTTATCACTGGACTCCAAAATTAGAAGTAATTAATCATCCCCTGGCTGAAGTTGTATTAACTGCTATTCTATCACATTTCTTTCAATGACAAAAATTGAAATTCTAAATTAAGGTCGAAGGGGTGCATTTCATTAACATATAATTTGGTTAAAGATTGAATATTTCACAGTTTTATTTTAGGCACCATGATGCGAACCTTGAACATTTAACACGTCAAGTATTTTAGTCCCTTGTCTCAAGAATTTCACAATAATTGTTTTGTTTGTAGATTCACTAAATAGGTTCCTAATTAGATGTACTTCTTCTTCGTATATACAACTCACATTAGTGATATCTCCTCTGTAAAATAACTTTAAGAGGTACGTTGTATAGGGAAGCACGTGCTATGCCTAGTTGTCCATTTTTAGGTCTGGCTGACAGTGCATCAACATGAATACCTATTACCATTGATTCATTAAACTATACATAGTGTAGGGTTTGGCCCCATCGACACCCTTATTCCGAGTCATGAAGAGAAAAATTAGCGCATGATTTTATGCTTTCTTTTGTCTCCTTCACGGTACAAGTTTCTCTTTGTATGATCCTATTGCATGCACGTTCAATGGCGATACTACCGACTGACGTTTTACCTTACAGGAAATATATGATATATTCATGAGTGTTAAAATTGTATGCAATAAAATCATGTTTCAGATCACAAGATGCAGAGAAAAAAGGTTTGTCAAAGGAAATACCACATGATAATTCCGCCTACTCAGCAGGTGGTAGTCAATGAATCATATAAAATATTGGACACCCTTAAAAATAAATATGTGCTATTAAATACAAACATGTGCTAATTAAATTAGTACTACTAATAATTATATTTCTAAATGTAATTGATGCCGAGATTTACATGATGTTCATGTTGTGTTAATAAACGTGTGTGTTGAATACAAACCTTATTTACATACACCTGGTGTGAAGTCTCTTTTGTGATGCTCAGTGTAATTATTGTGTGGTAATGCTGTGCCAATGCTTTACACATTGCCCCTGTGATAAGCATGACTGCTTTGTGCCAAGCTACCCAAGGATGAGCAGTTATACAGTGAGTGTGATCACCCAGCCCTAAAAGGAGTGGTTGGTCTTACCTGGCTAGGGCCTTGCCTCAGCCAACCAGAACACGCTGCCTCTAACATCTGGCAGTCAAGCTGTGGGATAGGACTTGCATTTAACCGGATTTAAAATATGTATCAATTTGACACATGTAGGTGAATAAATAAAATTATTTTTAGAATATGCTTTCATATTTTTGCACAAATGATTTCAATTCTTATTTTTCATCATTTATTTGAATGAAAAATAACATTATAAATGAATTGTTTCAGAAGACTGCAGCAGCATAAAATACCTTTGTCATTGAATTACATATTTTTTCAGGCATACACTTCCCACGTAGGTTGACACATGCAAAAAGAACAGATGATGGACACTTCCCACGTAGGTTGACACATGCAAAAGGAACAGATGATGGACGGAATGGTGAAAAATTCAAGTATTCATCCCCAGTCACATATCTGGGTTAAATCAATTATTTCTTTGCTTGTCATGCCGTTCCTGCCTCAAACTAAACACAGAGAAAATGGAAGTACTGATCTTCCAGAAGAATACCTCTGTATGGGACCGCAGTGGGTAGCTGTCAGAACTCGGACCAACGCCCTCTCCATCAGACCATGCACAAAGCCATGGCATCATCCTCGTTTGCCAAGAATCCATGAATTGACAAGTACACTCAGTCACCTCCTCCTGCTTCTGCATTCTGCCTATGCTCTGCTGAATTTTCAAATTGATCCCAATTTATACCAGAAAGTCAGACAAACATGCCCTGGTCACCATCCACATTAATTATGGCAACACTCTCTACCCTGGAGTGTCCTCCCAGCTACTGAAAAGATTCCAAACTCAACAGAACACCACAGACAGAATCATCCTCAACTTATCACAGTGCTCAAGCATCACCCCACACCTCAAGAACCTCAACTGGCTCCCCGTTCAGAAGTGATGTTGATTCAAAATCCTCACACTTGTATACAAGGCTCTCCACAACCTTGCGCATTGCTATATCAACCATCAACTGAGCGTCTATGTCCCAGCAAAACAATTACACTCGGCCTTACTAAATCTCGCTCACACACCCCCACATCCATCGCAGTTGCAGCAGAGGCCTCTCCTTCTCCAACACAGCAGCCAAATCTTGGAACAGCCTGATCCTCCACCTCTGAACAACTTCCTCCCTTTAGAAGGAGGCTCAAGACATGGTTTTTAAACAGAGACAATGCACCTTCAGCACCCAGATACTCTGTGAATGTGGTAAGCACAAAATTACAGCATATCGCTCATTAAGAAAGGGCAGTGTCAAGATGTGAGTCAACATCAGCACTATCTCCCTCATTTGCATATTATGCGAAGAAGAGGAATGCTCAATGGTGAAATGGGGCAGGAAAGTCCCTGACCAGCACTGCAGAAAGTTTTACGTCTTTGTTCATGAGCTCCATGAGCAGTGGGTATTGAATTACAGTTCTCCTAAAACCGAGAAACAAATCAATTTCAAGACAACTCTTCTCGTGCAATGTGAAAACATCAGTTTAAATAATTAAACTTAAAAAATTGAATTAGTTTGAATAGTTTCATACACCATACACTAGGGAGCATATTTACAAAAGAATGGGCATAGGGCAGTGCCACAAGTCTTTTTGCTGTCCTGTCGTACACCAATTTGAAAGGGAGGGAATGCACTGTATTTACAAGATACAGTGCCTTCCTGTCCTTTCGGTCAGTTCTGGCGCACAGGTTGGTGCCTGTCGCCAGTTCAGGCACCTTTGCAGCATGGTGCACAGGTGTCTGCATTGTTGACAGGATTCTTTCTGTGCAGGAAGGGGCACCTTCTTGCATAAGAACTATCAATGGATACTTTTTCTTCTTTCTATGTGCACAATGCAAAACATATTGAAAGTGGAAAAAGCAAGGAGAAATACAGATATTTCTCCTTCTTGTGCTTGCCCTGGGGAGGCGTAAGATTTTGATGCATTCCCAGATTTACATTGCATTGTAAAACTAGGAATGCGTCAAAGCCAGGGGGTGTTGAATGTAAAAACCCACTACAATGCCCATGGTACACTCCCTCATGCAGTGTAAGACAACGCAGCAACTTGCACTACATTGGCTTACACCATTTCAGCAAAGGCCATGAAAAGCCATGCAAAGTGGCTTTGCATGGCCGTGTAGATCCAGGTCTGCACTCTGTGTCACTGGATCATCACAAAAAGTGATGCACGAGTGGCGCAAGAGGCTTATAAGTATGCCCCTAGGCTACAAGATATTTGAGGTGCCCCCTGAATAAAAATAAAAAAGAAACATAGGCCCGAATTTATACTTTTTTTGTGCCGTATTTGCGTCGTTTTTTGACGCAAAAACGGCGCAAACTTGCAAAATACCATTGTATTTTGTAGGTTTGCGCCGTTTTGCGTCAAAAAGCGGCGCAAATGCGGCGCTAAAAAAAGTATAAATATGGGCCATAATATGGCCAGTTCTAGATGCAATTATTGTTTCCTTATATGTGTTTGTTTTGTTTTATCCCGGCAACTTGTTATTTTAAATATATAGAAAAAAGATTGTGAATCACCAACAGTGCTTCAGGCCCCACCATACATTTAGAAACAAAACCTTAACACTTTGATGACAGAAAATGTACTACAATGCTAATGAGCCCCTACAGACAGTTACTAAAATCTCAAACAGCATCAGACAGTTCTTTGTCTTCTTTGCAATATGGCAAGCCACTGCTGAACTAAAGTCTTATGTGTCGGGGGCCCGATCAGGAAGTACATAGATAGGCTGGATTTTATTAAATTTTGGCAGTCCTCTGTTTTCTAAGGTCATGTAAGTAAATGAGATAAGACCAGCCAGCAACCAAGGCTTATCCAGGGCAAAATGGAGGTGGTCAGAGAGGGTGAAAGAGAAAATACAATACTCACAATTTGTGACCAGTATTTTTGTCGCTAGTAAATATTTTTACAAACGGACTTATGTACCCTTGTGTAGGTTTGAGAAAAAAAACTGAATTAGATTGAGTTGCACTTTTACATACCTCATTAATATTCATTACGTAGGTCGGAAATTGTGACAATCTGAATGAATACAATTACAGTAATGGTGCATGCAAAGATCAACAGGCCACCCTGTCTGTGACTGATTTTCAATACAATAAACATGTTCTTTACAAAAATTCAGCCTATTCCTTGAGGGAAACAGCTGGCTGCAAATAACATTTTACAATTATATTTGAATGTATGTCTAATAGACGGAAGTGGACCCTTGGACAACAACCTATTCTTCAACAAACCTTTTTCACTTTTAAAAAGGGATAGATATCCAATGGAGATCTCTCCTCTTTTGCGAATAGGTTACCACCTTTGTTGGTCTTTAGCCATTTTGTCAGGTAACCACCAAACATTTTGCCTTCAACACTCGTATTTGTCTGAATTTGTTGAATTGTTGGCCTTAGGACTCTGTGCACTTTACCACTGCTAGCCAGAACTAAAAGGCTTGTGTTCAGTCCATAAACTATTGTCAGATTGGTTCACTCCTGATTGACATATTTAATTTACTTAGAAGTCCCTAGAAAAGTGGTATACGATGTACCCAGGGCCTGTTAAGTAACTACTACTAGTGGTTCGGCAGCACCAAATGTTCCAACCATGTAGGTAGCCCTTTAAAACATTTCTCAAGCCTACCATTGCAGTCTGCCAGCAGTTTTAAACTGCCAATTCAACTTGGCAAAATAACCATTGTTTGCCAAGCCTAAAACTCCCTTTTAATATAGTCACACTTAAATTATGCCCTAACGAGCCCATAAGGCAGGGTGCACAGTAATTAAAAAGTTGGATGTGTGCTTTTAAGTTTTACATGCCCTAGTAATAAATAAATCACAAATACATTTTCCACTACTGTGAGGCCTACTTCACCAATAGGATAACATTGGGTTACCTTATTACATTTAATAAGTGTTAACCTTTGATTGGGAGCAAGTAGGCAAGTCATGTTTTGTGCTTGAGGAATTGCAATTTGAAATCCTCCTTCATGCAAAAGTTGGATTGTTAGACCTGACACGCTGAGGTAGTGGTTCCCTAAATCTTTTTTGTTTTTTCTAGTAGGCTATGCTGATTCTCTTTGAGTGGCTCTTGGGTTCTGGGCACAGTTCCAATTTAAGTGCAGTGTGAAAGTGTCAAAGCCCTTCTAACACCTGCTAGGAAGCAACATAGCTTAGCATCATGTGCACAACTGTACAATGACGTGTATATATATATGTTTTTTTAAAGTTTTTTTTTTAATATGTACACAGAGCTGGCACAGCTTTCCAGTATGTGCACCATTGCACACTGGCACAGCTTGCCAGTATGTGCAAACTTGCACAGTGATGTTTTCATATATATACTGAGCTGGTCACTGCAGGCCTGTATAGGCACCCTTGAACCTTTGTGGTGTTCTTAAAACATGTGTTCCAGGCTTTCCCTGCAGGCTTGTGATTGCGCCAGGGCACATGTGCCCAGGGAGTGAAGAATACCCATGTGTGTTTTCAATATGACTGAGAGCTGCTCTGCATCTAGGTTAATATGTGGGAAAGTTTACAATTAATCCTATCTGCAATCGTGGATTGCTGTGGAGTAGTCTCAGAATGGATACTATCATTGGTTTAACAAGGGCAAACGCTTCCCAAAGGTAAAGGTAGCTTTGTCAGAAATGCCTTTGAAATGCCACTTTTAGAAAGTGAGAATTCCTATGGTTTAATACTCCTTTGTGTGCCTTTTTAAATCAGCTTTCCTCTGGAGGCTGGGGGAAAACACATCTGTGCACTCCCCAGTGACAGCTATAAAGCTTGGCCAACTGAAATGACAGACTTCTGCCATTTGAAGGCTTGGATGGATAGACTGTAGGGAGATGCTTTGACACTTGGACTCCCAGAGTCAGATAATGACCCCACTAAATATCAAGATCTGCATTCCATGGTTCCATGGCAAGCAGTACTGAAATTTAGGGGACACATCTGTGGGTCAAATGGGAGCCCTTTAATTACCCCCAACTTCAAAGGCACACTACAATACAGCTAGGGGTAATACACTTCAAACAACTCAGAGATACACTAGTTGGAATGTGGGACAGAGACCCTGAACTGCATGGTGCATACTACCAGAGGAATCTGTTGTGTACAGGAGTATTTACTGCCCTGATAAGGGACCATGCACCCGTCCTGCAATATGGCTGACCTTGGCAATCTTCTTATTGCAGTGTGGGACTCTGAAGTGTGCTCACTAGGGGCTTGTTAGTTTGCCTTCAATTCTTTGTTGAGGGCTTAGAGACATCAAAGGTCTCCTGTGATTGTACTACCCCTCATGCCTGTGTTGTCTGGAGGGTGGTGCCCTCCTATGTGCCAAAGTCATCTGGTGGATGCCACTGGATAGCAGTGGTAATAGCTTAGAACTAAGGGGCATATTTATATTCTGTTTGCGCCGAATGTGCGTCAAAAATGTTATTTGTGAATTTATACTGCCTTAAAAAATGACGCACAGCCTGGTGTGCGCCATTTTTTGACGCCTGGGTGAGAGCAGGCGTTAAGGGACCTGTGGGCTCACTTCCATGGTCTCAGTACTACTAATTATATTTGTAAATATAATTGATGCCAAGATTTACATGATGTTCATGTTGTGTTAATAAATGTGTGTGTTGAAAACACACTTTATTTACATACACCTCCTGGGAAGTCTTTTTTGTGATACTCAGTGTAACTGTGTGGTAGTGTGGTAGTGCTATTCCAATGCTTTACACATTGCCCTTGTGACAAGCCTGACTTCTCTGTGCCATACTATCCAAGGATGAGCACAGGTTTTACAGTGAGTATAATAACCCAGCCCTAACAGGAGTGGTTTGTTCTGGCTGGCTAGGGCCTTGTCTCAGCAACCAGATCATGCCACTCCAAACATTTGGCAGTCAAGCTGTGGGATAGGACTTGCATTTGCACAGCATCACATGGTAACTAACTACTTGCCATGACTTAACACTGGCAAATATGTTCCTTTGTTCCTGAGCTGTCCCTGAAAGGAACAGTGAAGTAGCCATGAAGGGGTCACCTATTTTTCTCACAAATATTGATCTTGATTTCCCCTAGTCTGAAAACATGTCTGAAGGCCTACGTGAGGTAGAAATTGAGCTCACTGATCTGGACACCTATACAGTGACACAGCTTAAGGAGGTCTGCCAAGCAATGGGGGTGGCTTGCAAGGAAAGAGCCTAGAAGGCAGAGTTACAGGAAGCGTTGAGGGTCTGGGCTGAGGGGGAAGTAGATAATGGGGAAGAATGGGAGCATGGGGAATAGTCAGAACAGAGCCAGAGGAGCCTTGGCACACAACCTATAGAGGGGGAGCACCCTCTTTTCATAGATTCAGAGGCCCACTCTATAACTGGCAGCAGTGTATCCTCAAGGAACCTGTCTCCAAAAGAGCTGGAGGACAGGAGGGAAGCAAGCACTTTAAAGTTGTGTTGTGAAGCCATTTTAGTTATAGCTCCATGCACGTTATTTTAACATACTAGGCTGCTGTGCACTTTAACCTAGATATATTTTATTCGGCTTCGCATTATTATTTTTACAATAGCCATTTTACGGTCTTGTTATATTTTCATCTATCCAACTGTTTTGCTTAGCCCAGCACTGTGTTCTCAAACAAAACATTCTTGATCACTCTGTGCTTCATTCAAGGCTACAGTTTGGTACATTGCCGGTGAACTTAGTAGAAGTTTAGTCTCCAATATTCATAGAAAATACACATCCTTACCTAGGGACATTTTCTTAGAACATCAGCTGTATTATTATAAAAACACTTCCTAGTCCCATTATAAGTTAGGAGGGAGATTCCAGCCAGGGAACCACAAATGTATGCTGATTGCTGAATGCTTCGCTACAGATGCTAACACAGACTACAGACCTTTGCTCAGGTATAAGGGTTGATGTCTTCCTGGAGGAACCTGAAAGGCAGAATTATAGCTTAACATGCTGTGCTCAGATTATGACTTAGATAGGAAATAATCCATCAATCATAGTGACAATATGATAGTGTTATTCTTATGCTTCACTCTTCTGAAGCATAAGAATAACACTATCATATGTGAGGCATTCAGCAATCAGCATACATTTGTGGTTCCCTGGCTGGAATCTCCCTCCTAACTTATAATGGGACTAGGAAGTGTTTTTATAATAATACAGCTGATGTTCTAAGAAAATGTCCCTAGGTAAGGATGTGTATTTTCTATGAATATTGGAGACTAAACTTCTACTAAGTTCACCGGCAATGTACCAAACTGTAGCCTTGAATGAAGCACAGAGTGATCAAGAATGTTTTGTTTGAGAACACAGTGCTGGGCTAAGCAAAACAGTTGGATAGATGAAAATATAACAAGACCGTAAAATGGGATAACATGCCAGGCAAGATGGTACTTTCCTACAGCCGTTAGGCCATTCGCTAATAAATGTGCAGTTAGAAGTTGTCTCATATTAACAGCTATTTGTACCTGTTGTGGATTCACCATAATAGTAACACTATGAGTTCAGAGAAGGCACACCAAATAGGGATTTCCTTTTAAAGTTAAGCTTGAACAACCTCCAGCTGTAGTAGGGTCACCTTGATATATAATGAGACAGAGATACTCAGGAGGACCCGAAAATTAGAGCCTGACCAAACGTTGGCGGCGCCATGTCGTGTAGGCTCTCGTTATTCTAATGAGACTACTGGATCTTGAGCACCAAGATCATCTATGGTGTGGGAGACTGAGTCTAACCCACTGTGGGTGACACCTGTCACTCTAAATCCGGGTTTTGCTCCGGCTAACTAGCAGGGCCTCATCTCTACCAGGGGATAGTGATGATTGGGGAGCCGAGCGCATGACATATTAGGCTTCTCAGGGAAGTCGTGGTCACTCAGGTTGCATCCGGTTCTCCCATTTACAATTCAGTCTCATATATACATGACAAACAGAAGCAGTATATGTTTTCATGATTGGTTTAATAAAACAACTTCATCTTAGACAGCAAAGTGTGAGCTGCAATAACCAGGATGACACAACATGACAGTTGCTCTAATTTTCGGTTCCTCCTGAGTATCTCTGTCTCATTATATATCAAGGTGACCCTACTACAGCTGGAGGTTGTTCAAGCTTAACTTTAAAAGGAAATCCCTATTTGGTGTGCCTTCTCTGAACTCATAGTGTTACTATTATGGTGAATCCACAACAGGTACAAATAGCTGTTAATATGAGACAACTTCTAACTGCACATTTATTAGCGAATGGCCTAACGGCTGTAGGAAAGTACCATCTTGCCTGGCATGTTATCCCATTTTTACTGTATGTATGTTTGTTTTTGCCTATGTGTCACTAGGATCCTTCTAGCCAGGACCCCAGTGGTCATAAAGTTTGCAATGTATGTTTCCCTGTGTGGTGCCTAACTGTATCACTGATGCTCTGCTAACCAGAAACTCAGTGTTTATGCTCTTTCTGCTTTTAAAATTATCACTGCAGGCTAGTTATTAACTTTACCAATTCTGATTGGCACACTGGAACACCCTTATAATTCCCTAGTATATGGTACCTAGATACCCAGGATCTTGGTGTTCCAGGAGATCCCTATGGGCTGCAGCATTTCTTTTGCCACCCATAGGGAGCTCAGACAATTCTTACACAGGACTGCCACTGTGTTATTTCACACTCATTTTACACTGCACTTAAGTAACTTATAAGTCACCCATATGTCTAACCCTCACTTAGTGAAGGTTAGGTGCAAAGTTACTTAGGGGGTCATTCTGACCCTGGCGGTAAAATCCGCCAGGGCCAAGGACCGCGGGAGCACCGCCAACAGGTTGGCGGTGCTCCCATGGGCATTCTGACCGTGGCGGTACAGCCGCGATCAGAAACGGAAAACCGGCGGTGTACCGCCGGTTTCCCGCTGCCCTGGGGAATCCTCCATGGCGGCGCAGCCATGGGGATTCCGACCCCCATACCGCCATCCTGTTCCTGGTGGTTTTGGCCGCCAGGAACAGAATGGCGGTATGGGGTGTCGTGGGGCCCCTGGGGGCCCCTGCAGTGCCCATGCCAATGGCATGGGCACTGCAGGGGCCCCCGTAACAGGGCCCCACAAATATTTTCAGTGTCTGCCATGCACAGCATGTTAAGCTATAATTCTGCCTTTCAGGTTCCTCCAGGAAGACATCAACCCTTATACCTGAGCAAAGGTCTGTAGTCTGTGTTAGCATCTGTAGCGAAGCAACTGCACCCGTCGCACCCCTTCCACTCCCCCGGCTCCATTCGGAGCTGGCATCCTCATGGAAGGGTGTTTCCCGCTGGGCTGGCGGGCGGCCTTCGGGCGGTCGCCCGCCAGCCCAGCGGGAAACCCAGAATACCCGCGGCGGTCTTTTGACCGTGCAGCGGTATTCTGGCGGTTCCAGCCAGGCCGGCGGCATCCGCCGCCGGCCGGGGTCAGAATGACCCCCTTAGTGTGTGGGCACCCTGGCACTAGCCAAGGTGCCCCCACATTGTTCAGGACAAATTCACCAGACTTTGTAAGTACGGGGACACCATTACACGCGTGCACTACATATAGGTACATACCTATATGTAGCGTCACAATGGTAACTCCGAACATGGCCATGTAAAATGTCTAGGATCATGGAATTGTCACCCTAATACCATTCTGGTATTGGGGGGACAATTCCATGCATCCCCGGATCTCCAGCATAGAGCCCGGGTACGGTCAAACTAGCTTTCCGGGGTCTCCTCTGCAGCTACCGCTGCTGCCAACCCCTCAGACAGGTTTCTGCCCCTCTGGGGCCTGGGCAGCCCAGTCCCAGGAAGGCAGAACAAAGGATTTCCTCTGAGAGAGGGTGTTACACCCTCTCCCTTTGGAAATAGGTGTGAATGTCCTGGGAGGAGTAGCCTCTCCTGGCCTCTGGAAATGCTTTGAAGGGCACAGATGGTGCCCTCCTTGCATAAGCCAGTCTACACCAGTTCAGGGATCCCCCCAGCCCTGCTCTGGTGCGAAACTGGACAAAGGAAAGGGGAGTGACCACTCCCCTGACCAGCACCTCCCAGGGGAGGTGCCCAGAGCTCCTCCAGTGTGCCCCAGACCTCTGCCATCTGGGATGCAGAGGTGTGAGGGCACAATGGACAGCTCTGAGTGGCCAGTGCCAGCAGGTGACGTCAGAGACCCCTCCTGATAGGTGCTTACCTTTCTCTGTAGCCAATTCTCCTCTGTGGGCTATTTATGGTCTCTCCTGTGGGTATCTCAGCAGATAACGAATGCAAGAGCTCACCAGAGTTCCTCTGCACTTTCCTCTTTGACTTCTGCCAAGCATCGACCGCTGACTGCTCCAGGACACCTGCAAAACTGCGACAAAGTAGCAAGAAGACTACCAGCAACATTGTAGCGCCTAATCCTGCTGGCTTTCTCGACTGTTTCATGGTGGTGCATGCTCTGAGGGCTGTCTGCCTTCACCCTCCACTGGAAGCCAAGAAGAAATCTCCAGTGGGTCGACAGAATCTTCCTCCTGGCAATGCAGGCACCAAACTTCTGCATCACCGGTCCTCTGGGTCCCCTCTCATCATAACGAGCGTGGTCCCTTGAACACAGGAGCTGGGTCCAAGTGTCCCCGACAGTCCAGTGACCCTTTTGTCCAAATTTGGTGGTGGTAAGTCCTTGCCTCCCCACACCAGACAGTAATCCTGTGTACTGCATGAACTGCAGCTGCTCGGGCTTCTGTGCAATTCTGCAAGACTTCCTTTGTGCGCAGCCGAGCGTAGGTCCCCAGCACTCCGTCCTGCATTGCCCAACTCACTGAGTTGTGCTTCAACCCTCTTTTGTTGTTCTGAGTCGACCGGCGTCCTCACATCTTCTAAGTGCCTGTTCAGGTGCTTCTGCGGGAGCTGCCTGCTTCTGCATGGGCTCTCTGTGTTGCTGAGCACCCCGTCTGTCTCCTCTTCCAGTGGGTAACCTCCTGGTCCTTCCTGGGCCCTGGCAGCACCTAAAATCCTCAACTGCAACTCTTGCAGCTAGCAGGGCTTGTTTGCAGAATTTCTGCGTGGAAACAACTCTACATCCTCCAGCATGCCGTGGGACATCTTCTGACCAAAGGAGAAGTTCCTGGCACCTTCTGTTGTTGCAGAATCTTTGGCTTCTTCCACCTGGAGGCAGCCCTTTTGCACCTTCATCCGGGGTTTGGTTGGCTCCTGCCCCCCCTGGACACCTGCGTGACTCTTGGACTTAGTCCCCTTCCTTTACAGGTCCTCAGGTCCAGGAATCCATCTTCAGTGCTTTGCAGTCAGTTGTTGTCCTTGCAGAATCCCCTATCTCGACTTTACTGTCTTTCTGGGGAAGAAGGGTAACTTTACTCCTATTTTTCAGGTTCTTGGGGTGGGGTATCTTGGACACCCTTAGTGTTTTCTTACACTCCCAGCGACCCTCTTCACACTACACTAGGACTGGGGGCCATTCGTGGTTCACATTTCACTTTTGGAGTATACGGTTTGTGTTACCCCTAGGCCTATTTCTCCCTTTTGCATTCTATTGTGTTTTACATTGTTTGCACTACTTTTCTAAGTGTTTTACTTACCTGATTTGGGTTAGTGTGTGTATATTATGTGTATATTACTTACCTCCTAAGGGAGTATATCCTCTGAGATACTTTTGGCATATTGTCACTAAAATAAAGTAGCTTTATTTTTAATAACTCTGAGTATTGTGTTTTGTGATATAGTGCTAAGTGATATAAGTGGTCTCCTAGTTCAGCCTAAGCTGCTCTCCTATAGCTACCTCTATCAGCCTAAGCTGCTAGAACACCTCTAATCTACTAATAAGGGATAACTGGACCGGGCAGAAGGGGTAAGTACCACAAGGTACCCACTATAAGCTAGGCCAGCCTCCTATAATGGCCCAGGTAGGTCCAGTCACATTTGTGGTGGAGGCCCATGTAGCTTATAGAACAGAACTTTTTTACTCTTGGGTCACATTTCCAGCAGTTGATGGGAACACGAATACATTTCACCAATATACACCTGCAAATGCACCTGGATAATACAGCGCATACACATACTTATAGATACCTCTTTCTTATCAAGAACATAATAATTGGCTTGATGGCACCCTACCCTGCACAATATTACCAGTAAGGTTAGGTCCACTAAGTAATGACGGTCCTACCTGGCCTTATTGGCCACCTATACACCACATCCTGCGGTTGCAAATTTAGCAGTAGCTGAGGTTTGTCATTTATATATTGAATTAATAGCGATATATAGACGAATGGTACAAGTTGTGATGCAAACACTAAATACAAACCCAGTACGTTCTGCTCGAGCACATCCACATTGAGCAACGCCAGGTATAAATCCTGCGACTGTACATTCCATTATGGGTGAGGTACCAGCCAAACGAGAGGAAACTCAGTTTTGGCTAGCACAGAAAATTAATACGCTGGAAGCAGTATTTCCTCATTCAGGACCTCAGGATAAACATAGAATATTAACAATGTGCTTGCCTTTTGGGATGGTCCCTACAGTAGAAAACTGTAATACCTGGGGCACGGTATTTGCTGCGCTTTATACAACCGCACATGGTACACCGTCACTTGCCAATTTACCGAAGGTGTTGAAACAAATTCAAGATGAATACGGGGCTGGCCCGGCCCTAGATTTGGGGATGCAATTGATGGGCAATTTTGCAACGGTATCCTCAATCATTTTAAGCAATCTTAAAGGGGAAGCAGTGGTGCTTGTAGTGCGCATGTGGCTTCGTGACGTTCCACAACAGGATCAGGAACAAGAACTGCCTAAAATAATAGCAAAGACCTATTCAAGTACTGGTCGAGATAGCTTAGGGGCCAGCCCACAAAAACCACCATTTCAGAGTAAATTGAACAAAGATACCCCTAAACAAGCACCTGAGGGTAATAAGAAACGCTGGGATAAAAAGCAACAAACTCCTAAAAAAGAGAGGGGAGAATCTCCCCGTATGGAGACCCCACAGAATAGGTATAATCACAGAATAGAGATAAAACCGCCTGATAGATATCAACATACTGATACACACCAATCTCGTTTCTCTCAGGACTCATCGGAAAAAAGAAATGAGAGAGGTGGGCGATCAGAGCAAAGAACAGAGTATGTGAAACCTAGACAGGAATCCCAGTGCTCTTCAGAGGTTTCTGTTAAAACGGAAGAGAAACCCACCCAACAAAAACCACAAGTTAAAAAGAAAAAAGTGGCAGCAGTCGCAGTCCGACATGCCACTCAGGAAGAGGGTCCTCTTGAAGACCAAGAATTGGGCTCTAGCGTTGCTAGACTGTGCTGCAGAGATCACAATAGTTCGCCAGAATCTTCTAGAGCATCTGGAGGTGAAAGCAACAGATGACTACAAGTAGAGACTGCAGACATGCGTGTCTCCACGCTAGATAGTGTGTACAAAGTAACGTTACAGTTAGAAGGAGACATTGAACGCACAATAGACGCAATCTTTTGGGATCGCGTAGTAAAAGTATATGGTATCTTGTTGGCCGAACAAGATTGGCCACCTGACCTTTTCCGTACCTGCCCATATGGAAAAGAAGTCATTAAGTCTTCCTTCTCGCCCCTTGCTCCAGAGGAGCTTGCTGAATCCTATTCTATTGAATGGGCTTTAGCACAAGCACCTGCATTATACAGAAATCACGTAGGATGGGATAAAGAATCCCCCTACCATGTAATTCCAATTAAAAGTGAACCTCAGCCACAACCGCAGTATCCGATAAAACATGAAGCAAAGGCACCAGTGAGAGAAATACTCACGCAATTAGAGTACCAGGGTGTGATTGAACCCTGTGTCTCACCAATGAATAACCCATTATTCTCTGTAGCTAAACCAGACCATTCATATAGAATAGTCTTAGACTACAGATATTTAAACAGTCATACATGTACCTATGCTATCCAAAACTCGCATAGCACAGCACTAATGAGCAACATAGTGCGTAAAAAATACAAAACAACACTGGACATTTCCAATGGGTTTTTCTGCCAGAATATAGTGCCTGAGAGTAGAGACCTAACAAGCTTCAGTGCACTAGGCTCCCAGAAAAAAAATTGTTGTTTATCCCAGGGGTATAAGAACAGCCCAGGACTGTTCGCAGCTCGTGTCACTGCTATTTTGCACGAGATTGACCCTGAAGCATTGTCCTATGTAGATGATATCTATCTCACGGGTGATGAATTACTACAACATTTAAGACGGGTAGCCCGCATTGTTGTAGGATTTGCTGAATACAAATGTAACTTAAAAAAAAACAAAAATAGACTTCCTCAGTGTCCTGTTCTTAGGATTTAAGCTGTCAAGTGAAGGGAAGAGCCTAGCGCCACAATTCTTAGAGAAATGTGCACAGTTACAACCACCGAATACGATTAAAAAACTCCAATCACTATTGGGTTTCCTTTATTTTGACAGAACGTACATTCCAGATTATGCTACACACATAAAACCTTTATATGACTTAATATGTCCCGATTTTTAAAGTAAATTCTGGACAATTGAACATACACGCATTCTTCGAGAATTGCAGACAGATATGCTTTCAGCACAACATTTACATACAAGGGACAACAAAACACATTTGGTCATCAGAGTAATAGCTGGGGCCATCGGTTTCACCTATGTGATATTTAATGAAGGTAAGACAATCCCGATTGCATACAAATCGCACTTGTACTCAGCGGCAGAACAACGCTTTGCTCCCACTGAGAAAATTCTCACTGCTGTACAGATGGCTGTCATTAAAGAAAGACCTCTTGCCCAAGGAAAATGCATTATTGTTGTTTCTCCAATCCCAGCCCTGGAGGATGTTACAAAAGCTAGCGTTCAAAATGCAAAAGCATTACATCCACGTTAGATACAATGGGCTACGTCACTGACAGCCACTGATGTAGACTACATTTTTTACCCAAAGCTACAAACTCAGGAATTCTTACAATATGAAATAGAATACCCAGTTCCAGCAAATACATTGCCGATTGAATAGTATCATAGAGTCATGTAAACCGATGGCTCAGCACAACCTGCAATTGGAACTAAGCATCAATATTCTGCTGCATGCACAGTCGTAAGTGGCTACAAGGAGGGTGATACATTTTGTCCTCTACATACCTTTACATAAACCCTAGGGGATTGTACAGCACGATTGGCAGAGCTAAAAGCTCTGTTGATGGCACTGGAACACATGGATCTTCAACAAATTAAAGTTTCCACTGCCAAGCGCCCGCCGCAGACACCCCTATTAATTTCAAACAAACCGTTACAATGTGTGTACTTGGACCACTGTGGTCCCCTAACACCTGATACTGCATACAAATATATTCTAGTCGCTGTTGATTCATGCTCCAGATTTTTATGGGTGTGGCGACAATGCTCGGCTGATGCATGGACTGTTATTAGAGATTTGCGAGTCTCTATCGGTACACATGCAATTGCGGCTTTCCATTCGGACCAGGCCTTGCTTTCGCCTCAAGGGCATTCAGGGACGTCATGGCTTTGTTTGGGGTCCAACTCCAGTACTCGTCTCCATTTCATCCTGAGGGAAATAGTGTTGTGGAGCGATTAAACCATGATTTAAAGCAATCCTTAACAGCCAGAGTCCTAGGTACGGGTCGTAGTTGGCTTAACCACCTGTATGGAGTCCAGAGAGCACTAAATAATCTGCCTAGAAGGTCCCTGGGAGGTCGTACTTCATATTAGTGCCTGTTCGGAACTCAAATGTATGTTCTGGATCTTGATGGTCCTGGCGTGGAGGCAGGAGAAACAACTTTTTACATAAATTAACATGTCACTGTCTTACAGGAATTGCAACAGTTCCATGATGATCATTCTTCTAACAGTGCCGCCTCCACAGGAATTAAGGATGTGCCTGTAACATCTACCGGCTGGATTCCCACAGTTGGGGATCTTGTCTGTGAGAAAGTCGCTGAGAGGAAGGTATTTGGCCCTTCTTATTGAGCACCAGTCCCTGTACTAGGGATACACGGTACCAGAACTTTTATTTTACCACCGTTGGCGGGTGCCAAAGAAAATCGTTTTGTCTCCATTGACAATGCCAAACTAAACCATGTGGACGATCCTGCACAGCCGACCAAGAGGAACATCCAGCAGTTCCTGAATCCCTCTCACTACTGGCGAAGAAGCTCCTCTACAAGTTGTTTACACCATCATCAACACCTCCCCGGGCTTGGGTAGGGTGGAAGATGATCTTGCATTAGTTCTACTAACGTCAACTAATTTAGAAACATTTGACCAAGTCAACTCAACTCCAACACAAACGGATGGTGCTATCCATAGTGTGCCACAGCAGGAAACACCAACTCCACCTCTAACAACAGTTCCGCCATTTGCACGAACTGCCTCTGGTTATTTTGCTGACTTCAGCGATGATTTCTCAGACTCATTCGCCTCTTCGACAGCTGATTTGTCAAGTACACGTAAACTAATAAACTGGCTTAAAGAAATGTATTTTATTTTTCCATGGAACTATTTATGGCATTCCTTGACTGTCCTAGCCTTTCTACTTTGGATTGGTTTTGTCATTACCTTTTTCCTCTTAATACATGGTCATTTTCTTCCTGAAAGATCAACAGTTGAACTGGTGGAGGAGGTTTTGAAACCACATTTTTCATCACATAAAGTCCTAAGAGACTTATCTTTTGCAAACATTTCTGCAGTACCAATTCCTGATGGGATTGTTTGGGACAAAGTAATGTTTTGCATATATGGTCCCACAGAAGTTATTCAAATACTGTATGTGTTCAAATTATCAATGAATGATATAGTGATACCAGGCATTGTTTCTGATGATTGGGATGTGAAAACAGTTGATTCTATGATGACTGAATTGCAATACTATACTGTCTTTGAAAATGAAGATGTTTACCAATTTAAAGAAAATTATGGTGATATGTTTTGCTATAATTATTATGGGCACCATTTCATACATAGAGCGAGCAGTCCCAAAACTGTTATTAATTACATGCAATGGGAACATTGCCCAACTCCGCCACAAGGGAGTTCCAAAACATATTCTGAAAAGTTTGCATATTTTTCTGGGCACAATCAAAAGAATGCTGAGTCATATTATTTTAAAGTACACACCTACTAAGGATATACATATGTTACTGACCAATACGAAATGTATATATTCAGAATCCTTTGTCTCCCAGTTATCGATAGAAGGCTATGAATATTGGCTTAAATCAATTGATCTGAAAAGTGTGTGGGGAACAAGAAATTGGCAAACTAAGGGAAAAGAAACATTGTTTAGAGCATGCCCTATTCCTGTACAAGTGATTTTTTAAAACAAAACGGTACAACAGACAAGTTGTTTAGGCTTAGCAAAAATTAGGGAATTAAACATGCCCAGTATACCTGCCCCCGCAAGGTTTTATACATGGCAAAAATATAGAAATGCAAATGAAAATTAGCTTGATGAGTGGGTCCAGAATGGTACATTTAATGCTTCACTGACACGACCTGGCGGGTGGTTATGGTGGCCAATAGATACCAATGGGTGTCATCAATGTTTTATTAACTCCTCGGTGGGGTTTAGAACGAGTAGGCCAGACCCTCGCTACATATCATCAGAGCATGTGGGGATAATTACAACTTATAGTGTGGGAAAATTATGCCAGCAGTGGCTAAAATCATCCTCACTAGACACAGTTAGAGAACACCTCAGTCTCCTGTCTAACTCCACTGACTTACAAGATTTCATGTCAGGCCCCAGAACACCACGTAGGAAGCCTTTCTTATATGCAGTATACAATGAGATTTGGAAACTTTCCCAACAAGATGCTGCTTCCCGGTTAAGGCAAATAGATCAGGAAAATCTAAAAAAGGCATTAGCTGTTGTGGATAATGGGATTAACACCTTGTCTGACCGGATATATACCATAAATAATATTGCGTCTTCTGCTATAGACACTAGACAATAAGATATGTCTTTTCTGCACCATGGGCAAAGTCAGATCAGGTCCATTATGCAGTTGGGTTGAACACTTCAGAAATTGAAGGTGGGTTGCGTCCCATGGCAGCACGTCAGTGCAAGGGAGATATTTTCTTCTTTTAATTTAGCGCGACAACAACAACTAATGGCTAAGAAGGAAATGACTTATGTCATGCCCTTAACATCGAGAAACTAGAAAAGTTGCCTTTTACTGTGGCCGAAATACCATCTGCTGAGTGGCTAATACATGGGGTCATTAATCTGCCTATTTCTACACTACAATACACCTCCTGTTTAAAACACATTCTGGTAGGCAGATATGAAAAACTGGGAGATTGTTACATTAATGTGGTGTGGGAGCTTCCCTTCTCGTACAAATGCTTCAGTGGCATGAAAGAGGTCTTTCTTAGCAGTAGTGAATGCAAGACTTCAGTCAGCCATTCAATGGTTTGTAAACAGCTGTCCTTGCATGGGGCGTGTAACACCTCAGCTGCAAACTTGGCTTGTTATCTGAAGGGAGTCCTCTTGATTAGACCTACATTCCAGGTGCTTTAAATGGCATCTACGTCCTCCTCAATAGTGAAAGTTGTTGTGGCATGCATGCCGGAATAGTTTACGTTATTTCGGTCTCTAAGGTCGTTACATGCTGCGGGAACATATTGTTTCCCATCACTAAATTTAAGGAGGTAGCTGATATTTGGCCTTCCATTGCTACTTCAAACGTGAATTTCAACAAGTTAAGTAGACTCAAGGCTTTATTGTTTCAAAAGCATGTGAACTTTACATCTGCACGCGAGACCTACGCACTTCAAGTGTCAAGGTCATCAGCAGAAATACAGTCCCTGTTAAATACAAACTTTCGGTGACACTTTGGTGAACTGTGGGACGAATATTTATTGCGTCCAGTACAACTGGAATCGCACATTTTTTCAAAGCTGTTGGTTCCGGTTTCGTTCACACCTTCTCCTCCATATTCGGTTTGATACCTTCAGCTATCTACTCCATTTTCTGTAGTATTTTTGGGGGGTTTCCAATAACTTTGGCTTTATTAGCTGGCATCCTGCTGTTGCTGTTGTTTATGGGCAATGGCTGTCCCGCCACAACGAGGAGAAATGATGGCGCTCCCATCAGCGCAGCTGTGTCGTGAGCATATGATGCAGCATTTTGGAGCAACACTCATGGAGCAATTGGAGTGTGACTGGTCTTTGTCATTCAGACCAGTTTTGCATTGTGTGCAGCCCGTGTTTCGGTGCCTGTGGTGCTCTTTTGAACATGCACTGGAAGTCTTTCACAGCAGCGCTTGCCTACAATAGATGCTGATCTGTTGATGTTCTCGCTGAGAGTTCATTATCAGACATGCACACTGAGGTTGTGTTTGGTACATGAAGCTAATTATGAGTTACCCTTCCTGGAGGAAGTTGTCGACAAGTCATCAATGGGCACTCCACGGGATGCCGCCTTGGTTGACACTGGGGCTATGGAGTACACCTGCTCCTTGATCCTTTTATGCAAGGACTTTCTGGCTTTGACATCTACCGAAGTGGAGGATCTCCTGTTCTCCATGACTTGTACCTAGTTTGGAACTTTTCTGAACTGACATTTCTTCTTGATTTGATTATACGTCACATACTCATGTTTTAAATTGCCACGTCGTATGCTTGTGTATCCTTTTAACTTGTCCAAATTGACATCATTTTTATGCTTGTGTGTCCTTTTAACTTGTCCAAATTGACGTGGTTTTTATCTATATCTTAGGTTGAGCTTTTAGCAATGAGATTTTAGTTTGGCTTTGAACCACTTTCAACCGATAAGGGGAGGGTGTTGTGTAGCCATATTAGTTCTAGCTCCATGCATGTTATTTTAACACACTAGGCCGCTGTGCACTTTAACCTAGATATATTTTATCCGGAATCGCATTATTATTTTTACAATAACCATTTACAGTCTTGTTTTATGTTCTCAAACAAGACATTCTTGATCACTCTGTGCTTCATTCAAGTCTACAGTTTGGTACATTGCCGGTGAACGTGGTAGAAGTTTAGTCTCCAATATTCATAGAAAATACACATCCTTACGTAGGGACATTCTTTTAGAACATCAGCTGTGTTATTATAAATACACTTCCTAGTCCTATTATACTTTAAGAGGGAGATTTCAGCCAGGGAATCACGACTGTATGCTGATTACTGAATGCTTTGCTACAGATGCTATCACAGAATAGAGGCCTTTGCTCAGGTATGAGGGTTGATGTCTTCCCGGGGGAACCGGAAAGGCAGAATTAGAGCTTAACATGCTGTGCTCAGATAGTGACAATATGATAGCGTTATTCTTATGCTTCACTCTTCTTGTCACCATTTTAATACTGTCATGTTGTGTCATCCTGCTTATTGCAGCTTACACTTTGCTGTCTAAGATGCAGTTTTTTAATTAAATCAATCATTAAAACATATACTCCTTCTGTTTGTCATTTATGTATGAGACTGAATTGTAAATGAGAGAACCGTATGCGACCTGAGTGACCACGACTTCTCTGAGAAGCCTAATATGTCATGTGCTAGGCTGCCCAATCATCACTATCCCCAGGTAGAGATGAGGCACTGCTAGTTAGTCGGAGCAAAACCCAGATTTAGAGCGCCAGGTGTCACCCACAGTGGGTTAGACTCAGTCTCCCACACCGTGGACGATCTTGCTGCTCAAAATCCAGTAGTCTCATTAGAATAATGAGAGCCTACGTGACAGTTGGAGCTTGCCTGGACTGCCAAGGAGCAGGCTCTAGCTCTTGCTGAATTAGAAAAGGAGCAAGTCCTGGTCAGATTGGACAAAGTGCAAGCTCTAGCTGAAAAGAGACTAGCCATTCATGAGAAAAAGATGGCCCATGAACTTAGCTTCAACAAGTTGGACATAAGAGCCCAACAAATAGGTTTATATCCAAAGGATATGGTGCAGGGATACCAAGTGGGGGGTGACACCAACATATGACTGGCAGCCAATGAGGTGGCTTTGAAGGTACACTGGGTCCCTGAAAAAACCTGGGGAGGAAGTTTGTTAGGGAGGCATGTGCCACAGATTCAGGGGGCCTTAGATGTGGGGGACCCGACTAACTACCCTGCCATGAAGGCTGTATTGGTCAGTAAGTTTGGACTGACCCTGAAAAAATACTGTCAGAGGCTTAGGACCAGCCAACTAGAGGGTTAGGTGTTGGCCAGTAAGATGAATGATAATGAGGGTTTGTGCAACTTAATCCTGAGGGAGTACTTCATCAAGACCCGCTTTACTGATCTTTGCAAACACCTGGTAAACAGCAAGCTGATGGACTGTCAGAAACGTTCTGAGGAAGCAGACCTCGGGGCCAGCACCCAAGTGTCAAAAAAGGTTACTGGGGGAGACCCCCTAAAGGGGGCACAGGGTCCCCATCAGAAGAAAGTGATAAAAAAGGAATCTTCTGGCAGTCTCCAAAAGCATCTTCCAAGGAAGGGGCCTAGCCCAAATCCCCAATCTGATCCCCCAAAAGAAACTGCCCTGGACAAAGTCCTGAAGGACTCCTAGATACCTCGACTGTTATGGGTACAGGCACTACAAAGGAGATCACAGGTATCCAAAGTGAGTGCCCACCAACACTGAGGGGAAGGCTCCTGGAGTGGCCAGCATAGAGATTGTATGGAAGGAGTCCCTAGTAATGGGGAGGGTTAGTGGTGTTACCGTAGTACCCCTGGGTGACAGTTAAATGGTGCCCAGAATCCAAGTGCCTGCTAACACAGTAAAATATAGGCTGAGGGTCACCCTCAATGGGCAGGGGATAGAGGTTCTGAGGAATACAGGGGCCAGCATGACTATGGTAAGGAGTCAGCTGGCCTCCCCAGAGCAGTTTATCCCCCAAGCCACTCTCCAAGTGTTGGTGGCTGACAAAAGAGAGGATGGTTTCCCGGTGGCCAGGCTGCCATTTAAATGGGGGGATCTCAGGCAGGTTGAAGGACTTGGAGGACACTACTGGAAAGAAGTGGAGCTCAGGGCTGATGCGGAAATGTTGGGGTTACTCAACTGGATCTGGGCTACCACACCGTTCTTGGCTATCTGAGAAGGGAGCCAGAGGGTCTGGAATCAGGAATAATGGTCCAGCCCTCGTCTAAGAGGGTTAGGGGATGAGGACACCTCAGAATGTACCTCCGGGGAGATCGACAGGGAACTGGCCAAGGCTGCCCTGGCATCCACTGAAGAGGACATTACTCCTAGTGCCTTGTCTGAGATTGCAGAGTGGCAAATAGGAGGAGGTCCCACCAGGGAGGAGTTCTGCAGAGAGAGTACACCACCCTCAAGGGCATGTGGCGGCATGGAAAAGCCCCAATTACCAGTGATGAATACAGGACTCATCACCATTACTGGGAGGACAATCTTCTGTACAGTGAGCTTACGGCTACTGGCTAGGGGGCCCAAAGGGCCCTAGTGGTCCCCAGTTGTGTTGGGCCTTTCAGCTGAAATTGTCCCATGACATGCCCCTAGCAGAGTATTGGGCTGGGGCAAGACCTTTCCGGGGCTTGCTGCTCACTTTTATTGGTCCAGACTCAGGGTGTCTCCAGATGGACTCTATAGGACCAGTGTGGCCTACCAGACTACTGGCAATGAGATGCTAAACCCATAGGTGATCCCTCTGAGTACTAAGACTGCACCAACGGTGGTAAAGGCCTGATGGGGATTTTTACCTGAGTGTGATTCCCCAAGGAGGTGGTGTCTGACAGAGGAACAAACTTCATGTCGGCTTACAGGCAAGCCATGTGGAAGGAGTGTGGAGTGACATGTAAGTTCTTCACCCCATACCACCCTCAAACTAATCGTCTTGTAGAGAGATTCAACAAAATCCTGAAGGGAATGATCAGAGGCCTACCAGAGGCCCTGATGAAAAGTGGACTGTCCTCTTAGTATGCCTGTTGTTTGCCTACCAGGAGGTCTCTCACAAGGGAGTTGGTTCAGCTCTTTCTATTCAGGCACCCAGACGGGGGACTTCTGAGTTTGATCAAGGAAGAATGGGAGCAATCTCCCAAGCGAACTCACAGGGATGTAGTAAGATACATGCTGGCTTTCTGGAGCCAAATGGCCAAGTTGTAGAAGCAAGCATCTCACCAGTTAGAAGCCAGCCAGGATGTCATGAAAGAGTGGTACAATAAGAATGCCACTCCAGTGGAGTTGACACCTGGGCAGAACTTGTGGGTGATGGAAGCTATGGAGCCAGTGGTGCTCCAGAACCAATGGACCGGGCCCTATGAGGTGATTGAGGGAAAAGGAGAGACCACTTACAGGGTAGATCTCAAAATCCTGACGCAGTCCCTCAGGGTACTACACTCAATCACCTCAAGCCACACTTCCAGAGGTCTCAGGTCACTATGTCAATGGTGATGGATGGAGAGGATGAGGAGAAGAGAGAACAACTCCCCCACCTCCTGATCTCTGAAGAGAGAGTTTGGTCGGTGGAGGAGGTGATCCTGTCTCCCACACTAACTCTCAACAAGCAGGGGGAATGCCATCAAAAGTTGGGGCAGTTCCCCTCAGTGTTCTCCCTTGTCCTGGCGACTGCCCATCTGTGTTCCCATGATGTATATATAGGTGACAACCTCCCTGTCAAGAGTAAATCTTATGAGTTGTCAGATAAGGTAGGGTCTAGCATCTAGATGGCAGTGTCTAAGATGCTTGAGATGGGGGTCATCAAACCCTCTAGAAGCCCCTGGTCCAGTCTGGTGGTTCTGTTACCAAAACATGGCACCACATCCAAACTAAGGTTCTGTGTGGACTATAGGGGCCTGAACTTGGTGACCCGGATGGATGCCCATTTAATCCCATGGGTGGGTAGATGAGCTGATTGCTAAATTGGGCATTGCACAGTATTTAATTATCTCCAACCCCTCCTCCCTGTATTTGCAGATTGCCCTCACTGAAGAAGTCAAGGAGAAAACTGACTTCTCCACTCTGGACGAGGATGCCACTTTTAGAAAGTTGGCATTTTTGTGCTCTAACCATTTGGTGCCAGCAGCCTGTCCCTGGGTCACATGAATAGGTGTAGCTGACAGTTGGCCTTTGTGTATTCTTCCCACACAGCATCAAAATAGAGGGTTTGGGTGTTGGCAGGATAGTTTATCGCGGACTTGATGGGGGATCAGAGCTGTCACATACCACTGTATTTAAAAGGCACTAGTCAGCTCACAAACAAAGGACCTGACACTAGACTATTATTCCTCCAGACAGACTAGGACAAAGGCAGGGAGGTGGTAAATTCCAGACACTTCTGTAAGAACAAACTCTGGAGGTTTCTCCCACTTTAGAGTGGGCACCAGAAATAAATATTGGTCCCTTATACCCACCCTTCAGATCACTTCTGGACCCAAGGAAGACACAAAAGAAGGACTGCTCTGCTGATCTGTTGCATGAAAAAGAAGGACTGGACCTGCATCTTGAAACCAAACCCTGAGAGTGACTCCAAAGGCTAGTTGGCTGACCTCTTGTTCACAGCCTCAGGGACTGAAGAGTATCCATCCATCTTGAATCCTTCATCTGGACAGTGCCTGCTGTGAGTCCTAACCCCCCCTAAGTGGTACATCTTCAGTCGTGGATCTTCGGAAGTGGGGATAAAGGGGCTCTGCCAGCCTTCCTGTGGTCCCCATCAGAACAAAAGCATTGCAATGTAACCTGACACATTCCTTGCAGCTCCTCATTGGAATCGATGCAGCCTGACACAACTCAATATGGACCTGGCATTGCTTACTTCATAGCTCCTCATTGGAATCCATGCAGCATGATAAAACTTGACACAGGACCTCACAGAAACCCTCAAAACCACTGCTGTGTGGTTTAACACCCTGCATCAAGAATATAAGATACAAGTCGCAGCAGGCCTAACTTGGTCCCTCAATCTGGCCCATGTTCTGATGCATTTAACCTGAATTAGTGTATTTTTTTCTCAGTCCAGGGTGACCAAAATACCAAAGTTAGAACTTAGGCCTTCATCATGACATTGGCAGTAAATCCCACTTACCACCATGCCGACTGTCTCCAACTTAACGGCGCCACGACGGTTAACCTCCAAGCATACTATGACACACACATACCAATCCATCACCATACAGCCACACACACAAGACCGCCAGCACAAAGGTCAGTGATAAACTGGCGTTATCCAAAATAATACTGTTGCGACAACAGAACTACAGCAACAACATTATGAGCCATGAATCACCGCAGCAGACATTCAATGGCGGTAAACTATTGGTGGTACATACTGCCGTGCTCAAAATACACACACTCAACAAAACTACACCACATTGGACAATTCTAACTCCACACACCTGACACCCGTACACACACCACACCCACACCACTATAAAAACACACCCACACTACCCAAATCCAGAGAGACATACAGAAAGAGCACCCCCACAACCAGAGCTACATAACATCATCACTTATACACCATCCACGCACCTTACATCACACACCCCAACACATCACCCCGCACACCCTCACCCACACCACTCACACTACACCCATGTCACCACAATGAAACCCCAGGTTCTCAGAAGAGGAACTAAGGGTCATGGTGGAGGAAATCATCCAGGTAGAGCCACAGCTATTTGGATCACAGGGGCATCAGACATTCATTGCTAGGAAGATGGAGCTATGGTGGAGAATCGTGGACAGGGTCAACGCCGTGGGATAGCACCCCGGAACTAGGGATGACATCAGAAAGAGATGGAACGACCTATGGGGGAAGGTGTGCTCCGTGGCAGCAAGACACCAACTAGCTCTACAGAGGACTGGTGGTGGATCCCAAACCTCCTTACCCACAACTAACAACATGGGAGGAGTAAGTCTTGGCAATCATGCATCCTGAGGGCCTGGCAGGAGCAGGAGGAGGACTGGACTCTGGTAAGTCAAATCTCTATTACTATCACCCCTACCTGTATGCCATCAAAAACCCCCACCCTCACCCTCATTCCCTTAAGAGGCCCACAGTGATGACAGCAGCTCTGCTCGCCTGCATCTGGATGACCAACCTGGCCCATCAGGGATCTCCGGACAGTCGGTTACCCAGGCACAGTCACACAACACCACAGACCCCCTCCCTCAGAAAATACCACCACAGCACCCACCCAGTGGGCCCATACCTCTGTTCACAGGACACGTAAATCAGTAGTGTGTCCACCTCTATAGGGACCCCAGGCCACCCAACAAACACAGGACGATCAGGGAAGCTGGAAGGACTGCTGTGCGACAGGGGGAGGCCAGGCCCAGGGAACCGACTCTCCAGGAGGCACTCACCGGATCCTGGGAGTATACCAACATTCCCAGGATACGCTGGGCCAGATATTGGATCAGGGAGGACTTGAAGGACATCAACCCCACCCTGGTCTCCATTGCAGGGGCGCTGGCAGACATGGCCAACACTATGAAGGAGGCAGTGGCACACCACCGGGCCCCTGACACTAGCCAAACCGATGAACAGCTCTCCATCTTTGCTGCCACTAGTGGACAGGAGGCCCTGCCGTAGGACCAACAGGCCACCAGCACCCCTCCCCCTGCAGTAGATGAACCACCCCGAAAACGTTCCCTGCGATCCAGGCAGAAGACAGAGACTATTGCCAAGACCCCGCCAGGAAATAAGACTCTCCTTAGTCACCCTTGTGTCCCACTATGTAACCCTGCCCACCTTGAACTGCCATTGCTCTCCTTCCTATGCCCCCCTGGACAATGCACCTGTGATACAATATAGACTGGACTCTATCCTGGACTTTCCTCCATCATCAACCCAAACCATTCCACTACGCCCTATACTTCTTAGCACTTAAATAAACACCCTTTGAAAAAATACAAGTATGGATTATGTCAAATGATGTAAGTATCTATTTGTTTAACAAAGTTTAAACATTGCAATTCAACTGTACAGTAATGTATACATAGGAAAGACCTGTAGTTGGATGCAGTCAACACACCAGGAGCAATAGTGGGACACAAATATGTGTAAATAGAGATGGCAAAGGGTACAGTGAGTGGCCATAGAAGTGGGAAAAGCAGCCTGCAAGTAACAATGTCAAAAACAAAACTGTCAATTAAATGTGAATTTACACTGTCTTACCTGTGTGTCCTTGGAAGTATTGACAAATTATTGCACTTCTGTTGTCCTCATCCTCTGCCTCTTCATCTTCACTGTCCACAGAGTCCACTGCTGCCACAGGGTCATCTCCAGCCTCCTCCTCCTAAAGAAAAGGCACCTGGTGACACAAGGCAAGGTTGTGAAACATACAACATGCCACGATGATCTGGAAGACCTTCTTGGGTGAGTTGAACATGGATCCACCTGTTAGATGGAGGCAACAAAACCTGGCCTTCAGGAAGCCAAATGTCCTCTCTATAATTCTTCTTGTTGGCCCATGTGCCTCATTGTAACGTTCCTCTGCCCTTGTCCTGGGATTCCTCACAGGGGTCAGGAGTCATGAGAGGTTGGGGTAACCAGAGTCACCAGTAAATATAGAGGGACAACTGTTATCCACACACTAACCCTTAGGGCCCACACCATACCCATTCAACAACATATACTTGTGGGAAACAGGGCTCACCTATTAGCCACACCCTGTGCCTCTGGAGTTGAGCCATCACATTTGGCACGCTGCTATTCCTCAGGAGAAAGGCATCATGCACAGACCCAGGATATTTTGCATTGATGTGGGAGATGTACTGGTCCACCAGGCACACCATCTGAACATTCATGGAGTGAAAGCTTTTTCGATTTCTGAATACCTGTTCATTTCACCGGGGGGGAACAAATGCAATATGTGTTCCATCAATTGCCCCAATAATGTTGGGGATATGTCCCATTGCATAGAAATCAGCTTTCACTGTGGCCAAATCCGCCACCTGGGGCAAAATGATGTAGCTGCACATGTGTTTAATCAGGGCAGACAACACTCTGGTAAGCACTATTGAGAACATTGGCTGAGACATTCCTGCTGCCAAGTCCACTGTCACTTGGAAGGAGTCAGTTGCCAGGAAATGGAGCACTGATAGCACTTGCACAAGAGGGGGGAATCCCAATGGGGTGATGGATAGCAGAGATTAGGTTGGGTTCCAATTGGGCACACAGCTCTGTGATTGTAGCCCTGTCCATTCTATAGGTGAGGATAATGTGCCTGTCCTCCATTGTTGCTAAATCCACTAGGGGTCTGTACACTGGGGATGTCTCCATCTCCGATTCATCTGCAGCAGTTGAAATCTAGGGGGCCAAATGGTGAGCAGCTGGTCATTATCTCTTAATTCTAACCACTACAGTTCAATGCATGTTGTGATTTTAACGTTATTTTGTTGGAGATGTCCAAATGGTGCATTTGTATACTGTGACACAGTTAGGATCCATGGCCTGCCTCCCTTAAAATTGCGTCTGCCTGACCTGTATTGAGGGACAGGTGGATATGAGGTAATTCCGCTGACGTTGTGCGAAGTTGCAGGAGGCGGTCGAAAACCGCCATGCAATTGCTCATTGGTTAACATTGGGACCTATGGGGTACAGTAGCCAATGGTGATGTATGCCGGCGGTGACGGTATGCACCACCGCGCACATCACTGCCATTTTCAATATGCTCACTCACTTGTTACCTGACCTTCAACAGGAGAGGACCTACACTGCATGTGCTGCTGTGACCTGTGTCTGAAACTAACCATGGCTTGTGTGACTGGGGAAAGGGTGCCTGCCTTAAGCTCGGCGGAGTTAGAGCGACTGGTGGATGGGGTCCTATTGAATGCTGTACGGGCCTTTAGACCAACAGGTGAGTACACTGTGAGTACGATGCATGATGCATGAATGCATGGAGTGCCTCATGTAGGGGGTGGGTGGTGGATCGGCCGTGGGCAGCCTGCAGCATGTATGGTGGACCAAGGACGGTCAGACTAATACCTTTCCCTGTGTCCATTTCCCTGCAGGTCAGCGCCAATCAAAAGAAGGGTATATGGCATGCCGTTGCCAAGGACATGAGGACTCTGGGGGTCTACGGCAGGCGGCACACTCACTGTCAGAAATGGTGGGAGGACCTGAGACGCTGGGCACGGAAGATGGCGGAGGCCCAGCTGGGGATGGCCTCCCAACAAGGAAAGGTTGCACGTCGAACCCTGACCCCCCTGATGGCCTGCATAATGGCGGTGGCCTATCCGGAGCTGGATGGGTGCTGAAGGGCATCACAGCAGCCACAAGGTGGTGAGTACAGTGCCCATAATTACAACTTTCTCATGGTAGGGTGGTTTCTGGGTAGGGGATGTGTGTCAGTGGGTGCCCCTAGGCCAGGCAAGACATTGCAGCATAGGTCCCCTGGTGGCTAGGGTTCAGAAGGCATAATCTAGGTACATAGCTCATAGGCATCCACAGCTGCTCAGGGCTGGGTGGGACTCAGGTGTGCTGCATTTGGCGGTGTGTGCGCCTCCCCATGGCTTGGCTGCTAACAATATCCCTGCTAGTGCTATCCTTTGTCTCTTCCCCCCTTTTTGTTTTGTCACCCTGTTCTTATGTGCATCAGCATCATCTGACGGAGGAGCAGAGGCACCGGTGATGGAGGAAGCTGCATCCCACAGGACCCAGAAAGCCGAGTCCACTGACGTTGAGGGTACCAATGGGATGGAGGGCGAGGGGAGCACCACGGAGGAGACTGGAGGGGACAGTTATGACACAGATACCTCCTCCGATGGAAGCTCCCTGGTGGTGGCGGGTACCTCTGTGACCACCCCAGCTTCAGGTACGACCACCACCCCCATACCAGCACTGCTCTCCAAGCAGCCCCCCATTGTGTTGCCTGTACCCACTCACCCAGGAGGGTGGGTATCTCCTTCTCCCCAGGCACCTCAGGCCCTGCCCCAGGTAGCCCTGCTGCCCTGAGTAAGGAAGCTATTGACCTCCTAGGACCCATCTCTGTAGGGCAGTCAACCATTGTGGATGCCATCCAGCGGCTGGCAGCCCAGATACAACAGACTAATGCATTCCTGGAGGGTATTCTCACTGGCTTGGTGGCCCAACAGAGATCGATCCAGGCCCTGGCCTCCTCTCTGATGGCAGCCATTGTCCCTATTTCTACCCTCCCCCCTCCAACTTCCTCTTCCCAGGCCCATTCTCCTCAACCCAAACCCATCCCAAGCACACAGCCAGATGAGCATGCACACAAGACAACACACGAGTGGTACAGGCAAAAACAAGCACCACACTTGATCCCACAGGCACTCACACAAACACCACCCAGATGCAGACACAACAACATCTACTATTTCCACTGTCTCCCCCTCCTCATCTCCTCCACCTCCCTCCCAGTTCCGTCTACACTCACACCTGCCTGCACCACATCATCATCCACTACCAGCATCATCACCACACCAAGCAGAACACACAACTCACTGGCAGACACCTCCACAACAGCCATGCACTCATCCCCTGTGTCCTCTCCCACTATGTCTGTCTCCCCCCTCCTAAGGTACACAAACATAAGCCCTCAGACACCCAACAGCCATCCACCTCACAACAGCAAACAGGCCATGAACCTGCATCCAAATTCAGCAGACAGAAAACCTCCAACAACCACTCCCTCTGCCTCCACTCCCATTCCTTCTCCCTCTTCCCACCCCAATGTCCCTAAAAAACTGGTTCTATCTACCATTAATCTCTTCCCTACCCCTCCCCCATCCTCCATGTATGGGCTGGGTAGGAAGAACCCAGCTAAGCATCTCAGCCACCCAGTCCATGTGCCCAGTCATCACCACACCCACTCATGGTGGAAAAGGATCCAGGCCACATGTCCTGAAGGTTAAGGAGTCTGCACCAGGCAGCCTTAAGGGAAAGAAGCCAGCCCCAGCTGCCAGAAAGAGCAAGGAGCCTCCCCCAGCAGCTGCTAAGAAGGTAAAGAAGCCTGTCCCATCTGCCAGAAAGAGCAAGGAGCCTACCCCAGCAGCTGCTAAGAAGGTAAAGGAGCCTGCCCCAGCTGCCATACAGAGCAAGGAGCCTGCCCCAGCAGCTGTTAAGAAGGTAAAGGAGCCTGCCACAGCTGCCAGGAAGAGCAAGGAGTCTGCACCAGCAGGGAGGAAGAGCAGGGGGCCTGGGGCAGGAACTGTAATGGAGCCCCCACCACCAACCATGGTTTTGCAGCCGTCCAAGGTTACAGGGGATGGGCAGGAGCCTCCCGCCACCAGCAGCACCACCACCTCCAGTGGGCAGCTGTCCGAGGTTGCAGGAGATAGGAAGGAGCCTCCCCCCACCAATACCCGCACCACCACTGAGCAGCCGTCACCGCCAGTGGACTGTATGTAATCCTGCCTCCATGGGCTGCTGTGTGGCCCATCCGGTAGGTATTACACCCACCCGATAGACTGTGACCTTTCACTACCCAGGATCAAGATCACAGGGCATGAGGCCTCGTCCAGGTCCAGTAGGCAAGTCACCCACTTCAGAGATTGTGGCCTTGCACTCCCCAGGACAAAGTACAGGTTATTTTGCCTCATCCAGAACCAGTGGGGAAGTCACCTACCTGGGAGACTGTGGCCTTGCACTCCCCTGGCCAAGTACAGGGCATGTTGCCCCCTCCAGAGTTGTTGGGCAATGTCACCCACCTGAGAGACTGTGGCCTTGCACTCCCCCGGACAAATCAATGGGCATTTTGCTGCCTCCAGAGCAAGTGGGCAAGTCACCCACCTGAGATACAGTGGCCTTGCACTCCCCAGAACCAAGCACAGGTAATCTTGCCCCCTCCAGATCAAGTGGGCAAGTCATCCACTCAATAGTGGATGACTTGCTCTTCCCAGGACCAGGCACAGGGCATGTTGCCATCTCCAGAACCAGTGGTCTTGTTCCATCTCCCGGATGAGGTGCCCCCCTTCCCCTGACCCCCTGAGGTGCCTGCCTATGTACTAACTGATGCCCCTGCAGTGTTTTTTCTGTGTTGATGCAGGTGACATTTGTGAACTTTGGCCTGTGGCCATTTGACCTACGAACATTGTGGACTGGGCTGTGTCCCTTTTTGAGTACATATTATTATATCTATTATCTTGCCTACATTTTTTATCTTGATGTGTTGCTCTCATTACATTCCCTTTTTCAAAATCGTTTTGTTGTTGCATGATTCATCCAAGTTACAGGGTAAAAATGTTTTTGTGATGCAGCTGATTGTGTGTATAGTGTTTGGGAGGGGTGTGGTGTGTGTGTCACTGTAGTTTTCCTCCCTCCCTCCCTTGTGTGCTAGGCGGCTGTACTCACCGTCTCCGTCTTCGCGGGTGTTGATGTTCGTGGTGGAGCAGCATGTAAAAGATTATGGGGAAGATATGCAGCTCGGGCTCCATGGCGGCTTGGTTGTTCCCTGTATCTCCAATGGTGAGTCCTTTCCCTTCTAAGCTCAGTTTCTGCCAGGCTTTTGATGTCATTGGTACCACCCAGGAGAAGATGGCGGTTTGCTGTGTCTTAATATGGTGGGTGGAACACTGACTTCCGCCTGGCTGTAGGTGGCTACCACCATGGTGACGGTTGTTTCCACCCTGGCAGTCGGTATGGTACATTGGCTATCTATCGGAGATCTTTCTACCATGGTCATAATTTGGCGGTAGTTACCACCAGCCTGTTGGCGGTATTACCGCCACTTTAAAACCATCCAACAGGGTTGTAATGAGGGCCTATATTTCCTCATTCGAGACCCTCCCACAACTTCAAAAACCTGTCATAAGATCCTGATCTTAATGCATATTTCCTTTCAAGCTCCTTGTCCTGTTAGACCACCATTGTTGAAATGGCTGAGCTATTTCCATCCACCAGTTATGAAGAATTAATGATCTGGCTATTAAGGCAATAATAAGCAGACTTTTTATTGCAGGGAGTCAATATTAATTTCAGATAAATATCCATAAACCACTATCTGATCTTCAAGAAGCAGCTCCAATCCCAGTGTACCAGAACAGTAGCTCACAATTTTTTTCCACAACAGACCTATTTTGGAACAGTCCCATATGCTATGAGTTCAACCGCCTGCCTCCTCTATTGAGCAATGAAACCATTTACCAGGAATTTGAGGATACATTTTATACAGGAGAGCTGGTGTTCTATACAGTAGTCATTTAGTATAGAATTGCATGCACCTGTTACTAGCACCCTTCAATAAAGAAGCATGAAACTCATTAATCTTATTCCAAGCAACAACTGGAGATATTCGTTAGTCTACCATTTATCCCAAATTTTTACATATGATATATTTGTCTTCTTTTGTCTAAAAAAGGCATTCCAGCAGCTAATAGACCTGTGAGTTCTGGACTCCATCAATGCTTCTGCCAAATCTAGACTTGAGAGAATCATAATTGGGTCAATTCCATTTAAAAAGAAGTTGAATTTGAATAGACGACCATTCCAAGACATCTTTATAATATTTGATATTAATCTCAACTTCACTTCAGAATTTCCCAGACTCAAATTGTATAAAATCTATAATTGCACTGCATCTGTTGCTTTACCATTTAGAAACATTACATCAAGAAGGGGTCGATCCCCAATAACTATTTCCACCAGATAAGTAACTCCATTAATAACAGGCATGTGGAAATGCCTAAACTGTCACCATTTACGTTTTAACAACCATTGTAGTGTCTTATATCTAACTTTTTTGGGGTGGTTCATAAGCCTAAGAAAATCAAGAATCTCATATTCTTGACAATCAGATCAAAAAAGAAATTATTACTTAGGTTTTCTACTGAGGAATTATGAAATCTGTATGTAATTTATGTAAAATTGGCAAAATAATATTCCCTTAGATCTGGGAGACCTAGACCCCCTTCTTTTCTAAATCTACAATGTATCCAGAGATAGTATGTTGTTGGCCTATAAAAAGGCAGAAAACATTCCCTCCTGTTCCTTAAACTGGAAGCAAGGAAGAGCTGCAAACAGAAAGTTACATAGGGCAGCACTGACATGCAAATCAGAGCGGTGCAGCCCGGGATTGACAAAGGCAGATTGATCTGTTTAGCAAACACTGTCCTAATTTTAGTAATTAAAGGGACATAATTCAGAGCGAATAAATTGTTGATATTTTCTGAAACCCCTAGATAACGCTTGAGTTTTGCACTAATTAGTGGACGAAAATCCATAAGGAGCGTATCTAGCACACAAATACACAGCAGAATCTTCATTTTAGACTTGTTTATTTTATAACCTCCAAGCCCTTGATACTCTTGAACAATCCCAAAGACCTTTTTATGGATTTCTATCTCAGGATTTAAAAATAAAACTACATCATCTGCGTGCAGTTTAATACTGGTCATCCCGCTTATTGGTGGTACTACTACCATGCTAGTGCGAATAGCTCTTGCTAAACACTCCATAAACAAGAAAAAAATATAGGCGACAGGGTACACCCCCGCTGCGTACCTCTGCTCACCTTACGTACGTCAATATTGCAGGAGTTAATAACTATTTGTGCATGGGCACCATTATAGAGACGTATTACTGTCTGTATACAAGTAGTGGGAAAACCAAACTCCCTGAGAATAATAAAAAGGCTTTCCCAGCAGACCAGATCAAAAGCCTTCTCAGAATCTAAAAACATAACCTGAGCGGGTATTTTGTTTTGTGAGAAATAGTCTAAAGCTTCAATTAAAAAACTGCATTGGTGAATAGTTGCCTATCTGACCCAAAGCCATGCTGATCAGCATGAGCAATAGAGCCCACAACCCTACGCATGCGATTTGCAAATAATTGAGCAACAAATTTGTAGTAAACATTTAACAGGCTGACAAGTCAGTAACAGTTAATATTTCCCCTTATCCTTACCCTTCTTTAGGAAGCTAACTACTACTGTCGTACAAAACAATTTCATGATCCCCACTAGAATGTGTTGGCCAGTTTTAATAATTCAGAGTTTAACGCCGGTGCAAATTTCTCATACAATTTGGCTAGTATGCCATCTTCCCCGGGTTGTTTTTCCATTGGCTACCAATTTCACAGCCACCTCTATCTCCTCCAGTAACAACCCAGCCTCCAATTCCTGCACTTTACTTAATTGTAGCTTGGGGATATTAACTTTACTTAAAAAAGACCTTAGTCTACCTGCTGCTGCTTACTATAAACTTCTGCATGGTGTTTGAGGAAGGCATCTTTTACATCTTTGGGTTCAGTTAGTAGTAGTTTGAGTATCTGTATCAATAAGAGATGTAACCTTAAAATGCAATGAATGTTCTCACGCCTGCCGAGCCAAAAATCTACCCGCATATTCACTTTCCTTATGCACCTGTTGAAGGTATTTGGTGGGAGTAACATATACTTGTGAGTAATAGTAGTCTTGCATGCAACTTCTTGCCTGTATAAGCAACTCATTATTAGCAATGCTTTTATTTTGTGAGACATTGTTGCTCGCAGCGTTCGGACATATCTCTAACTCTGTCCACAGAGCCACTCGGCTTCTTCTCTGTAAGATCTGTTCAGAGGTAATGTGTCAGCGGATGGTCACTTTGAAGCCCTCCCAGATACTCCCAACCCAGGCTGAGTTTGCATTGGCATCAAAATAATGTGCAGTTTTATTGAAAACATATTTGCATCATTTTTCCTTTTCCAGATTAACCTTGTTGAAAAACCATCTACAGCTTGCCCTTTCTACCTTAATGCCTGATACCTCAATTTTCACCAAAGCGTGGTCAGATAATCTTTTCTGGACATGCCCTAATTTTTTTTTTTTTAATTTTTTTTTAAATTCTGATTGTGGGAAAAAAGGAAATCTTCCAATTTAGATGCGGATTTATACTTGACCAAATAGCATGTAAAATCCCGAGCATCTAAATGTTCATCGCGCCACAAATCTGTGAGATTGAGTGATTCAGTGTACTGTGCTAAGCAGCTACCATGTGTGAAATATTCTGCTTGCGCATGCTGATAAATCCAGCTCAGGGTTTTGAAGAAAGTTAAAGTCACCCCCTAAAAGAACAAAAAACAGGGATATTGAGTAAAGCCTGGCACAACTCAGTCAGAGGCATTCAATCATCTCAAGTTTGTACAGATATGGTGGCTATAGTAAGTCTAGTTGTATTTAGCAGTCCACTTACTAGGAGCCACCTGCCTTCTGTATCAACCTCAGAGAATGAAACTTGCAAAGGGAAGTGCTTATTAATATAGAGTGCCACCCCTCTACATGCAGCACTTGCATTTGACATGCACCAATATATGTATCATTACTTCCATCCATAAAGTGCATATCTTGCAGAAGCACTACATCAGGAGACTGACCTCTAATACAAACATTTATAGCTCGAGCCTTGCATTTAGTATTAGGGCCGTTGGCATTTAATGTAACTATTCTTATGTAATCCTTATGTGTCTTCATTATATATTTCGAGGGCTATTTTTTACAGTATATATGGCCTGATTTTAAACTGCATATGAATTGCACCTTATAACGTGTCTCTTAATGGATAAAGTGACTGAGTGATGCAATAGCTTATCACTATCCCGGATTGTCTTAGCAAATTCAAGTGCCACGAGTGCCTAAAATGCCTAAAGTAGCTACATTTATATCCCTTAATGAAAGCATCTGTTTTTATTGACCTAAAATGAAAAGTGCTAAATACTAAGCACCCTGTAAACCACATAACACAACAAGTACCATGATTCAGTATAAAAATAGTGTGTCTGCCCTTAGAAACTAGAAATGTTACAGTGCATCCTGGGTTAGCAATGCCTAGTCCAAACAGTTCTCCATAGCTTGCATATTTCTCCCTTCTGTAGAGCATGAATAACTTTTGATTGTACCATTGTCTACTTCCATTGAATGTTTCCAACCTTCATACACTGATAGAGAAATCTCCCTGTTTCCACCATGCAGTGACCCACTAGCCCTACCAACCCTTACCCAAACCCCGTGCCTACCCTAAGGAAGAATTTTCCTCAATTCCTACCTTGCACCAATAGATCCCTTGAGTGCCATTGTATTGCACCTAATTGTGTTCAAAACCCAACAGGGCATAAGCCTGGAGAGTTCTCGACCTTGCCCCTCAAAATAAAATGCAGTAGAACCACTGCTTTGCCCCATTTGCATTTCTGATAGAATTACCTATACAGTGTACCAAATACCTTTTCTACACAATCGATCGATAAAGCAGAACTTTTTAGATACATTTCAACACACTTATGGCATCTTGATATATACGTGCACTAGAGCATCCGCTCATCAATCAACTTTACTTGCCAACTTCTGAAGAAGCACTTGCACTTTGATAGTATCATTAAATAGGAAAAAATGTCCCTTTGCGAAAAACCCTAAGCTTTGACTTTTTAACTATAGTTGTTTGGGTGCCACTGACTTTGCATGTATCAATCTTTTGTTAAAAATCTGTGAGTTTCCGTGTTGTAGCTGTAGATATGACTGATAAAATTCTAAATTGGGGTATCTCAGGAGTTGAGAGACTCTTCTTTTCAATAGCCTTAGACAAGATGTGCTCCTTTACACAGTAGTTGCCAAAATGTAACAATATCATGCCTGGGTATTTCGTCCTAAGAATTGGTCAGGCCGGGAATCTGCGCCCTCTTGTAATAGTTAAATCAAGACTAAGGCCCTCATTATGAACATGGCGGTCCGTTCCGCACTGCGGGCGGGGGCGGCAGAAACTGCCAACAAAGGAGCGGTCCGGACCGCCAAATAATGAACCAAACGAAACTCACGCTTCCCATGCACCAACCAAGCCAGGAAAGGATTCCCGCTGACGATGACAGAGGCCGCCCATAGGCCGTCGGAAAGGCCCAACCCGCCCATCAAATTATGAAGCGCCAGTTCCGGTGCGGGAACCACCGCCACACAAAGCCAGGTGGAAATGAAACAAATAGAAGGAAACACTCACCGGAGCTCAACAAAACATGCAGCGGCAGCCATGGACAGAGAGCTGCAGATCATGCCAGCCTTGCTATATATCTGCATGACCGAGACTGCTGACGAAGATGACAACGGTAAGTACCGCATCCTTCAAAACAAGGGAAGAAAGGGCAAAGTTACATTCCGACCCACTCCACTCCACCCACCCCAGAAAGCCCCCCCAACTCTACCCAGCAGCAATAGTCAGACACCCCACACCAAGTTGGACGTACCCGACTGAAGGCCACTGCAACTTGGCCATAGGACATACAATAGCACCACAGCCATAAATTATTTAAACAAACACCAAGGTGGAACTGCGTGCAGCCCAAACACAGGCCATACCGAAACTTTATTATGAAGCTCACTGAGCGAAATGATGAAAACAGGGCCAATGGCCAGTCCATTTTCCTTGGCCACAACTGGCCACACCTGACTCCCACAAGGGCTGGGTACTCCACTCAACAGGGCACCATAGGGGGATCCAGGCACCTCATGGAATGGAGCAAGAGGGGTGGGGGTGGGGATTTATGAGAGGGGTGGGACTTTGACTTGCGTGAGGAGAATGGAGGGGGGTGGGCTTCTCCTTAGAAGGGGGTAGAGGCTGTTTGGCATGGGTGGAGCTGGATGCCATAGGCTCAGAGCAGGCCTTCTTCTTAAGGGGAGAAGGGGCAATGGAATGGGAAGGCTGGACCGGGGTGGGTTGCGATGTGGAAGGAGCGGAAAGGGCAAGGAGGTGGGCACGTTTCGGGACAAGATGGGGTGGGCCAGTGGGTTCGAACAGGTCTACACGGGAGAGGAACATTTTCTTGGGAGCAATTGGGGTGGGCGTGGATGAGGGTGTGGGAGTGGAGGCAGAGGGAATTGATGTATGTGGTGTAGGTGTGCATGTAGTGGGTGCCGGTGACTGCTCAGTATGCTGTGGTGTGCTGGATGTCTGATGGGTGGGTGTCTTGCTGCGTTTGAGTGTTTTGGGAGATGGGGGGGTGGACACAGTGGGAGAAGACAGACAGCTAGTGTGGATGTATGTTGGGTGGGTGTCTGCAAGTCGAGTGAGTGTGCTGCATGTGTCAACTACAGTGGAGGTGGTGAGTGCAGGTGTGGTGTATGGGGTGCATGTATGGCTGTCTGCTATTGTGGTGACTGCAGGAAGAGGAGCAGTAACAGTGAGTGACGGTGCAGTGCATGAGGGTGTGCATGTAGAGGGGACAGACAGGGAGGCGGAAGAGGCGGCCACATTAAGGGAAGTGGACGTTGTTGTGTGTGCAGGTGTATGTTGGCTGTGTGAATGCTTGTGGTGGGAGGTGTGGTGCTTGTGTTTGGAAGTGTCTTTTTTGTGTGTTGAAGTGCTTGACTGAGTGTCTGAGTGTGTGCCTTGGACGGGTGAAGGGAGTGGGGTGCTGGAAGGGGTAGAGGAGGTTAGAAGGGGGACGGAATGGCCAGGGAAACTGGCTGCTGTCCAAGAGGAGGCCAGAACCTGAAAAGATCTCTGTAGGGCAGAAACAGCACAGTGAATGCCATCCAGATAGGCATTAGTCTGCTGCACCTCTGATGCTATCCCCTGGATGGCATTGACAATGGTTGTCTGCCCTACAGGGATGACTGGGGCAGGGGAGGAGGTGCTGGGGTGATGGAGACACCCACCTTTCTGGGTGGGTGGGCACAGCCAACTCGGTGGGGAGCAGAAGGGAGGGCACTGATGGTATGGGTGGCACTGATGGTGGCAGAAGATGTCACCGTCATGATTTGTCCACTAGTGTCCACCACCACCAGAGGACCCCCATCGGAGGAGGTTTCAGAGTCACTATCACCGGTGGTAGTAGCCTCCCCCATGGAGGTCCCCTCGACCTCCCACCCACTGGTCCCCTGGGTGTCTGTTGTCTCTGCCTCCGAGGGTCTGTGGGCTGCTGTCTCCCCACTAGCCGGTGCCTCAGCTCCCTCGCCTGATGTAGATGCTGTACCAGACACACAAAAGAGAACAGGGATGGGGAGACAAAACAGGAGAGACACTTGTGAGTAGCTGAATGCTGATACACAATAGCCGGACATACACCTACCCAGCAGAAACACCCAACAGACAGCACTGTGCACTAGGCCCATGAACATGGCCCTGACTACTGGTCAGTATACTGACCTACACCCATATCCTGTCATTGCATTGAAGTTGAGGAAGCTGAAACCTGACAGGGACACCCCTACACCCTTTGGGGAGCAGACAGTAGCTGGACACCAGTCAAAACCCTGCTCTAAGCCCCATGAGCCCTATCGCACACACACTCATTCTTCCAGGTCGAAGTATGGTCTGTGAGTACTCACCCCCTTGTGACTGCTGTGCAGCCTTCAAATGCCCATCCAGGTCTGGGTACGCCACCACCAGGATCCTTCGCATTAAGGGTGTCAGTGCCCGATAGGCACCCCTACCACGTTGGGAGGACTTCCCCAGCTGGGTCTCACTGATCTTCCGCGCCCAGCGCCGCAGGTCCTACCACCTCTTCCAACAATAGGTGCTCCGCTTTTTGTAAACCCCCAGGGTCCGTACCTCCTTGGCAATGGCATGCCAATGTGCCCTCTTCTGGTGGGAGCTGACCTAGTAGGGAGGCACAGAGGTCAGGCCCCTGCACAATGGTAATAGCTGGCTGATTTTTAGACATAGGACAGACAGTGCTCCCAGACATGCAGGGCAGTGGCACGCAGCATTCCATGCACCAAGCCTTATCCTGGCTCACAGGAACGCACATCAGAGCAATCCACTGTATCCATTACACACACAGTGCCCCCCAAACCCGGACTCACCTGTACCTCTGGCCGGCCGTAGAGTCTGCCGTACAGGGGCATGACCCCTTCCACCAGTTTCTCCAGTTCTTGCAGGGTGAAGGCCAGGGCCCTTTCTCCTGCACCACGTGGAACATCTATAGCCAGAGGCAGGCCAAAGCAGTTCACGAAGTGGAGTACTTGTCCGCACTAGATCAGGGAGTCAAGTGAGCACACGATAACGAACGCGCGTACGTTCATCTGCGGAGTGCACCGTCACCGCCGGTGGCGATCATGATACGCCAGGATTCCCCATTGGCATCCATGTTATCCAATGAGAGTGCGAACAGCGGTAAACACCGCCGAACGATGTGACGTCAACCGCTAGCGATCTTAGGTCACTTCCACAACGAAGTGGCAGAACTACAGTGGGCAGACATTTTGCCATCAACTACGCATCTTGAAATTCAATTTAGTCACAATGCTGGGCCTACTAGCCATATGAATCACATATGTCTCTATCCATAGAGTATATTATCACACGTGATTTACTCTGTTCCCTCTTAGTGATGACAATGTACATCTGTCAGGTTGCAGTTATTGTACAGACACTACTATGAAGAATGCAGTGAATGTGTTTAGCAAATATGCCTGTGTATGTTTGCACATGACTCCTTGTTCCTACCCCTCACAGGTACAGACCCTTATGGCGAGGAAGGGCACCTTCTGTGTACAGACCACTTGTGGATATGGGGACCATGGTGGAGCATCAGATCTTTATCACTTACAGACTCACATGTGCAACTATTCAGGACCTATGTGCATTACTGGATCCTGCACTGACTCCCAGAAATCGTAATCAGCATGCCATTCCAACTGAGGTGCAGGTGCTCTCCGCACTCCATTTCCTGGCCACAGGCTCATTTCAGTGACAATGGGCATGGGTGCTGGTTTCTCAAAGCCAATGTTCAGCCAGGTACTTACAAGATTTCTAAATGCATTTGTACAATATCTGCAATCCTATGTGTGATTCCCCCAAAGTGCTCAGCTCCCTGCCATCAAGTCAGACGTCTATGCCTTTGAAACATTCCCCATGTTATTGGTGCCATTGATGGAACCCACATACCCATCACCCCCCCAAGAGTGAGTGAACAGGTGTACAGAAACAGGAAGAACTTTCACTCCATGAACATCGACTTGGTATGTACAGCAGACCAGTACATATCCCATGTGAATGCCATGTTTCCTGGTTCTGTCCATGATTCATTTGTTTTGAGAAACAGTAGTGTGCCACAAATAATGAAACATCTCCAAGAGGAAAGAGGGTGGATCATAGGTAAGTGTGCCTTTCACTAACTGACACATTGCTGAAAAACAGCCTGTCAGACTAAGGACATTCCAATGATGACTCTGTATTGACCATTTCTCTAGGTGAGTCTGGCTATCCAAACTTGCGTTGGCTCCTGACACCAGTGAGGAAACCCAGGACAGATGCAGAGAGGAAATACAATGAGGCCCATGGACGTACTAAGAGGGTGATAAAGCGTACTATAGGTCTCCTGAAGGCTAGATTTCGGTGCCTACATTTCTCTGGGGGTTCCCTGGCCTATGGGCCTGATAAGGTGTGTAGGATAGTGGTGGCCTGCTGCATGCTGCACAACGTGGCAGTTAGACATTCAATACCTCTTTTGGAGGTGGAGGGTGCTATAGGTCCTGATCTGTTACCTCAGAGAGGTGAGGAGAGTGATGGTGAGGATGAGGAAGGGGAAGATGTAAATTCCAGAAACCAACTGATACAACTCCACTTCCAATAAATGCCTGGGACTTCAGCCTGTATATGTGGTTAGTGACTGATACTGTAAGTGTGCCATGTGAACTAGGGGGAATTGGTCATGATATGCGAGTCATGGACCTCTTCAGCATCGTACAGACAGACAACATATGCATTCCCTTCTTGACTTTTTAGAAACACACTGTACCAGCAGCATGCACAATTTGACAGTAAAGTTTATACCTGCCTGTTGCATCATTACTCCACTTTGTTCAACATTGAAGACGGGGGACAGTGTTACAGGTGAGATATGTTGTTTATTGGTGGAATACAGTAATATGTTCTATGTACAGTGATGGAAGTCATTATGGTTGGTTGTCCTCAAAACCGACTTGGTGGCAGGCGTGCTTGATTTCATAGGTGGGTCCTATTTGTAGTTCTCTACATCATTTAGCCCTCAGCTAAATGCAGTTTGTGAATGAGTGGGTTGGTTGCTTGGCAGTAGCAGCAGTGTCAATTGTTGGTAGGGGGCTTGTTCTTTGCTGGGTTTCCAGTGCCATTTCTTGACCTGAGACTACGTTTGGGCGTCTGCTGTGAAGCTACTTGGTGTGACATGGTCGGCCCTTGTGATTCCTGGGAGGGTTTTTCCTGTGCTGTTTCAGCTGCTTGGGACACCTGTTGCTGTTTGTCCCGGGCTGTTGTGGGGGCCTCTTGTCCGGTGTGAGTGTCTGAGGGTTTGTTGACCAACTGAAGCAGTGCTCCAGCAATGGTGGCCATTGTAGCATTGTGTTCTTTCCACTGCTCCATGGTCTGTTGGTGGTGTTCCAGCTGCATCCTCTGACTTTGCTCCAAGGAGGTTACAATCTGTGCCAACCTGTCTTGGATATGTTGGTATGCCCCCAATACCTCTGCATTGACTCCCTGGGCTGCTGCATCTATCCGGTGCCCTGCCCCTTGACCCACTGGGGCACTTGACCTTGCCCTGGCCCCCTGTGCCGGTGTCCCCTGTGCAGGTTTGGACGTGCCACTAGTACTGGGGCCCTCGTCTTCCTGCATGTTGGGGGTGGGAGACTGTGGCCTCTGTTGCTGTGGTCCACCTGTTTGTGCCCTGGGTCCACTGGTGTGAGCACCTATTGTAATCCTCCAGATTGTGGCATTTGTTCTTTTCAGCTTCTAAAAGTACAGTAGTTTGCGCAATCATTTTCTACAGAGAGTCACTGTAAGCTTTAGTCGCCATAAATGCCTTCCCTGGCCACTCTTACATCTTATTCTTGGGGCTGTAGTTAGTTGGCTCAGTGCAATACCATTAGCATTTGCTGCTTTGCACTGTAATGTGTGCATGCTGTGATTCGAAACAAAATCTCAAGATGCAAACCAAGTCACAAGTTGCAAAAGGCAATATTTTCTGCACTGTATATCTAAGTGCTTGATGATACTTTATTAGGAGGAGCAGTTGTGGCTTGGGGACCCTACAAGGCAATCTAATCCCTCCTCGAGGCGAGCCCTGATCCACCCCAACTCTTCAGAGTGGCTCGTTTCTCACCTGTGAAATCCAGGGGGATGGATGTCCTTCAGTGTGGAGTGCACCGCATCATCTTGCCTCCTCACGGTCTCAGGTCTGCCTTCTTTTTCCCCCCACGTGGCATCTAGATTTTGCACGTCTCTTCTTTCTCCGCCTGCCAGGTCACATGCATGGCCCCTTCCAGTTTACCACCATGCAGCTGGGGGGGCTCTGTTATAGTATAGGAATATCCCAGCTGATGGAAGGCTCCAGAGACTATGCCTTCATTGGTGATGACCAGCTCAGCGTCAGCAACCTGTAAACGAGCAAACACTTCCAGGGGAGAAGCAAGGGTCGGGAAAGCACACTAGAGGCAGAACATGTGAGTCGCCTTGCCGCAGCCGACCTGCTGTATATTTGTTGCATGCTACACAACATGGCTGACAACAGTCACTCCTATATCACCCCAATCAACCCTTGCCTGTGCCATTGCTGCACTTCAACTACAGTCACAGTGAGAAGGCAGACAATATGTATATGGGCAGAAATGTATACTGCTGAGTAGCAGTAGTAGTACATTTTATTGCATAGTTACTAAAAAGCATTGCATATCACAAAAGAAGCACATAAAATACATATCATGCAATGCAGCACTTGTATATTGAGTAAGCTTGGCATAAATGAACGTGTCAGCAATCATATCCTGTAAACAGACTACTCAAGAGCTCGGAGTCGTCATTGGCTATTGTCAAATATGTGCTTTCTTTTGCAGTTTTTATAGTGCGAGCCTCACCCAAAGGCATTAGTGGGCTTTACATGAAAACGAGTTTCACATGAAAAGCAAATGCTGCACGTTCCTTTTATTAGACAGAGGTATGGGTTAAGTGATATGTCGCCAATCACAAGATATTGAGATGGTGCGAGGATTCAAACCGGGTTCCCCAGTTCCAAAGTCATCACCTCTCACTGCATGTCCACATCTACTCCTGGTTGCATCTATGACAGCAGTTATTAACCATTTGACTTCTGTGAAACCTTAGTGAATCACTATTGAAAGCCAGGGACACAGCCCTAAGCAATTTATATAATTTGGACCTAAAAATAGACAAAACTGCCTAAATAGGTGTACAGCAAACCCATACACAAAATATGAAATATGTTCTTTAATTCATCAGAAAACCAAATCAAGCCCTTGGAGATTTCTTCACAAGATGAAAGGCACACAAAGTCCAGTCTTTGCCCTCTTACTCTGGCAGAAGCAACACTGCTGGAAAGCTCCACAAAGCACAGTCACAGGCAGGGCATCACTTCTTCCTCAGCTATCAGCTCTTCTCCAGGCAGAGGTCCCTCTTGGTTCCAGAAGTGTTTCTAAAGTCTGTAGATTTGGGTGCCCTTCTTATACCCAATTTAGTCTTTGAAGTCACCTTTCTTCAAAGGGGACTCACACCTACTTGTGAAATCCTGCCTTGCCCAGGCAAGGCCTCAGACACACACCAGGGGTTTGGAGCCGGCATTGTCAGAGGCAGGCACAGTCCTTTCAGATGAGAGTGACCACTCCACCCCTCCCTCCTAGCAGAGATGGCTAATCAGGAAATGCAGGTTACACCCCAGCCCCCTTTGTGTCACTGTCTAGTGCGAGGTGAAAAACAACCCAACTGTCAAACTGACCCAGACAGGGAATCCACAAACAAGGCAGAGTCACAGAATGGTTTAAGCAAGAAAATGCTCCACATGTCCATCCACTCTCTAGGGGAATCTACACTTTAATCATATTTAAAGGTAGCCCCCATATTATCCTATGAGAGAGACAGGCCTTGCAACAGTGAAAAACGAAGTTGGCAGTATTTCACTGTCAGGACATATAAACCACATTACTATATGTCCTACCTTATCCATACACTGCACCCTGCCCTTGGGGCTACCTAGGGCCTACCTTAGGGGTGCCTTACATGTAAGAAAAGGGAAGGTTTAGGCCTGGCAAGTGGGTACACTTGCCAAGTCGAATTTACAGTGTAAAAATACACACACAGACACTGCAGTGGCAGGTCTGGGACATGATTACAGAGCTACTTATGTGGGTGGCACAACCAGTGCTGCAGGCCCACTAGTAGCATTTGATTTACAGGCCCTGGCACCTCTAGTGCACCTTACTAGGGACTTACTAGTAAATCAAATATGCCAACCATGGATAAACCAATTACATACAATTTACACGGAGAGCATATGCACTTTAGCACTGGTTAGCAGTGGTAAAGTGCTCAGAGTTGAAAAGCCAAAAGCAACAGGTCAGAAAAAAATAGGAGGCAGGAGGCAAAAAGACTGGGGATGACCTTGCATAAGCAAAAGTCCAACAAAAGTTAAATGGAAACTTTGGAGCTTTTCAAAATTCGGTTTTGTTTCTTAATGTTGCCATCTCTTTTTGTCAGAACATGCTACTGCTTTAGATAAAATTACCAATCATCCATATCACCCTGTCCTGTACCTGTGCTACTCCGACGATCCAAGCTAAGGAGACAAACTTAAGTTATGTCCTCCAACTTCGAATACCATCACATTTAGATTTCTTTTGAATCTTTCATTTTTGTTATTTATGTGCATATAATTTATGAATCTGCTAATTAAAATTATTTTTCTAAACAGTTGCTGACTCCATCAGTAAGTGTCTGGAAACCCAGTGGCCCACGGACCACACGTAAAGAACCACTGATCTTGAATCTCTTCAAAGGAACCTTGGTACCTCTGCTTCTTCAGTTTGCCTATCATGAGCAACCCATGCATAGACAGAAGAGGATGATAGTATGTATGTGTTGGCCACAGAACTGCTCTCACCCACTGGAACAGGAAAAAGGTGAATACAGTGATAGAGTAGTTGGTGATTTATGGTGTTATGACCTGCCCACATAAAACAGAAGCATTCCCAACGGTGTGCATCAATTGCAGGTTGCAAAAACCTCAGAAATGCTGATCATTTTGGATGCAGAAATGGTGTGGGTATTTCATTTTAGAGATCAGCCATTACTGCTGTTCTATCTATACCAGAATGCCTGACAGTGACATGACGATCCCACACTCTCAGCTCCCATTCTAAACCAGCATACCATCACGCATTTCAGCCAATGAAACCCTACAACTGACAACTTGTTCATGGATCAAGACCTGTGAGTGTGCTGTCTCCAACTGCAATTGCATTATGATTTCCCTCCCTAAGCCAACTTGCAGCTCCTGCAGTGCTTCTCCTCATGCTCCCTGTTTTGCCATCTCTTGTCAGTTTCAGTGCTTGTGTAACTGTGTTCTCCTTCCAACTAACATATTCAGTTGGAGATCCCCAGATAGACCGTTGACAAATGTTTGTATAGCGCGAACCTGGCATCATGCGCATCGTATTACTGTACAGTTACAGGAGGATTACAGATTATTTTCAAAAGTAAAATGTTTTTACAATTACAGAAATGAGTAGAGAAGGAGCAGAATACATAGTAGCATCCTGCAAGATTGTGGGTTATAAACTACAGACATGTCATGCTCTTGGACTTTAGAATTACCTTTTCATTGCTAGGGTTTTAGGAGCTTGTGAAGAAGTGAAAATATATATATATTTGCACTTTTGTGGGATGAGTGTATAGAAAAATTAGTCGTAGTGCCGTCACGTGGGGTGTGGTTTTCTATTTCAATATTTTTACTACCCATATTTTTCAATGTCTTTTCTTGTGTTTCATTTTATTAAAAAGATGGTGTTTTTATATTATCTGTGAAAGGCCTCTGTAGATAATTCATAGTCGAACATTTCGCACATTTTCGAGTTCGTTTTGAGCAATGGCTGGAAGTAACTGTACGATTTCAGAGATATTAAACTTTGCCCAGAGGCAGAACACGTTGTTTTTCTGCCCTGCTGCGCAAGGTATCAGTTCTAATTTTCGCAGTTTCTACCTAGGATATTTGAAGAATTCAGCACTTTTACCAAGAGTGAATTCAGAGCGAACAATATGCAGATTTATTTAATTTACAACCCAAAACCTAAATAACTGCTGTAGCTTTGAATAATCTACCTAGATTTGTCAACGTGACACAAACATGTTGACATTTTTCACACTATTCTTGTTTTATCTACACCGCGAACTACTGTTCGATTAAGAATTTAGTATTCATTTGATTTACTCTACGCTTCATATTTTTTGAAAAAAGTATTAATGATGTGAATTGTATTGAATGTATCTGGCAACAGCAAAGTATGATTATATCCAATTAGGATGCATATTATGCATCATCAGTGGAAATCTTTTAATGCAATGGCGACTACAACTTCAAAACGTGGCATTGCCTATTCTGCTCCTTTGCTCACATCAGTTCACCAAAATCGGTACCAGTTGATACCATGACAGTGGAAAATATATTGGTCTATTCTGAATATGGAGTTAAAAGCATAATCAATTCTGGGTCTTAGAGACTAGGTCAACTTCGATTTGAAAAAAATGCCAAATTGAAATGCTGACAGTGATGACAAATATTTGATTACTGTAACTGATTTTTGCAAAGCAAACAAAATAGAACAGTTTCTAATATTTAGTACTACTTTGCTCAGAGGAACACCAGTCTATGGAATCAAACACAAATATATTAGCGTTCAGAAATCGAGTTATTAATTTTATACCGGTGTACACCTAAAGCTTGACAAACAGATTTACAGTTTTAAGACAATATGTGCTTAACCTGCTAGATAAGGTAACTCCCACAAAAAAATCCCCCAGAGAAATGAATGTTAAATGCAGCAGTCACAAATAACATTTGTAGGAAAGTCTTCCTTTCTGCCCTGGTCACCCACAAACATTTTGACGGATAGTGGTGGTTTGTGACTCTGATTGTGCCTTGGTTCCTGCTAACCAGTCCCGGGGCCAGAGTTCTCGGTAAAATGCAATATGCAAATTAGCTAATTAAAAATGGCTGTACCACCTAAGTCCCTAGTATAATGTAGGCCTTTTAGGTTTAGTGACGCCAGCATAGGTAGTACACCTGTAGCTGCTATGGTGCCCAGTGTCATTTTAGAGGCAGACCTGGCTTTTTGGCTGATTTCAAGTTAAAGTTAACCCCAAATTCAACTTTGGAATTGAAGGTACTTCCAATGTCCTAAGCTACCTCATTTTTACATGTAAGGCACACTAAGGTATTCCTGAAGTGCCCCAAGGTTAGGTGTAGTGTAACTATAAGCAGGGACTTTATAAAAGATGTTTTATAAACCCTGGTGAGGGAATAATAGCCAAATTTGTTTTTTCCCTATTGTAGTGAATGGGCTCCATAGGCTAACATGGAGAGACTTTATTTTAAAATAAGAAAGTCTTATTTTCCATAGCAAGGAGCTAAATATGGCAGGTTTAATATCTAAGTGAATGTTATAATAAATCCAACAATTTGGCACTGTTGCATTCAATATAACTTGTACCTAGAAAGAGTTTTAGAACTCTTGATAAAAGTTACCAACTTCAGCCCTGTAGTGCCCTTCTCTGATTGGTCAGTGTCTGGCAGCCTGAGCCAGGCTGCCTTGATGAGGTGTGAAGTGGCCTGAGCTGAAACAAAAGAAGCATCTGGTGAGAGAAGATCTGCCTCAGCAGATGGTAGAACAGGATAGAGGGAGGACAGCCAAACTAGACTTCAAAGGAGGGAAGTGCAGTTGGAACAGCAACTGAAACCTCCTTCATTTCCTGTAAACACCTGTTAAGATTAAGAAGGGTTTGGAAAGGGGTGTGTTAAGGGAAACTCAGCCAGATCTAAACTCTAAGGGACTGATTTAAGAAAAGTGGTGCGGCACTCAGTGCAGTGCCAATTTTCTTGCACCCCATAGCTCCCGCCAAATGACACCATGTGTGGACCGTATCTAAGAGACAGCACACCATGTCGGTAGTTAGGGGAACTAGCATCAAAATATTTGATGCTAGTTCAGAGGTTTGCAGGATTAGCATAAAAAATGTTGACACTAATCCTGCAACGTCTCTTGAGACCCATTGTAATGAATGGTGGGCCTCACTTGTACACTTGCTCTAAGCAGACGTTAAAAGTGCAGAAAAAGATGACACAAAGAAATCTCTTAGATTTCTTTGCCCCATTTTTTCAGCCCGCCTAATGAGGGAATGCCCCCTTTTGATTATTATGCCTGGCACAGATATTATCTAGTGCAAAGGGTTACAAAGTCGCTCAATGCATGCGTTGCTCCACTTTGTAAATTTGGCACTGCACATGGCCTGAAGTTTCCCCACTTCACTGTGCCCGGTGTCCTTCACCTGCTGATGCTGATACTGGGAAACAGAAAGTGAGGTAGGGTCATCACATTCTTTACATACCACTTCACATTGTACACATCAGGAACATTGCATCTAGTTGTATAACACCCCTAGGTATTACCATTTTAGTGCCAACATCATGTCACAATAAGATACAAAGTACACCCCTCAATCATAACATAGTCACACACCACCTAAGCTACCTATCTCACACATAAAATACCATGATATCATAGAGCTATCACACTAACCTTTCCATTAAAAGGTGACTTGGTCACATGATACTGGGTCCCTTCCCACAGCAACATAGTCAGCCAACCACCAAGATATGGGAAATAGGTGTAACATAGATTTTCACAGACACAAACTAAACACATGCTAACTAATTGGCCTGATGTCATGTACCAGGCAAGGAAGAGTATTGCATAGTACACACAAGACAGCATATTGTACACAAACCAAACCCACTTCATGTCACTGAGTTCACAACCTTCACAATGGAAATTTGCAAACATGTAACTACTCTAATTGGCATGTCCAAATGTTAGAAGATCAAAGAGTCAGAACACATGTCTCCTACACATGTACCAATTATGGTGTGGGAAAAGATTATACATAATTTGTGGACTAAGTCATCTAAGTCATTGTCCTCCTGAAAACAATGCATGACACTCATATAAGGGCCCACAAATCTAAGAGCATTTACTCACACACAATCACAGGTAGTATATATACTCCTTCAAGTCAAGGGTTACCTATCATGTGCACGAAAGTGACATACAGCTCAAAGTATCATATAATTATTCCATCAATATCGGCAACATCACTATCCACTCTTCAGAGATGGCTAGACAAACATCTGTTTGGGAAGAAATCAGAGAGATAACCCACATCTGAGGTTACCATGACAGATACACCCACCATGATACAAGCTAAAAGCCTGACTACACATACCATACCACTCACATGTGTATGTAAACTATCACAACTGCACCACATTGGTGTCAGTGCATACAATAGGTTTCCATACAACCACGACTCAAAACATATCCAAACTGTCAACAGAAAGTATATTTATAACTTATCACAATGTGGATTAATGACATAACCTTTCAATGTACACCTAATATTGGCAAAAAACAGTTAAGATTGTAACTGTGAATAATATTTATTGGCCTATTTATCATGTCTACAACATTATGGCTAAGGAATAGCTGTGTAGCCACTTCCACCTATTGAACATGAACATGGTACTAACATTCATAGTCCTGGCACCAATGTTTGTGAGTCTAGCAATACCTCCATTGTTGCCAACATGTAGGATGTCCACTCAGATGACACATTGCAGAGGCCTTTGTACCTCCCTCACTTACCAACCGGTTCACCTTAGAACAGGTCTGAATAAGTTTTGCAAGTATGGCATGTGAAATGTTGGATGGACATCACAACCTCACATAATGCTTTCACTCATCAGAAACCTTTTGAAAAGTAGGAATGACTTCAAATTGTCTGACTTCGTGGTGCACATAGATATGGACCAAAGGACATTGGAATGGACAGCGGGCAAAGACCTGGACAACTTACCATCATGATATTGGGAGTATTGGCCTGTAGGTTGGAAGCAGCAACCACCAGGTCATGAAAAGCTATACAGTGGTACACATATGACACTGTCACACACAGCATCATCATATGCTTCTGTACAGAGGGGACAGCATAGGAAAGTAATATGTCCCTATACAAATTAGATTATGCACACCTGTGTACCAATGTTAGGGACTGTACATCAATGTGTTCCTTGGCAATCTTTGACCCTTTGCACTTACCACTTTGTCATAGCTTAGAAACTTTCACGTCATACACTAACCTGGTAAAGGGATAACAATGTGTCAAGTCTGTATTTACCCCTTGTGGCTGCTGTGCTGCCCTCAAACGCCAATCCAAACCTGGGTAGGCCACCTCCAATGTGCGGGCCATTAGGGGGGTCAAGGTCCAATGGGCACCCTGTCTTCATTAGGAGGACATCCCCAGCTGGGCACAGCATCCCAGGTCCTCCTACCACTTCCTACAGTGGGTGCTCCACCGGCTCTGGACCCCCAGGATCTGCACTTTCTTGGTGATGACATGCTGAATCCCCTTTTTGTTATGGACATTGAACTGCATGGATGACACAGACAAGAAGAGAATGTCATGTCCTCATAGACAATACTAAAACAAGCAGGGTGAAAATACAACTTAGTACACCTAGCCATACACAGACTGCCTACAATATCCCTTCAATGAGGGATAACCATCTGCAGTCAGGTCATGTGTGATGTTGAGACAGGCACACAACATGCATATCCAGCACCAGGTGTCAGCTTGAAACATGTGACCAGACTACAAGCATATCTCTAAACATGGCATATCTTTTCAGATTCTTTTCACACCACCTTCCATGATCATGTATTAAAGTCTGCAGTTGGGTCAGGGTACATACATCACACAATATCTACTAGGTCTCAGGACTCAAAAACTATCTGTACACATATGCACGTGCCCATCTATCCACATATTTTACCACAATCCTTCATTCCACCACATTTCCTGGACAACATACTACATTTAACCCTTTAAACATTGCAATTGCTTTGCAATTACCTGCTCCTCTGGGTACCATAGAGCTCTCCATACAGGGACAGGACCTCCTTCACAAGCTTGTCAAGCTCCACTGGGGAGAAGGCAGGGGTCCTATCACCTGTAGGACGTGGCATGATTTCTCCCAGAGGCACTACACAGCAGCTCCGGTCGCAGAGGTCTTGCTGGCAGCAGGGTCAGGAGTCAAGTGAGGGATGAAGTATGAGATGACGGTCTCTTCTGTAATGTAAAAGACCATCACTGCCGGTGGATATTGCCATTGGCCTAAAGGCAGCAATCTGTTCCAACGGCAATGTCCACCTCGGTTGCATCTGCCTATCGCCATGATGACTTCTGCCAATGGACTTAGGTCATTTTAAGTTTTTAAGTGTGCTCATATATATATATATAAATATATCTATATATATATATATATATATATATATATATATATATATATATATATATATATATAGTTGCATCATAAGCTGTGAAACATATCTACAACACTGTGCTGACTGCTGGCTTTGAGTAAACATAGAAATATGCATGATTTATGTACAGGATATAAAATTGATTTGTTGTAACTAGTGTAAATGTAGAAGCATAGTCAACAGAGCAATGAAAATCTGACATATGGTATATGAGTCCCATATATGTGCAACATGTTAAGAATGTTAATTTCACAGTGACATGCTTTTCCATTTCCAAAATATGATAAAGGAAAGGGGATATGAATGCAGTAATCAGCAATTATTTGCCTAGGTATGTTCAGTATACAATGTTTCAACAGTTTCATGTGGAATTTTAGAGCATTATCTGTGACATAGGTATGATCATACCAAGAAGTACAGAATGAGTGATACACATACATTCTGGTTTTCTCCCACATAGTTACCCTGGCATCAGAAGAGTGAGAGAACCTCCAGTGTAACTCCACAAGCAGACCATGGAGAAGCAACGTGATTCATATCTACCACCTGGATAGGCATACAGTCATGGAACTCTGTCGTCAGTTGGAGTCAGATCTGATGCCTACCATTCATAATACTCATAGCATACCACCCATTGTACAAGTTATGCCAGTGCTGCACTTCCTGGCCATAGGCTCCTTTAAAAATACAGCGGCCCTAACTGCAGGGATGTCTCAGCCTATGTTCAGTCTGGTCTTGAAGACTATATTGTATGCAATGTTGAAACACTTGAACAGCTACATCAGATTTCCACAATGTGAAGATCTGGCCCATGTCAAGGCTGATTTTTATGCTTTGGGACACATTCCACATGTGGTTGGAGCCATAGATGGTACCCACGTAGCCTTGGTTCCTCAAAATGCCAATGAACAGGTGTATAGGAACAGGAAAAACTATCACTCCATTAATGTCCAACTGATATGTTTGGCTGAACTCTACATTTCATAAGGTTGTGTAAGGTGCCTGGGCTCCTTCCATGATTCCTTCATCATGCGGAACAGAAATATCCCACAACAATACACAGTGAGGGCCTAGCTCGTTGGTAACACACATATCCATGTGTATCTGTCACTTTTATCTGCTAACAAATGTTTGATGTCTATTACTTATGTTTGCCTTTCTGAACTCTTCTTTACAGGGGACTCAGGTTACCCAAACCATCCCTGGTTGTTGACACCAGTGAGGTGTGCATCCACTCCTGGGCAAGTCCACTTCAATACAGCCCATGGAATGCCAAGGCATGTCGTGGAGCAGATTTTTGGGATCCTGAGGCAAGATTCCGTAGCATGGCTAAGTCTGATGGAGCCCTCCTCTACTCACCCACCAAAGTATTTCAAATTATTGTTGCCTGCTGCAAGCTCCACAACCTCACCCTGAGATGTCAAATCCCATTAATACCAGATGAGGGGGGGCCAGCAGTTCCAGCGGGTGAGAATGCAAATTTGCAAAGTGAGGATGAGTCTGATGAGGATGAAGTTGGAGACATCAAGGTAGATCTCATCAATCAGTACTTCACATGACTTTAGGTATGGATGTTATGTAATTTAAATAACTCACTGGGGTATTGGTGAAGTTAGGGATTCTAGATAAGGGTCTAAGTATGACCATCAGACAGGTCATAAGTAGCTTCAAAGCTCATAACTCAGATGTGCATGCAGAATATTGCATGGAGTAGTGCACAGCTTTTTGATCACCATAGTCTAATTTTATCACAATGCACAGTCTGAGTTACCATTGTGTATTGGAATTGGCTGTATAATGTTTCTGTTTCAATGCAGTCTATACCTTATGGTTGACATTTATAATTTGCAGATTACTTCACAAGGTTATCCTCCTTTGGTAATATCATACAGTGTCACAGGCAGGTGGGATTTGCTGACTGACAAGTGAATTGAACATGGATTGAACCAGGTACTGGTAGTGTTCTATTCCAGTAAATAGACCTGTTTGGCATTGAAGGTTTGTTCATGGTACCATGGGGGTCATTCTGACCTCGGCGGTAAAAGCTGCTTACCGCCGGTCAGAAGGCCGCCACAATACCGCCGCGGCCGCGGTCAGCCGCCACGGACATTCTGACCCACAAAACCTCTGAAAATCCGCCCTCCACTGCAGTCCGACACATCAGCGGCCAGCGGTAAACTGGAGAAGACCAAACCTCCACCGCCACGCCAACAGAAATACGCCCATCCCATTATGACCCGCAAATCGACGCGGCGGTCATTCAACCGCGGTATTCCATTGGCGGTAGACCCCGCCGTGGTCAAAATACACACACCTTTACAAACCCCTACCATATTGGACAATTTGAAAGGCACACACCTGAAACCCATACACACACCACTCCCACACATCCAATACCATATAAAACACACACCCACATCACCCACAAACCCCTACCAACAAAAACCAGAGACGAAGGAGAGAGAGAGACACATCAGAGAATAGATAGCCAGACACACAGAGGCACACCGCAACATCACACACACCACATAGAAGCACAAAGCACCACACACCAACACACACATCATCACATACACCACCCCACACCTCATACACTCCACCCCATGGCACCACAAAGGCACCCACGCTTTTCGGACCAAGAACTCCGGGTCATGGTGGAGGAGATCTTAAGAGTGGAACCCCAGCTCTTCGGCTCACAGGTCCAGCACACCACCATAGCGAGGAAGGCGGAGCTCTGGCAGCGGATCATGGACAGGGTCAACGCGGTGGGACAGCATCCCAGAAATAGAGAGGACATCCGCAAACGATGGAACGACCTACGGGGGAAGGTGCGCTCGATGGTCTCGCGACACAACATCGCAGTGCAGAAGACTGGCGGGGGACCCCCACCCACTCCACCCGAATTCACAACATGGGAGCAGGAGGTACTCAACATCCTGCATCCTGATGGCCTCGCTGGAGTACAGGGAGGAATGGACTCTGGTAAGTACAAGGCCAACCACTTCACCCCACCCCCAGCATGCTAACCCCCACCCTCACCCCCAATCCCCCAGCACACATCCTCCCTGAGAATGTCTCCCCAGCACAACCCACCCAACACCAACCCCTGCATGCCACCCCCAAACTATGGACACCCATCACCTAAGCATGACCACTGCACATACCCATCACACCCCCCCACAAAACACCCTCACAACACCTCCCCCAAGGGAATGCCAGCACTGGGGGACAAGGGCACCTATAAAACGCAAGCTAATGCACACACAGAAACAATAACCATACCCTCTTACCCCATGCAGGACCCGAACGACAACACACCGGTCAGGAGGGACCAGAAATGTCCATCCCACCCCCGGAACAGGCCACTAGTGATGACAGCAGCTCTGTCGACCTGGAACCTGACGACCAGCCCGGACCATCGGGGACCTCTGGGCAGTCGGTTCCCCTCACCCAGACACAGGCCACTGCAGACCTAACCCCCTCTGGGAACAACCGCACAGCTCCCACCCAGCGGGCCCATGCCTCTGTCTCTAGGACAGGTCAAGCAGCGGTGTGTCTACCACTACAGGGCCCCCAGGGTAACCCACCAACCCAACAACAACAGGGACCTGGGGGCAGTGGGAGTGGGCACACCGTCCAGGGGACAGAGGCCCAGGGAAACAGGGCAACTCAGAGGGCTGCTGTGCGACAGGGGGGGGGGGAGGCCCAGGGAACCCACTCTCCAAGAGGCCCTCACCACCATCATGGCTGCCTACCACCACTCACAAGAGACGATGGCGACGGTACTGGCCAGGTTCCAGGAGATCCAGGCACAGCAGGAGCAACGCTACATGGGGTTCAGCGACCAACTCAGCAACATCTCAACCGCTATGGGGAGCATAGTCCAGGCCCTGAACCGCATAGAGGACACGTTTCGGGACCATGTGGCATCACACAGGGCCCCTGTCACTAGCCAGGAACAGGAACAGCCTACCACCTCCGCCGGCGCTAGTGGACAGGAGGCCCCACCACAACGACAGCCCACCAGAACCCCACCTCCTGCTGAAGAACAACCGCCCCGCAAAAGGAGCCTGAGATCCAAAAAACCGACAGAGTAGGATGTCAAGTCCCCTGCCAGCATCACATACCCCCTGAAGTCCTCCCACTGTCCCACATTGCCACCCTGTCAAACCTTGAACTGCCCCTGCTCCATCCTGCCACAGGCGTATGGACAATGCACCTGTGAGACTGAGAACTGGACTCCGCCATGGACATTACTCAACCCCCACCCATCACTGTTTCACTATCATGTACCAATATCTATGCACTAATAATAAATCACACATTGCACTGAAATCAATCAGGACTCAGGCTGTCTTATTTACAAATGTATGACACATTACATATCAATTACGTATTGTGAAAATTTTGAATTACACATACCGAGGTAACTTAGCATTAGTCCATGGGCCAACCAAGCCGAGGTCACGCAGTGGCTCATACAGCACAGAAAAGGGAAGGGAAATTCAAACATCATGTCCATAGGTCTGGGGGAAACCGACAAAGTTGAGATGCAGGAGGCTTTCAGGAAATGTAAAATGGCATGGGTGATCATTACCTGTGTGCTACTGGAAATACTGTGCTATTACTCTGTCCCTGTTGTCTGTGTCGTCCTCTGAGACTTCCTCCTCTTCACTCTCCGCAGGCTCCACAGCTACTTCAACACCACCATCTGCACCATCCTCCTGCAGGAAAGGGACCTGACGTCGCAATGCCAGATTGTGAAGCATACAGCAGGCCACGATGATGTGGCACACCTTCTTTGGTGAGTACATCAGGGATCCCCCAGTCATATGCAGGCACCTAAACCTGGCCTTCAGGAGGCCAAAGGTCCTTTCGATGATCCTCCTAGTTCGCCCATGGGCCTCATTGTACCGTTCCTCTGCCCTGGTCCGGGGATTCCTTACTGGGGTCAGTAGCCAAGGCAGGTTGGGGTAACCAGAGTCACCTATTAGCCACACACGTTGTCTCTGTAGCTGCTCCATCACATAGGGGATGCTGCTATTTCGCATCACATACGCGTCATGCACTGACCCTGGGAACTTGGCATTTACATGGGAGATGTACTGGTCAGCCAAACAGACCACCTGGACATTCATCGAATGATAACTTTTTCTGTTTCGGTACACCTGCTCATCGTCTTTTGGGGGTACCAAAGCCACATGGGTCCCATCAATGGCACCAATGATGTTGGGGATATGTCCAAGGGCATAGAAATCACCCTTCACTGTAGGCAAGTCACCCTCCTCTGGGAAAATGATGTAGCTCCGCATGAGTTTCATCAGGGCAGACAACACTCTACTCAAAATCTTTAAAAACATAGGCTGAGACATTCCAGATGACATGGCCACTGTGGTCTGGAATGACCCACTTGCCAAAAAATGGAGGACTGACAAAACCTGCACCAGAGGGGGAATCCCTGTGGGTTGGCGGATGGTGGACATCAGGGCTGGCTCCAGCTGGGCACACAGTTCATGGATAGTGGCACGGTCAAGTCTGTATCGAAGTATTATATGGCGTTCTTCCATTGTCGACAGGTCCACCAGCGGTCGGTACACGCGAGGATTCCTCCTTCTCATCGCAAGTTCCAGCGGACGGTGCCTAGGAAGGACAACATGGAGCACAGAGTCAGCCAAACCACAGGTACGTACAGACAGCTTGCACAGTTAAAGAATGGCAATGGGTTGAAAGGCGTGTATGTGTGGCAATGCAAGGCCTAGGCCTGTGTGTCGCAGTCAAAATTAAGCCATGTAGGCCCTTGAAATGGCGGCTGCCTGACCTGTGAAGTGGGACAATGGGATGTGAGGTCAATGCGCTGGCGGGGCACACCGTGGCGGTAGGCGGTCGAAGACCGCGGCGCAAAGCCGCATTGGTTAACATTGAAGCCTATGGGTTTCAGGAGCCAATGACGAAGTGCGCCGGCGGTCGCGGTACGCACCGCCGCGGTACGCACCGCCATTTTCTATCTGCTTAATCACTCGAGACCTGATCATCCACAGGAGAGGACCTATACTGCAAGTGCTGCTGTGACCTCGGTCTGGAAGATACAATGGCTACTGCGACTGGGGAAAGGGCCCCTGCCTTCACGTCTGAAGAGTTGGAGAAGCTCGTGGATGGGGTCCTCCCCCAGTATGCGCTACTCTACGGTCCTCCAGACCAACAAGTGAGTACACCGGGTGCACATGGAATGGGCTATGCCTGTGTGGATTGGGGTGGATGTAAGTTGGTGGGGTGGGGGGCGAATGAGGAGTGCAACGCCCGACACCTGAGAGCATGTGCCATATGGCAAAGTTGGTGGGGGGGGCCAATCACATCTAACATGCAGGTCATTGATGATTTCCTCCTTTCCACCCTGTACATGTCAAATAGGTCAGCGCCCATCAGAAGATCGAGATTTGGCGTGCCATCGCCAAGGAAGTCCGGAACTTGGGGGTCCACAACAGACGGGGCACCCACTGCCGCAAGAGGTGGGAGGACATCCGCCGCGGAACAAGGAAGACCGCAGAAACACTGCTGGGGATGGCCTCCCAACCTAGGAGGGGTGCCAGTCGCACCATGACACCCCTGATGTCCCGGATCCTGGCGGTGGCTTACCCAGAATTGGATGGGCGCTTTAAGACATCACAGCAGACACAAGGGGGTGAGTATCAGCACATTCTCCTATCTTTCTGCGCAGTGGAGGCGTCTGGGTGGGGGAGGAGGGCTGTGGGTGACATTAGGCCAGGGCGCTTTCTGTAGTGTAGTCCTCTCCCTTAGGCATGGCCCTGTGCCCCCGGCCCCCACCTCAGTAGGGTGACAAGTACAGCCATTGAAGGTCCAGCATCTCCCATGTGCGCGTTTGACGTCTCTTGGCCTGTTGTCCTAGTCAGTAGTACTGAGTAGTGTACCCCGAATGCGCGGCTTAGTGCATTAGGCTCCTGTGTCTGTCCTCTCCGCCAACGGTGTTGACTTTGCATGCACTCAACCTGGTCTTCTTTTTCCCCCCACCCTTTCTCTTTATCTTCTTGTGCATGTGTGCATTAGCATCATCAGGCGGAGGAGATTTGGCATCGGGGCACGAGGGAGCTGCAGGACACAAGGCCTCGGTGGGCCCAGGAACAGACACCGAGGGCACCAGTGATCCGGAGGGCGAGGGGAGCACCACGACGGGGACCGCTGGTGAGAGCAGCGAAAGCGACACGTCCTCGGATGGGAGCTCCCTAGCGGTGGCGGCAACATCCGTGCCCCCCGCCTCTACAGGTACAGCCGCCACCCAGCACACCAGCCCCGCCCTCCCAGCAGCCCCTCAGTCTTCGCTCTGTGCTGGTTCGCCCAGGAAGGCGCGCGTCTCCTTCGCCCCAGGCACCTCAGCCCCTGCCCCTGTTGCCCCTGCTGCCCTCAGTGCGGAGCTCATTGACCTGGTAAGGACGCTCATTGTTGGGCAGATGACCCTTTTGAATGCCATCCAGGGTGTGCAAAGGGAGGTGCAACAGAGCAATGCGTACCTGGAGGGCATTCATTCGGGTCAGGCTGCCCATCAACGAGCGTTCACTGCTCTGGCCTCAGCACTAACGGCAGCCATTGTCCCTGTTTCCAGCCTCCCTCTTCTTACTGCCTCCAGCCTTTCTCTGTCTCCTGTTCCTCAGCCTATCCCATCCACACCATCAGACCAGCCTGCACACACCTCAACACCCAAGAGCAGCTCATCCAAACACAAGCACCACAGATCCCACAAACACTCACCCAAGCAACACCCAGATGCAGACATGCCAACAGCCACTGCCACCCCTGTGTCCCCCTCCTCCTCGTCTCCCTCCTCCCTCCCTGTGACGTCTACACTCACACCTGCATGCACCCCAACATCAGCCAGTGCTTCCATCACCACCTCACCCTCCAGTACAGTCCACACTCGTGCAGTCACCACCCCCACTGCCAAAAAACTTTTCCTGGCTAACCTTGACCTCTTTCCCCCCGATGAGCTCCCCCATCCATCTTCAAAGAGTCTCAAGAGCACCGCAGCCACCACCAGCCCAGCTTCGGGTGTCACTGTTGTGCATGGGTTCTGGAGCCCACCCTTTGCCAGCAGTGACACATCGATCAGCAGCAAGGACACGTCCAGCCCCCCCCCCACGGCAAGAGGACCCGCAAAAACAAGAGCCGCCATGCGAGGACCGACAGGGCTGCCCCCAAGGAGCAATGTGCGGCCACTTCACCACCCACACCATCTAGGGGAGGCAAGGGCCCGAGAGCCCCATCAAAGGAGCGGAAGGGCAGCAGGAGCGCGGAGAAGGTGGACCCCACATGCCACATCCCAGCTGGGAAGGAGGACACTAAGGAGGCCAGGAGTCCGTCCCCGAAGGGTCCAGAAACGTCACGGTCCGAGTGCGACTGAGCCGGGAGTCCAGGCCAGGTCTGGCTCCCTTGACCTGCTGGATGAGCACCGCTGAACAGGGCCCGCGGGGCAGAAGAGCACCGCTGAACAGGGCCCGCGGTGCAGAAGAGCACCGCTGAACAGGGCCCCGCCGTTGAGATAGGCACCGCTGAACAGGGCCCGTGGTGCAGAAGAGCACCGCTGAACAGGGCCCCTCCGTGGAGATAGGCACCGCTGAAAAGGGCCCGCGGTGCAGAAGAGCACCGCTGAACAGGGCCCGCGGTGCAGAAGAGCACCGCTGAACAGGGCCCCGCCGTGGAGATAGGCACCGCTGAACAGGGCCCCGCCGTGGAGAAGAGCACCGCTGAACAGGGCCCGCGGTGCAGAAGAGCATCGCTGAACAGGGCCCGCGGTGCAGAAGAGCACCGCTGAACAGGGCCCCGCCGTGGAGATAGGCACCGCTGAACAGGGCCCGCGGTGCAGAAGAGCACCGCTGAACAGGGCCCCGCCGTGGAGATAGGAACCGCTGATCAGGGCCCGCGGTGCAGAAGAGCACCGCTGAACAGGGCCCGCGGTGCAGAAGAGCACCGCTGAACAGGGCCCGCGGTGCAGAAGAGCACCGCTGAACAGGGCCCCGCCGTCTCAAGCACCGCTCCGCTGGGCCCTTGCTGTCAAGCACCGCTCCGCTGGGCCCTTCATCTCAAGCACCGCTCCGCTGGGCCCATCATCTCAAGCACCGCTCCGCTGGGCCCTTCATCTCAAGCACCGCTCCGCTGGGCCCTTCCTGTCATGCATCGCTCCGCTGGGCAACACCGTCTCAAGCACCGCTCCGCTGGGCCCTTCATCTCAAGCACGCTCCGCTGGGCCCTTCATCTCAAGCACCGCTCCGCTGGGCCCTTCTTCTCAAGCACCGCTCCGCTGGGCACCGCTGTCTCAATCACTGTTTATGGTTCACTGTGCCCACCATGCCTCCTCCTTGACCAGTGGAGACTGTCATCCACCTGATGGACTGTGGCTTTGCACTCCCCAGGATGGTACAGTGGGCAGCCCACCCACTGTAGAGACATTGAGAGACTGTGGCTTTGCACTCCCCAGGATGGTCCAGTGGGCAGCCCACCCACTGTAGAGACATTGAGAGACTGTGGCTTTGCACTCCCCAGGATGGTCCAGTGGGCAGCCCACCCACTGTAGAGACATTGAGAGACTGTGGGTTTGCACTCCCCAGGATGGTCCAGTGGGCAGCCCACCCACTGTAGAGACATTGAGAGACTGTGGCTTTGCACTCCCCAGGATGGTCCAGTGGGCAGCCCACCCACTGTAGAGACATTGAGAGACTGTGGCTTTGCACTCCCCAGGATGGTACAGTGGGCATGGTGGCTCCTCGTGGATCTGGCGTCGTGGACTCATGTGGCTGTGGTGCCCCCCCTTCCCTTCCCCCTGAGGTGCCTGTAGTTTTTACATCTGATGCCCCTGCAGTGTTCTCTCCAAAGGACTCAGGTCTCCTGTGTGGGCTTTGCCCTTGTTTCTCAAAACTTTGGCCCACGGACATGATGAATTCGTAGGATGTGCAGGACTTGTTACTTCAGTTATACACTGATGTGTATGTCATTAGTTTTGTTGTGAATATCTTTCATGGTTGTACGATAATTTTCAGGAGCTTTTTGGTACATAAATATTTATTCCAAATTTGATTATGTCCTAGCATTTTTCAGGGGTGTTTGGTTGGTGTCACTGTGACTTGTTGCTCTGCATTGGTGTGTACATAGTTGGGGGGGGTCGCATATGTGTGTGCCCGTAACCTTTCGTCCTCCCCCCTCCCGTGTCTCGTAGGTGCAGTACTCACCGTTGTCGTCTGCGCCGGACTTCATACTTGTGGTAGATGAGAAGGTAGACGAGAGCAGGTAGGATGTTTAATTCGGGTTCCATGCTGTCCTCCTTCCTCCTGGAGTGCGTAATGGTGAGCGTTTTCCCGTCCGTAGTCTGTTTCCGCCATGTTTTTATCGGCGGTGCTCCCGCCCCGGAAAAGGTGGCGGATTGGTGAGTTGTGATAGTGTGGGCGGTACATTGGCTGCCGCCTGGCTGTTGGCGGTGACCGCCGCGCTGTTTGTTTGTACCGCCGTGGCGGTCGGAGTGTTAAAGTGGCTGTCTGTGTTGGCGGTTCCCGCCAGGGTCAGAATCCCATATTTTTTACCGCCAGCCTGTTGGCGGGTTGGCCGCCGCTTTAACACCGACCGCCAGGGTTAGAATCACCCCCCATGTGTGTATTCATTTGTCTCTCACACATGTAATCCTATGCTATCCATAACCAAATGGTTTGCATAGGTAATAACTAACTTGTATGTCGCTGCCACTGTGTTTACTCACTGCAGGTCATTGTGCATGTATATCCTGTCATAGGTGAGTGGCATGCCTACTGATAACTGACCATGGTAAGTGGAAGGTTCCATGACTGGGGCATTTGTACTGACCTCTGTCTGTATCATGGGGAATGGTCATTTGGGAGCTATGGTATTGGAATGTGATAAGGCTTCAGCTAGTGAAAGACTGACATTTCCATAACTTCATTAGTCTGTGGGGTGGTAGTGATTGACACCTATGCTGAAACACTGATGTGAGGAGCAGTTCTTTACTGTGTGAACATTGGAATTCTCCCAACCTATATGTGGGAATGCTCATTGAAAATGATTTGAGTTATGTCTAGCATTATTATGTAATATCTAGCCTGAATAAACAGTACATGTAAGATGGAACATTACAAATGTCTTACATTTGAGAAAAACGTATTTTGTGACAACAGATAATTATGGCTGCTAAATGACTCTTGAACATGTTCTATGGTTAAGTACCATTTATTGAGGAGTGCACAACAAAATTAATGAATTGGATCGAATATAACACAAACAAAACGGTGAAGGGTTCTGTCATGGAAGATGAAATCATCGTGGTAGCTGCTACAACATTTGGAGACACAATAACAGTGTCCTTGTACCATAGGAAAATGAAGTTAGGTTTCAGAAAAGTCAACAGGGTGTATCTGTGTCACACAAGGGGAACCAATCAGTAGAGGTTCACTTCTTGGCAAGGGTTTTGGTCTTGACATCTGCTCATTCTGGATGTTTTGGGGATGTCCATGTTTGCTGGGGGATTCTTCAGCTACAGAGGCAGGGGTGTCTGAGGCATATCCTTCCCCTGGCAGGGCCTCCATTCCACTAGCAGCCACAAATGTTGAGGGGGCTAGTGTCTCATTGCTAGTGGACGGGGCTGAAGAAAAACAACTCAGTATGGTAGTCATGTCTCTCAGCACCCCTGCAATGGAAGTCAAGGTGCCAGGTCCATCATTGTCTGGGTTTACGACAGGAGACTCAGGTACATGTACGGGGGGTGTATAAGATGGCAAACACTGTACTTAGAACACAGGTTTTGTGGAAAATGGTTGCCTGTGATGTTGAAGCAACAGGGCTAGGAGGAGTTGATGTGGATGGAGTGAGGCTCACAGTTGTTGACTGACCTGGTGTCCCAGATGGACTAGCTTTGTCCTGAATGTCCACACATCCAGTGGTGTATCCCTCAGTGAGGGCTTCATCCAGAGGGGTAATGGCAGTCTCTGGTGTCCTTTCCATGGTGACAGTGGCTATGTTGCCTGTAAGAGAAGTAGAACACATAGTTGCTGAAAGTTATGCAACAAGTGATATCAAGGTTTGACCACAAGACTTGCTATGTGGAATGCACACAAACCTTTTACTTGATCCCCTGATATGACGATGACACCTGCTTCCAAATCTGGGTTAGGGCTACATGGGACACGAAGATTTCCAATTGCATACACCTTGTTACAAGATGTTGGAGTATCTTGGTGGTTAGATGACTGTTTATTGACTCATTTCCTGTCTGATTGATGACTTGACATTTTAAAGTGATCTCCAAGTTAGGTGTATATCATCATTGAGTCAACTAACACCTCCACAATGTACTATGGTAACAGTGCTGGCAACATAGGTGTAACCATTATACCTGTACCTCTGTATGGGTGTAGTCCAAGTACATTCAGCTACCTCTTTTGGCGTCCCCCCAGGTGAGTACATTATATTGTTTGAATGGTGATTTAAAGACCAGTTTAGTAGAAAACACAGTTGTAGCTGTGTGTTGCTTGTAGTAGTACTGGCAGATGGCCATAGCACTGAAGTCATTGCCATGGACTGTACAATAGTGGAGATATCAGGTGGCTTCAAATGATTGTTAGTTACACAGGTAAGGCTATTTAAATTTTAACTTGTAGTACTATGTTCTGGTTTCCTTAATAATGGAACAGTGCACACCGGGAGTTGTAGTGCTGTCAGTCCCCGTACTACCCATGAAATACACAGACAGTGCGCCCCCAGGTGATTTTAGTTGACATGTGGTATACCAGAAAGGGGCAGCACCATTTTCCTGGGGGTTGATGTTTTCTGGACTTGTTCTCCAAATATGTGTGGTTCTACTCTGATTTCATCCACCATGACCCACAATTGATCATCTGTGAAATGGGGATGTTTTTATGGAGACATAGTAGACAGTGAGGAAGCTGGCCCATCAGGGATCTCCGGACAGTCGGTTACCCAGGCACAGTCACACAACACCACAGACCCCCTCCCTCAGAAAATACCACCACAGCACCCACCCAGTGGGCCCATACCTCTGTTCACAGGACACGTAAATCAGTAGTGTGTCCACCTCTATAGGGACCCCAGGCCACCCAACAAACACAGGACGATCAGGGAAGCTGGAAGGACTGCTGTGCGACAGGGGGAGGCCAGGCCCAGGGAACCGACTCTCCAGGAGGCACTCACCGGATCCTGGGAGTATACCAACATTCCCAGGATACGCTGGGCCAGATATTGGATCAGGGAGGACTTGAAGGACATCAACCCCACCCTGGTCTCCATTGCAGGGGCGCTGGCAGACATGGCCAACACTATGAAGGAGGCAGTGGCACACCACCGGGCCCCTGACACTAGCCAAACCGATGAACAGCTCTCCATCTTTGCTGCCACTAGTGGACAGGAGGCCCTGCCGTAGGACCAACAGGCCACCAGCACCCCTCCCCCTGCAGTAGATGAACCACCCCGAAAACGTTCCCTGCGATCCAGGCAGAAGACAGAGACTATTGCCAAGACCCCGCCAGGAAATAAGACTCTCCTTAGTCACCCTTGTGTCCCACTCTGTAACCCTGCCCACCTTGAACTGCCATTGCTCTCCTTCCTATGCCCCCCTGGACAATGCACCTGTGATACAATATAGACTGGACTCTATCCTGGACTTTCCTCCATCATCAACCCAGCCCATTCCACTACGCCCTATACTTCTTAGCACTTAAATAAACACCCTTTGAAAAAATACAAGTATGGATTATGTCAAATGATTTAAGTATATATTTGTTTAACAACGTTTAAACATTGCAATTCAACTGTACAGTTATGTATACATAGGAAAGACCTGTAGTTGGATGCAGTCAACACACCAGGAGCGATAGTGGGACACAAATATGTGTAAATAGAGATGGCAAAGGGTACAGTGAGTGGCCATAGAAGTGGGAAAAGCAGCCTGCAAGTAACAATGTCAAAAACAAAACTGTCAATTAAATGTGAATTTACACTGTCTTACCTGTGTGTCCTTGGAAGTATTGACAAATTATTGCACTTCTGTTGTCCTCATCCTCTGCCTCTTCATCTTCACTGTCCACAGAGTCCACTGCTGCCACAGAGCCATCTCCAGCCTCCTCCTCCTAAAGAAAAGGCACCTGGTGACACAAGGCAAGGTTGTGAAACATACAACATGCCACGATGATCTGGAAGACCTTCTTGGGTGAGTTGAACATGGATCCACCTGTTAGATGGAGGCAACAAAACCTGGCCTTCAGGAAGCCAAAGGTCCTCTCTATAATTCTTCTTGTTGGCCCATGTGCCTCATTGTAACGTTCCTCTGCCCTTGTCCTGGGATTCCTCACAGGGGTCAGGAGCCATGAGGGGTTGGGGTAACCAGAGTCACCAGCAAATATCGAGGGACAACTGTTAACCACACACTAACCCTTAGGGCCCACACCATACCCATACAACAACATATACTTGTGGGAAACAGGGCTCACCTATTAGCCACACCCTGTGCCTCTGGAGTTGAGCCATCACATTTGGCACGCTGCTATTCCTCAGGAGAAAGCCATCATGCACAGACCCAGGATATTTTGCATTGATGTGGGAGATGTACTGGTCCACCAGGCACACCATCTGAACATTCATGGAGTGAAAGCTCTTTCGATTTCTGAATACCTGTTCATTTCGCCGGGGGGGAACAAATGCAATATGTGTTCCATCAATTGCCCCAATAATGTTGGGGATATGTCCCATTGCATAGAAATCAGCTTTCACTGTGGCCAAATCCGCCACCTGGGGCAAAATGATGTAGCTGCACATGTGTTTAATCAGGGCAGACAACACTCTGGTAAGCACTATTGAGAACATTCGCTGAGACATTCCTGCTTCCAAGTCCACTGTCACTTGGAAGGAGTCAGTTGCCAGGAAATGGAGCACTGATAGCACTTGCACAAGAGGGGGGAATCCCAATGGGGTGATGGATAGCGGAGATTAGGTTGGGTTCCAATTGGGCACACAGCTCTGTGATTGTAGCCCTGTCCAGTCTATAGGTGAGGATAATGTGCCTGTCCTCCATTGTTGCTAAGTCCACCAGGGGTCTGTACACGGGGGATGTCTCCATCTCCTATTCATCTGCAGCAGGTGAAATCTAGGGGGCCAAATGGTGAGCAGCTGGTCATTATCTCTTAATTCTAACCACTACAGTTCAATGCATGTTGTGATTGTAACGTTATTATGTTGGAGATGTCCAAATGGTGCATTTGTATAGGATCCATGGCCTGCCCCCCCCGAAATTGCGTCTGCCTGACCTGTATTGAGGGACAGGTGGATATGAGGTAATTCCGCTGACGTTGTGCGAAGTTGCAGGAGGCGGTCGAAAACCGCCATGCAACTGCTCATTGGTTAACATTGGGACCTATGGGGTACAGTAGCCAATGGTGATGTATGCTGGCAGTGACGGTAGGCACCGCCGCGCACATCACCGCTATTTTCAATATGCTCACTCACTTGTTACCTGACCTTCAACAGGAGAGGACCTACACTGCATGTGCTGCTGTGACCTGTGTCTGAAACTAACCATGGCTTGTGTGACTGGGGAAAGGGCGCCTGCCTTAAGCTTGGCGGAGTTAGAGCGACTGGTGGATGGGGTCCTATCGAATGCTGTACGGGCCTTGAGACCAACAGGTGAGTACACTGTGAGTACGATGCATGATGCATGAATGCATGGAGTGCCTCATGTAGGGGGTGGGTGGTGGATGGGCCCTGGGCAGCGTGCAGCATGTATGGTGGACCATGTCTGTGCTACTGGGGATGAGAAGGGGCATGGTGGACCATGAGTGTAACAGGAAGGACGGTCAGACTAATACCTTTCCCTGTGTCCATTTCCCTGCAGGTCAGCGCCCATCAAAAGAAGGGTATATGGCATGCCATTGCCAAGGACATGAGGACTCTGGGGGTCTACAGCAGGCGGCACACTCACTGTCAGAAATGGTGGGAGGACCTGAGACGCTGGGCACGGAAGATGGCGGAGGCCCAGCTGTGGATGGCCTCCCAACAAGGAAAGGGTGCACGTCGAACCCTGACCCCCCGGATGGCCCGCATAATGGCGGTGGCCTATCCGGAGCTGGATGGGTACTGAAGGGTATCACAGCAGCCACAAGGTGGTGAGTACAGTGCCCATAATTACAACTTTTGCATGGTAGGGTGGTTTCTGGGTAGGGGATGTGTGTCAGTGGGTGCCCCTAGGCCAGGAAGACATTGCAGCATAGGTCCCCTGGTGGCTAGAGTTCAGAAGGCATAATCTAGGTACATAGCTCGTAGGCATCCACAGCTGCTCAGGGCTGGGTGGGACCCAGGTGTGCTGCATTTGGCGGTGTGTGCGCCTCCCCGTGGCTTGGCTGCTAACAATATCCCTGCTAGTGCTATCCTTTGTCTCTTTCCCCCCTTTTTGTTTTGTCACCCTGTTCTTATGTGCATCAGCATCATCTGACGGAGGAGCAGAGGCACCGGTGATGGAGGAAGCTGCATCCCACAGGACCCAGAAAGCCGAGTCCACTGACGTTGAGGGTACATGTGGGATGGAGGGCGAGGGGAGCACCACGGAGGAGACTGGAGGGGACAGTTATGACACAGATACCTCCTCCGATGGAAGCTCCCTGGTGGTGGCGGGTACCTCTGTGACCACCCCAGCTTCAGGTACGACCACCACCCCCATACCAGCACTGCTCTCCAAGCAGCCCCCCATTGTGTTGCCTGTACCCACTCACCCAGGAGGGTGGGTATCTCCTTCTCCCCAGGCACCTCAGGCCCTGCCCCAGGTAGCCCTCCTGCCCTGAGTAAGGAAGCTATTGACCTCCTAGGACCCATCTCTGTAGGGCAGTCAACCATTGTGGATGCCATCCAGCGGCTGGCAGCCCAGATACAACAGACTAATGCATTCCTGGAGGGTATTCTCACTGGCTTGGTGGCCCAACAGAGATCGATCCAGGCCCTGGCCTCCTCTCTGATGGCAGCCATTGTCCCTATTTCTACCCTCCCCCCTCCAACTTCCTCTTCCCAGGCCCATTCTCCTCAACCCAAACCCATCCCAAGCACACAGCCAGATGAGCATGCACACAAGACAACACACGAGTGGTACAGGCAAAAACAAGCACCACACTTGATCCCACAGGCACTCACACAAACACCACCCAGATGCAGACACAACAACATCTACTATCTCCACTGTCTCCCCCTCCTCATCTCCTCCACCTCCCTCCCAGTTCCGTCTACACTCACACCTGCCTGCACCACATCATCATCCACTACCAGCATCTTCACCACACCAAGCAGAACACACAACTCACTGGCAGACACCTCCACAACAGCCATGCACTCATCCCCTGTGTCCTCTCCCACTATGTCTGTCTCCCCCCTCCTAAGGTACACAAACATAAGCCCTCAGACACCCAACAGCCATCCACCTCACAACAGCAAACAGGCCATGAACCTGCATCCATATTCAGCAGACAGAAAACCTCTAACAACCACTCCCTCTGCCTCCACTCCCATTCCTTCTCCCTCTTCCCACCCCAATGTCCCTAAAAATCTGGTTCTATCTACCATTGATCTCTTCCCTACCCCTCCCCCATCCTCCATGCATGGGCCGGGTAGGAAGAACCCAGCTAAGCACCTCAGCCACCCAGTCCATGTGACCAGTCATCACCACACCCACTCATGGTGGAAAAGGATCCAGGCCACATGTCCTGAAGGTTAAGGAGTCTGCACCAGGCAGCCTTAAGGGAAAGAAGCCAGCCCCAGCTGCCAGAAAGAGCAAGGAGCCTCCCCCAGCAGCTGCTAAGAAGGTAAAAAAAGCCTGTCCCAGCTGCTAGAAAGAGCAAGGAGCCTACCCCAGCAGCTGCTAAGAAGGTAAAGGAGCCTGCCCCAGCTGCCATACAGAGCAAGGAGCCTGCCCCAGCAGCTGTTAAGAAGGTAAAGGAGCCTGCCACAGCTGCCAGGAAGAGCAAGGAGCCTGCACCAGCAGGGAGGAAGAGCAAGGGGCCTGGGGCAGGAACTGTAATGGAGCCCCCACCACCAACCATGGTTTTGCAGCCGTCCAAGGTTACAGGGGATGGGCAGGAGCCTCCCGCCACCAGAAGCACCACCACCTCCAGTGGGCAGCTGTCCGAGGTTGCAGGAGATAGGAAGGAGCCTCCCCCCACCACTACCAGCACCACCACTGAGCAGCCGTCACCGCCAGCGGACTGTATGTAATCCTGCCTCCATGGGCTGCTGTGTGGCCCATCCAGTCGGTATTACACCCACCCGATAGACTGTGACCTTTCCCTCCCCAGGATCAAGATCACAGGGCAGAGGCCCCGTCCAGGTCCAGTAGGCAAGTCACCCACTTCAGAGATTGTGGCCTTGCACTCCCCAGGACAAAGCACAGGTTATTTTGCCTCATCCAGAACCAGTGGGGAAGTCACCCACCTGGGAGACTTTGGCCTTGCACTCCCCTGGACCAAGTACAGGGCATGTTGCCCCCTCCAGAGTTGTTGGGCAATGTCACCCACCTGAGAGACTGTGGCCTTGCACTCCCCAGGACAAATCAATGGGCATTTTGCTGCCTCCAGAGCAAGTGGGCAAGTCACCCACCTGAGATACAGTGGCCTTGCACTCCCCAGAACCAAACACAGGTAATCTTGCCCCCTCCAGATCAAGTGGGCAAGTCATCCACTCAAGAGTGGATGACTTGCTCTTCCCAGGACCAGGCACAGGGCATGTTGCCATCTCCAGAACCAGTGGTCTTGTTCCATCTCCCGGATGAGGTGCCCCCCTTCCCCTGTCCCCCTGGGGTGCCTGCCTATGTACTAACTGATGCCCCTGCAGTGTTTTTTCTGTGTTGATGCAGGTGACATGTGTGGCCTTGATCTTTGGCCTGTGGCCATTTGACCTACGAACATTTTGGACTGGGTTGTGTCCCTTTTTGTGTACATATGTATATATTTATTATCTTGCCTACATTTTTCATCTTGATGTGTTGCTCTCATTACATTCCCTTTTTCAAAATCGTTTTGTTGTTGCATGATTCATCCGAGTTACAGGTTAAAAATGTTTTTGTGATGCAGCTGATTGTATGTATAGTGTTTGGGAGGGGTGTGGTGTGTGTGTCACTGTAGTTTTCCTCCCTTCCTCCCTTGTGTGCTAGGCGGCTGTACTCACCATCTCCGTCTTCGCGGGTGTTGATGTTCGTGGTGGAGCAGCATGTAAAAGATCATGGGAAGATATGCAGCTCGGGCTCCATGGCGGCTTGGTTGTTCCCTGTATCTCCAATGGTGAGTCCTTTCCCTTCTAAGCTCAGTTTCTGCCAGGCTTTTGATGTCATTGGTACCACCCAGGAAAAGATGGCGGTTTGCTGTGTCTTAATATGGTGGGTGGAACACTGACTTCCGCCTGGCTGTAGGTGGCTACCACCATGGTGACAGTTGTTTCCGCCCTGGCAGTCGGTATGGTACATTGGCTATCTATCGGAGATCTTTCTACCATGGTCATAATTTGGCGGTAGTTACCACCAGCCTGTTGGCGGTATTACTGCCACTTTAAAACCATCCACCAGGGTTGTAATGAGGGCCTATATTCCCTCATTCGAGACCCTCCCACAACTTCAAAAACCTGTCATAAGATCCTGCTCTTAATGCATATTTCCTTTCAAGCTCCTTGTCCTGTTAGACCACCATTGTTGAAATGGCTGAGCTATTTCCGTCTACCAGTAATGAAGAATTAATGATCTGGCTATTAAGGCAATAATAAGCAGACTTTTTATTGCAGGGAATCAATATTAATTTCAGATAAATATCCATAAACCACTATCTGATCTTCAAGCAGCAGCTCCAATCACAGTGTACCAGAACAGTAGCTCACAATTTTTTCCCACAACAGACCTATTTTGGAACAGTCCCATATGCTATGAGTCCAACCGCCTGCCTCCTCTATTGAGCAATGAAACCATTTACCAGGAATTTGAGGATACATTTTATACAGGAGAGCTGGTGTTCTATACAGTAGTCATTTAGTATAGAATTGCATGCACCTGTTACTAGCACCCTTCAATAAAGAAGCATGAAACGCATTAATCTTATTCCAAGCAACAACTGGAGATATTCGTTAGTCTACCATTTATCCCAAATTTTTACATATGATATATTTGTCTTCTTTTGTCTAAAAAAGGCATCCCAGCAGCTAATAGACCTGTGAGTTCTGGACTCCATCAATGCTTCTGCCAAATCTAGACTTGAGAGAATCATAATTGGGTCAATTCCATTAAAAAAAAAAAGTTGAATTTGAATAGACGACCATTCCAAGACATCTTTATAATATTTGATATTAATCTCAACTTCACTTCAGAATTTCCCAGACTCAAATTGTATAAAATCTATAATTGCACTGCATCTGTTGCTTTACCATTTAGAAACATTACATCAAGAAGGGGTCGATCCCCAATAACTATTTCCACCAGATAAGTAACTCCATTAATAACAGGCATGTGGAAATGCCTAAACTGTCACCGTTTACGTTTTAACAACCATTGTAGTGTCTTATATCTAACTTTTTTGGGGTGGTTCATAAGCCTAAGAAAATCAAGAATCTCATATTCTTGGACAATCAGATCAAAAAAGAAATTATCACTTAGGTTTTCTATTGAGGAATTATGAAATCTGTATGTAATTTATGTAAAATTGGCAAAATAATATTCCCTTAGATCTGGGAGACCTAGACCCCCTTCTTTTCTAAATCTACAATGTATCCAGAGATAGTATGTTGTTGGCCTATAAAAAGGCAGAAAACATTCCCTCCTGTTCCTTAAACTGGAACCAAGGAAGAGCTGCAAACAGAAAGTTACATAGGGCAGCACTAACATGCAAATCAGAGCGGTGCAGCCCGGGATTGACAAAGGCAGATTGATCTGTTTAGCAAACACTGTCCTAATTTTAGTAATTAAAGGGACATAATTCAGAGCGAGTAAATTGTTGATATTTTCTGAAACCCCTAGATAACGCTTCAGTTTTGCACTAATTAGTGGACGAAAATCAGTAAGGAGCGTATCTAGCACACAAATACACAGCAGAATCTTCATTTTAGACTTGTTTATTTTATAACCTCCAAGCCCTTGATACTCTTGAACAATCCCAAAGACCTTTTTTTGGATTTCTATCTCAGGATTTAAAAATAAAACTACATCATCTGCGTGCAGTTTAATACTGGTCATCCCTCTTATTGGTGGCACTACTCCCATGCTAGTGCGAATAGCTCTTGCTAAACACTCCATAAACAAGAAAAAAATATAGGCGACAGGGTACACCCCCGCTGCGTACCTCTGCTCACCTTACGTACGTCAATATTGCAGGAGTTGATAACTATTTGTGCATGGGCACCATTATAGAGACGTATTACTGTCTGTATACAAGTAGTGGGAAAACCAAACTCCCTGAGAATAATAAAAAGGCTTTCCCAGCAGACCAGATCAAAAGCCTTCTCAGAATCTAAAAACATAACCTGAGCGGGTATTTTGTTTTTTGAGAAATAGTCTAAAGCTTCAATTAAAAAACTGCATTGGTGAATAGCTGCCTATCTGACCCAAAGCCATACTGATCAGCATGAGCAATAGAGCCCACAACCCTACGCATGCGATTTGCAAATTTGTAGTCAACATTTAACAGGCTGACAAGTCAGTAACAGTTAATATTTCCCCTTATCCTTACCCTTCTTTAGGAAGCTAACTACTACTGTCGTACAAAACGATTTCATGATCCCCCCCAGAATGTGTTGGCCAGTTTTAATAATTCAGAGTTTAACGCTGGTGCAAATTTCTCATACAATGTGGCTAGTGTGCCATCTTCCCCGGGTTGTTTTTCCATTGGCTTCCAATTTCACAGCCACCTCTATCTCCTCCAGTAACAATCCAGCCTCCAATTCCTGCACTTTACTTAATTGTAGCTTGGGGATATTAACTTTACTTTAAAAAGTCCTTAGTCTACCTGCGGCTGCTTACTATAAACTTCTGTATGGTGTTTGAGGAAGGCATCTTTTACATCTTTGGGTTCAGTTAGTAGTAGTTTGAGTATCTGTATCAATAAGAGATGTAACCTTAAAATGCAATGAATGTTCTCACGCCTGCCGAGCCAAAAATCTACCCGCATATTCACTTTCCTTATGCACCTGTTGAAGGTATTTGGTACTACTAAATGTGAGTAATAGTAGTCTTGCATGCAACTTCTTGCCTGTATAAGCAACTCATTATTAGAGGTCAACCAGTGAAGGAAAATGCCATAAGTTAATCAGTTCTATTGAATAAGTTGATCAACTAAATTGCATCTTGCGATTTATAAAATTATATATGCTGAGGAGCTATAAGTCACTTCAATTGGGGTAGCCCGCTAGACAGCATGCTCGGGGCTACAGTCTTATATCCTCGATAGGTCGCACTAATCGTTTTATTTAAAATCCCAGACTAATATAACAGGGTGCTAGTTCGCTAACTTCTAGACCGTTCTTCGACCGCTGGATTAAGATCTGTAGTGATCCTAATGTGGATTTTCCATGCTGCTGCCAAATATTTAGGAACAGAACTCACTAACAGCATGGAAGTGTCATATTTGCATATTCTATATACACTGTTACGGTTTTGTGTTGGCAGTGTTTTGCACAGAGGGATTATCCACTTCCCGCGAGGGCATTTGTACAGAGGACAGAAAAATAGGACATGCTCAGAAGTTTCCTTGCATAGATGGCAGTTTATGCATTTGTCAGATAAAGAACTATTGGTCGACCAGCAAGCCATGAAGCTGTTGACTGCCAATGTTCCATATCTGAACTGAAGTAATAAGGAGCGAGCACGGGCTGGGATAGGGAGATCCAGGAAGCTTTCAGGCAGAGGTTCGTGCTTAACCAGCAGAAACTCTGCTGTCAACCGACCTAACCCAATTGAGCCGAGAGATTCCTCATGGATCTTTTCCCAATAGCGGTCTTTGATCAGACGTTTAGCGTTACCAGGAATCATCTCGGGATTCTCCCAATAATGGGATAAATTCAGTTTAACCCAAGCCACTTTCATCTCCCTAAGCCACCGCACTTTTTCCCATCCATAGCAAGGTGGCAATAGTTCTTTAACTGCTGACCTGAAGGGTTCGAGTTCATGCATTTTCCATAATCTGACCCAGTACAGAATTGGTCTTAAGTATGCTGTATCCTTAATACTATTTAGACCCAGGTCCAGTCTTAGGGGGAGCATCGGGGTGCCCTTCCCTAGTCTGGATATGTGTCTAAGGAAATTATTTTCTTTGATTTGAAGAGTGTCCATTTGTCTGTGGGATCCCCAAAGTTCCGCTCCATATAGGGCCGCGGCACGGATTTGGGCTTTGTAGATTTCAGAGATGAGGGTCAGAGGGGGACTTGTTGCAGTGCTAGCCTTACGTCCTATCACTCCACATCTTTGACTGATTGTTAATGCCCCTTTCCTTATAGCTGCATCCCAGCTGCCCTTATCAGATAGTCTGATACCCAAATAATCGTATTCCATTACCCTCTCCAGATGAATTGAATCCATCTTGATATTTACTCTAAGCTTCTTGTTCGGGGCACTGTATATCATGAGTTTAGTTTTCTTAAGATTTATGTCTAACCCATAATCTCTGCAGAATACACCGAACTGGTTAACCAGATTCTGGATTCCCATGGATGATTTAGACAGAAGGATAGTGTCATCTGCATAAAGTAGGCATGGAACTTTGGTCCCGGCCAGCTTTGGGGAATCATTAGTGCAATTTGCTAAATACTTAATACAATTATTTATGTATAGAAGAAAAAGGGTAGGGGCCAAAACACACCCCTGTCTGACTCCCCTCTCAATAGCCACTGCTTCTGTTAGATCACCATTCTTGCCGCTCCTGATTTGAGCATAAGTATTCTCGTGAAGTCGGGGGATAAGTTTCAAGAGGCCATGTGGGACACCCATATTGGCTAGTGTCAGCCATAGCTGGTTTCTGGGTACCAAATCAAACGCGGCTCTAAGGTCAATAAAAACTACAAAAAGGTTACCTCCTCTTACTTCCACAGTCTTCCATTTTATTGTTAAAAATCTTAGTACCTGATCTATGGTACAAACTGCTGCCCTAAACCCTGCTTGCAAATCAGAAATGGCATTGGTTTCCAGAATCCATTCTTCTAAATGAGACAAAATTTGCTTTGCAAAAAGTTTTTGGAAGTTGTCAAGTAAGGAGATTGGGCGGTAGTTAGCAGGGTTAGAGGGGTTACCTTTCTTAAAGATGGGAACTATCTCTGCTCCCATCCAGCAGCTCGGGACAGGTGCTCCTGCAGTTATCGCATTGGAAATGAGGTTCAGATATGAGGCCCATATATCTGGGTTTGTCTTGTATAAATCGCCTGGTATTTTATCAAGGCCGGGGGCCTTTCCCCATTTCAGTGAAGCGATCGCAGCCTTAGTTTCTGCCAGGGTAAATTCAATTTTGGGGGTCTCAGTAATCATGGTATGGGTCAATTCCCTGAAAGTAACACCAATGATCCCAGAATATAATCGGGAAAAGTGATCTGTCCACTCTACAGGGAGTATTGAGGCACCAGGCGAACAATTAGGTTCTTCGCTGGCATTAGCCACCAATTTCCAAAATTTCGAGGTGTCATTTATTTTAGCAGACTCCAGGAGGGAAACCCATCTAGATTCGTCCCATGTCCTACGGGCTCTACTTTGTTCCTGTCTATAATCTTTCCTGGCTTCCCTTATATGGTCTGACTGGCCTCCTCTTAAAGCTCCCAGGAGTTTGTGCTGTGCTTCCCTACATGCGGCGTTTTTTTATGCTTTTACCAATTCTCTTTATGCTTTTACCAATTTATTAGTATTAGTTTAGCATTTAGCGTCTTGCATGGGGTAAGATTCAGAGACTATTTTGAGGGTCTTGTCTTAATTATCTATGAAACTTTTTATGTAGTTTTATGAACTTTTTCTTTTTTTTGTATTAATTGCCAATGTCTTTTTTATTATGCGATGGTTTATGGCTTTTATCTTCTTGTACGTATGATCACTTTTAACTTCTCAAATGGTCCAAATCTGGACCGAATAAACTATTGATTGATTGAACTCATTATTAGCAATGCTTTTATTTTGTGAGACATCGTTGCTCGCAGCGTTTGGACATATCTCTAACTCTGTCCACAGAGCCACTCGGCTTCTTCTCTGTAAGATCTGTTCAGAGGTAATCTGTCAGCCGGATGGTCACTTTGAAGCCCTCCCAGATACTCCCAACCCAGGCTGAGTTTGCATTGGCATTAAAATAATGTGCAGTTTCATTGAAAACATATTTGCATCATTTTTCCTTTTCCAGATTAACCTTGTGGAAAAACCATCTACAGCCTGCCCTTTCTACCTTAATGCCTGATACCTCAATTTTCACCAAAGCGTGGTCAGATAATCTTTTCTGGATATGCCCTAATTTCTTTTTTTTTTTTTTTTTTTTTAATTCTGATTGTGGGAACAAAGGAAATCATCCAATTTAGATGCAGATTTATACTTCACCAAATAGCATGTAAAATCCCGAGCATCTAAATGTTCATCTCGCCACAAATCTGTGAGATTGAGTGATTCAGTGTACTGTGCTAAGCAGCTAGCCATGTGTGACATATTTTGCTTGCGCATGCTGATAAATCCAGATCAGGGTTTTGAAGAAAGTTAAAGTCCACCCCCAAAAAGAACAAAAAACAGGGATATTGAGTAAAGCCTGGCACAACTCAGTCAGAGGCATTCAATCATCTCAAGTTTGTACAGATATGGTGGCTATAGTAAGTCTAGTTTTATTTAGCAGTCCACTTACTAGCAGCCACCTGCCTTCTGTATCAACCTCAGAGAATGAAACTTGCAAAGGGAAGTGCTTAATAATATAGAGTGCCACCCCTCTACATGCAGCACTTGCATTTGACATGCAGCAATATATGTATCATTACTTCCATCCATAAAGTGCATATCTTGCAGAAGCACTACATCAGGAGAGTGACCTCTAATACAAACATCTATAGCTCGAGCCTTGCATTTAGTATTAGGGCCGTTGGCATTTAATGTAACTATTCTTATGTAATCCTTATGTGTCTTCATTATATATTTCGAGGGCTATTTTTTACAGTATATATGGCCTGATTTTAAACTGCATATGAATTGCACCTTATAAAGTGACTCTTAATGGATAAAGTGACTGAGTGATGCAATAGCTTAGCACTATCCCGGATTGTCTTAGCAAATTCAAATGCCACGAGTGCCTAAAATGCCTAAAGTAGCTACATATATATCCCTTACTGGAAGCATCTGCTTTTATTGACCTAAAATGAAAAGTGCTAAATAGTAAGCACCCTGTAAACCACATAACACAACAAGTACCATGATTCAGTATAAAAATAGTGTTCTGCCCTTAGAAACTAGAAATGTTACAGTGCATCCTGGGTCAGCAATGCCTAGTCCAAACAGTTCTCCATAGCTTGCATATTTCTCCCTTCTGTAGAGCATGAATAACTTCTGATTGTACCATTGTCTACTTCCATTGAATGTTTCCAACCTTCATACACTGATAGAGAAATCTCCCTGTTTCCACCATGCAGTGACTCACCAGCCCTACCAGCCCTTACCCAAACCCCATGCCTACCCTAAGGAAGAATTTTCCTCATTTCCTACCTTGCACCAATAGATCCCTTGAGTGCCATTGTATTGCTCCTAATTGTGTTTCAAACCCAACAGGGCATAAGCCTGGAGAGTTCTCGACCTTGCCCCTCAAAATAAAATGCAGTACAACCACTGCTTTGCCCCATTTGCATTTCTGATAGAATTACCTATACAGTGTACCAAATACCTTTTCTACACAATCGATCGATAAAGCAGAACTTTTTAGATACATTTGAACACACCTATGGCATCTTGATATATATGTGCACTAGAGCATCCGCTCATCAATCAACTTTACTTGCCAACTTCTGAAGAAGCACCTGCACTTTGATAGTATCATTAAATAGGAAAAAAAGTCCCTTTGCGAAAAACCCTAAGCTTTGACTTTTTAACTATAGTTGTTTGGGTGCCACTGACTTTGCATGTATCAATCTTTTTTTTAAAATCTGTGAGTTTCCGCGCTGTAGCTGTAGATATGACTGATAAAATTCTAAATTGGGGTATCTCAGTAGTTGAGAGACTCTTCTTTTCAATAGCCTTAGACAAGATGTTCTCCTTTGCACAGTAGTCGCCAAAATGTAACAATATCATGCCTGAGTATTTTGTCCTAAGAATTGGTCAGGCCGGGAATCTGTGCCCTCTTGTAATAGATAAATCAAGACTAAGGACCTCATTTTGAACATGGCGGTCCATTCCGCACCGCCGGCGGTGGTGGCAGAAACCACCAACAAAGGAGCGGTCCGGACCACCAAATAATGAACCAAACGAAACTCACGCTTCCCACGCACCAACCACGCCAAGAAAGGATTCCCGCTGACGACGACAGAGGCCGCCCACAGGCCGTTGGAAAGGCCCAACCCGCCCATCAAATTATGAAGTGCCAGTTCCGGGGCCGGAACCACCGCCACACAAAGCCAGGTGGAAATGAAACAAATAGAAGGAAACACTCACCGGAGCTCAACAAAACATGCAGCGGCAGCCATGGACAGAGAGCTGAAGATCATGCCAGCCTTGCTCCTTGCCATATATCTACATGACCGAGACTGCTGACGAAGACGACGACGGTAAGTACCGCATCCTTCAAAACAAGGGAAGAAAGGGCAAAGTTACATTGCCACCCACTCCACTGCACTGCACTATGCCCTCTAGGGCCTAAATATATGGTTTCACCACATTACTTTCTGCCATTCTTTTTTCACGTGGTTATGCCCTTTAGGGGCTGACTATATAGTTACATGACCATGTTTCTTACAAATGTTATTTTTATAGTGGTGCCCTTTAGTGGCTGTTCTGAGCATTACAGTCAACATACTACTGTATTTGTTGCACTCAGAAACTTGCCCCATAGTGGTTTGTGGGGCATTCCTTTTACAAAACATTTTTCCCCATAACTCACCGCATGATGTGCTCTTTCTGTCTTGGTCATCTCTGGGTCCTCACACTAGATTGAGGGACCCCAAAGTGATAATATAGAAAATATAATAAATAATGGCAATATTTTTTATTTTTTGCTGAAGATAGAGGAAGAAGGTAAATAGAAGTGCTTTAGGAATAATTAAGGCCACTAGTATTATGTGGCAGAGGGGACCAAATTATGTGGCAGGGTCGACCAATTTATGTGGCAGGAAAAATCCAGTTATGCATTTACAACATCAATAGCCCTAACACAAGCAAATGTGCAACCAATTGCATTGCAAATGCTTGTTTATATGTTTTAGTAACCCTTGTATCCTTTAAAATATGTCTTTAGGTTACATTCTATTTACACCAATAAGAATCATATAACCATTTGATGTGTGCTGAAATGAAAAAGAGATCCTATACATGTTCTGTTTAAACCTGCCTTCTAATAATCACCCATAGTGCTCTGTTAAAATTATGTGCAATAGTTATTTGATTCCTCCTTTATTTTATGTTTTATTTTTAGCATATGACCATCAGATTTAGGTGGCAGAATCTTTTTACTTATTTTTAATTGGCTTGTGACAGCTTGCCAAGGACAGTCCTATGCCAATGCTTGTTTATTGTTACTATAGAGACTGCTAACATGAACATGCCACTGACTGGTGGCAGATGCTGTATCAAAACTCTGGAATACTTGTTCCCCTTTCCTGAAGGACTTTATTTTATCATTTTAACCAGATGATTGTGACAACTGGTATAAACATAAGATGTAGGACCTCACTCATAGTTTTTTTGTATTGTGACCTGCAAGAATATAGGAGAACAATCTTGGAATTAAATGGCTGTAAATGTGTTCCACAGTGATCTGGATTACGAAATTGATCAAAACACATAGGCCCTCATTATAAGATTGGTGGTAAATTGTGCATACCGCCGCAGCGATGGCCGCTAGAAGACTGTTGCGGCGGGTAACATCTGTCCACCAAATTATGTCCACAGCCGGATTTCTGCCACAAGAAGGGCGGAAATCCGGCTGTGGCCATACTGGCAGATGGCGTTAAGGAGGCGCTGGTACCACCAGAAGCGCCACACCAGTAGACCTCCGTCGGCCGTATTATGACAAATAATACGGCCTGGTGGTAGACGCGCCCCATCCCGTCCACTGCCGGAAGACCCCCTGGACACAGGTAAGTCGGGTTTTAAACAGGGGAGGGGGTGTTTTGTGTGTGTGTTTCGGGTTGTGTGCATGAATGTGTGAGTGTGTGTGTGAATGCAATTGTGTATGTTGTGTTGTATGAGTGTATGAATGCATGTCTGAGAATGCGGGTATTAATGGAACTGTGAATGCGTGTTTGCATGTAAGTGTGAATATGTGTACTGATGTATGGGAGAATTAATAGATGCATGCGTGAATGAATGCGTGTATGCCTGTGTGAGTGAGTGTACGTATGCGTGGTGCGTGTCTGCCACTGTGTGTGAATGGGGGGGGGTTGGGGGAACGGCGAGAGCATGGAAGGAGGGATGTGGGGGCATCTGGGGAGTGTTTGGAGGGTGGGTGAGCCTCCTACCAGTAACAAGGGAAAATTCCCTGTCACTGGTAGGACCTACCACCATGGTTTTCATGGCGTTACAAACGCCACAAAACCCCCCCCACGGCAGTAGGCAGGGTCAAAATGCCACCGCCGGTACAATAGCAGCCGCTGGGCTAGAGATTGTTATCTCCGTCCCGGCGGCTGCTACTGCCATAGCGGTCAGAGTGGTATATTGGCGGGTTGGCTGCAGCCAACCCGCCAATCTCATAATGTGGCGGTATGAACCGTCAGCCTGTTGACTGTACTACCGCCACATTATCACCGACCGCCGGGGTCATAATGACCCACATAGACCCTATTTACAACCTGCACGGTATTTGGTGATTTTACCCTTTCTGTGCAGCAAGATCACTATGGTATTACTGTGGGGCTGATTTTTCAAGCCATAAATCCACCCTGAGGGCCAGATTTACAAGAAAGTGGTGCATCAGCTGTGATGAGCCAATTTTCTTGCACCCCGCTACAGGCACCTAACGACACCATGGTGGAGCTGTATTTACAATACAGCACACAATGGCTCACGTGATGACATTGAGGTATTTTGCAGGATTAACGCCATAAGTAAAGGTGCTAATCCTGCTAAGGGAGGCCCATTGAAAATAATGGCACATTGAAATATTGTAATATTCACTACACCATTTTTATGGAACTGCTGCTGCTGAAACGCCCCTCTTGCATACATTATGCCTTGCGCATGCATAATGTGGTGCAAGGGGTCGCAAAGTGGTGCAATGCAAGCATTGTGCCACTTTGTAAATGTACCAAAGAAGTATGACTGCCTTAACGCACAATAGCATAAAAAAGTATTCTAGTGTAGCTCTAAGAGGCGCTAGGACTTTGTAATTCTGGCCCTGAATCTCCTACTTCATGTGTTTTTACAACATACATTCACCTCCTGCTGTGAGTATGTGATTCGCTGGTTGGTGAGGGGGTGGGTGGGAGGAGTAGAGAACTAAAGAGAACGTTTTTGTTATTTAGCAAGGGGATGCTTTGTATGCTTCCTCAGTTGCTACTGCATCCAAAGTCTCATATTTTTTTTCCAGGCATTTTTTCAAGCCAAACATATGGTATCTGTTTCTTCCAAGCTCAGTAAATTATGTAAACGTGTTAATCTAGTTCTGCTTTACTTGCGATCTGGCGCCTAATGGTAAGTATTTAAATCCTAGTCTCGTTCATGCGAAACATTGGTGCTTTTCATTCATTTATACTTCCATGCGATGAGATGATATCAAGGCAAAAATTACTCCATCCCGGATATATTTTTTAATCACACCATTGCTTATATGACAAGAAGAAATTATCTCCCATGTATAATATTCCTACGCCCGGCTACTTTGAGAAAATATAACACAAAATGTTCCTCTGTTTACGCTTTTTGTGTATATTTTGATACCAACTTAAATACAATATGTAATTTTCTTTCCATCCATTTGTTTTAAAACATCGTAGACTGCTTGCAGTGTCTGAAAGAAGTTTAAGATTAATGAATCCACAATCTTTTTTTTTCTTCCTTTTTTTATATTTCTTCCCGTCAGTATTATAGATGATGTATGTATTCATTAATCAATGAAACTTGAATTCCCACTGATTGAAAGTCTAGCTCATGTTCCTCTCGTTTCATAATTTAACTATGAGATCATTGTTGCTTCTCTCTCTTTTGTCATTTACCCATCTGAATTGTGTAGGAGTTATTCCATTGTTGCTTTGTAATGTCACTATGTAGATAAAACAAGAGTCTGATTAATTTGAAAGTCTGACTGGGACCTGAGGCTTTGACACAATTGGATAGAGAAGAATAGTCAGTAAGAGAGCTAAAAAGCAATTAGCAATTTTTCAAACGGAGAAACTCATTAACAGATTACACAAATGAGATAACAAATTTAAATGTACTGCTGAATGTTGTTTTATGTGCATCAAAGTGAGAACTGTGCTGTAAAGCGGGGTTTGTGGAACAGAGCAGAACTGGGGAGAGAAAACATGTACGCCATTCGGGAAAAATGAAACATTGATCATCAGAGGAAACGTAATGCTCTTTACGAAATGTTATATGCTCGGAGTTATGTACACCTGCAAACGTATGTAGATGACGAAACTGTACAACTGTCTGACACACCACACTTGTTTTTCCTATTTGGCATTGGTTTTTAGTGTTTTTTTCACAATGGATCAGTAAGCATTTAAGCTATTTTTGGCATTCTTCATTATAACACTTTTCAGGGTCTTTAACTTAAATAATGATGCAGAAACGCACTACTTACCGAACAGAAAGGTTTTCTGACTGGTGCAAATGTGAAAACAATTGTTTCCGTCTGTACCCAGGACATATAACATTTAGTGATAAACTAAGGTGTGGGTGCACTGGATACTTTTTGGTTCTGTATGAACTATTCAGTTATCTTTAATTTCGTCAGTCTAGTAGGCACCATGTGTGGCTTAGTAGTGGGTGGTGAAGGTCAATAAGAAAAAGATACTGTTTTTACATGTTTCCTCCATTTTAGCCGGTTGGTTGTTCATCTAATATGTATGATGAGAGAGTTGCAGAATCAGGAGGCAGTGACCCTCTCATCCCATGATCACAGTATAGTCAGTACAATTTAATAGCTTGGGAATAAGACAGCGTAAGTTGAACTCCTCACGAGAGAGCCGGTGTTAAATGAAGAAATATGTTGATACCATAGGTGGTAAAGTAGCAGCCTTGATTTGCTCAGGCTCCTGCCACACACGCAAGATGCTTGTGTGTAACCTGTAGCATTTCACATTACCTAAAGAACCAGAAGACAGCAAGAGAATTCAGTTGACCAGACGAACATCACTTTTGAAAGCATAGCTTCGGAGTAAACCATGCAATGACAGACAGCATGGTAATCTGGTTAGGCGAGATGTCCAAATAAGCAAGCTCACTCTTATCCTGCTGAAACAAGAATCTTAACTTTGTTGCCAACTTATGATAGTATGAAGTGTTGTACGTAGCCCCAAAATCATCAGTGTCCCTGTTGATGGTGGCATGCTCTGGTTGGCTGAGACAACCCTCTAGCCAGTCAGAACCTACCACTCCTGTATGGGGTGGGTGATCACGCTCACTCTATAACCAAAGGCTCAGCATTGGGTAGCTTGGCATTGAGCAGTCAGGCTTATCACAGGGGCAATGTGTAAAGTTTTGTCAGAGCACTTTCACACAACAAATGCACTGAGCATCACAAATGAGACTGCAGATGAGGTGTATGTAAATAAAGTTTACATTCAAAACACATTAGTTGACACAACATGAACATCATGTATCTCTTGGCATAAATCACCTTTGGAAACATCACAAGCAGTATTAGGGCCCAACCTAGTTAAAATTACATCAATTGAAAGATCGTTCTTTCCCCCCAGCATCCTCAAGCAGTGCAAAACTTTGTCTGCACATAACCCACCCAAACAATTATTCTAATTCAATCCCACACAGTTATAGAGTGCACCCCGATTCACAATGATAGTGGTAATGTGTACACATAGGTAATTATAGCACTTTGAAATAGCTTTTTGGGCCAGAGAATGCATGGGTAAAATCAATGTCACATGTAATACACTTTTAGCAAGAATCAAAGTGTAGGGCAACACCACCATGCAGTGTTTTTAATCACAGGCAGTCCCTCACTCACTCACTCAGCACTGTTACCCGGTGTTGTGGATATCAGGCAAGTTTGTATGACATACACACACACACAGCACCCTAATGGGGTGCACTGATAACCGGCAGGTCACTAGATATTGTACTCACAGACCTCGTGGCCCAAACCCTCCTCCACCCATCAATCAGCCTTGACTACCCCACCCCCAAGGATCGGAGTTGAAGGAAACCTTTTTCCCTTCCGTGACACTAGGCCGATCGCAGCCAGAGTCTCACTTATTCAGGGTCCTGGGAACATATGTGGGAGGATAGGTAACAGACGGTTTCAGGCAGCAGTCAACAAATGGAAGTTTGGCCACCCCTTGAGAAGTTCAATCAAGGGTCCCCTCACCTTGCCGCCAGGCACTTGTCTAGTTCTGCAAGGCAAAAGGGGGGGTCCCCATGTCTTGGGACCTGCTTCTGATTGCTCTCAAAACTGTTCTGTAAGCCACTCACTTAGTCTCACCGTCAGGTCAGTTACGTCAATACAACCTGGTACTAAGGAGTTGTCAGGGCAGGGTGAGGAAATGGCAGTTGGTCCACTGCACTGAGGACAGCAAAAGGAGCTATCGATGAGTAAGAGATGAACCAGGGGAGTCTTTCGGAAAACAGAGGCACTCCATAGGACACATGTTGAACAAAGTTGCACCCAGGCAATCCAGGCCTCCCAGAACACAAATGAGATACAGTGCCTGGTGTGCAATGGCTTGAGTCACACCACACAATTCCGTTCACAGAGCGCAGAGCAGCAAATTCAGCACCTCCTTGAAAATGAGGAACAGCATCTGATGCGTGATGCCCAGAGCTGCACCAGTTCCGGTCACAAAAATGAAGAGTTACTAAGTCTGTACCTCCCTGGAAATCATGCACAATGTCTATTTTGTGATGACTTGAGTTGCACCAGACAATTCTTGTTGCACAAATGAAGAGATACCAATTCTGTACCTTGCTGGAAATGAGGCACAACATCTGATGCGCGATGACTTGAGTTGTAGCAGACAATTCCAGTCACACAAACAGGCAGCAGTCCAGCGGTGCCACATGATATAGTATGCTACAGGTACACCCTCACCTCCAAGGGTTGCAACCTGTGAATTGGACACGCAGCTCAATGAGCATGCAGTTCATGTGTCACAGGAGAGAACTGTGGCATGATCAGTGAAGCAGGCTATGTGGGGTCCTGCACCCAGTGAATCCGCTCATCACCAACAAAATGCTTATGCATGCCAAGGCCCCACAATGCAGGGCCACACTACTGGAGTGGGGACAGTTCTTTAAGGGCTCCGCACCAGAGAATCCAGTCTCCAGGAACAATTCTTGGTTCCACGCTCACACCACCAAAACCATGTAGGATCCAGAAGGCAATGTGGGCACTTAAGAGGGCACTGCTTTCCAGGTTTCAGAGACAGAAGATTTAAGTCCCTCGCGGGAGGTTTTTGATGTCCATGAGACCTCCACCAGACAAGGGGGCAAGCCAACAAGTCTTTGGAGAGCACACTTAAAGGTGCCACACAGCAGCAGGCAGGCAGCCCAGGCCAGCCACCATTCAGGAAGGTTGCACAGTCCCTTCCAAGGGCAGAAATTACTCCTTGTGTACAACAGATTCATCTGACAATGTGCACCTCGCAGTCCAGTATCTCCGGTCCTGCATCACCTCAAATGTATTTCTGATTTTCTGCAGTGTGGCACCAGTAGTTTTACTGTAGTGTGCCTTTGAAGTTGGGGAAGGTTCAGAGGGTTCCCCTTTGAACCACAGATATTGCCTCTAAATTTCAGTCCTGTCTGCCACAGGGCCATGGAATGCAGATCTTAATCTTTAGTTGGACCATTATGTGGCTCTCAGAGGCAAAGTGTCAAAACCTCTCCCTCCAATCTATCCATCAAGGCCCTCGAATTGCAGAGGTGTGCCATTCCCATTGTGTGCCCAAGGTTGATAGCTGTCACTGGGGAATGCACAGATGTGCTCCCCCAGACTCCAGTGTGGAATAAAGTTGAAAAGACACACAAAAGCATTTTAGAGCATAGAAATGGCCACTTTCTAGAAGTGGCATTCCTAGGTTATCATTGACAAAACTACCTTTACCACAGAAAGGGGTTTGTCAGGACAAATCCAATGATAGTAAACATGATGATGCTGCTCTGCTGCAATCCACCTTTGCAGCTAGGAGTAATTTTAAACTTCCCCCATGTTAACCTATGGGCTGAGCAGCTCTCATAGATAGTGAAAACACACATGGGTATTATTCACTTCCTGGGCATACACAATCTGCATTGGCAGGCTGGACACACGCTTAAAAACACCATAGGCGCAAGTGCACACATATAGGTCTTCTATGACAGGCTAGACACATGTTTACGAACACCTTTGGTGCCAGTGCGTACACATAGGACAGCTATGACAAGCTGGACTCATGTTTAAGAACACCATAGGTGCAAGTGTGTACATGCAGGCCTGTTGTGACAGGATGGACTCACGATTCAGAACACCATAGGTGCAGGGTTGCACACACAGGCCTGCTATGACAGACTCAGCACATATTTGAAACACCAGTGAGATTACCCGCACATACTGGTGAAAGCCACTTCCTAACATAGGTAGGAAAGGCATGCACACTTTCACACTGTACTTACAGTGGGTAAGTGCCCAGGGACCTAAGGCTACTAAGTAGAGAATCAGCAAAACACATAAGAGCCGATCCTCTAGGTAGGGCAAATCCACATGGGGGTTCTTCACTAGCGGGCATTGCCCACCCAGGTGCTCCTGACCAGCCTTTCATTTACCACTTGCTCTGCCCTTCAATGGGTCATTAAGGGGTAGCGAGGGGCCCACTCAGGATTGGCTATGGAGTTAGAAGTGCAAACCTGAGCACAAGCGCCACTGCGCCTCTGTAGTCTTGCATTGTCAGGCCCGATATATGCTTTACAGTCTAATCTGGTTGGTAGTGCAATGTCCCACTAGTAGCCAGGGTCGTACCCCCCAGACATGTGGTGTACCTTTTTACAGGTCACTTCTGAGTACAGCACCTGAACCAATCACAGAAGCGCACCTTCCTGGCATGTATAGGAAGGGCGGTCACACTTCCCACTGCAGTACAGTAGGGAAGTGTCCAAAATTGCAAGGCCACACAAAAAGAGTAGAGCACACAACTGGGAGGAAAAAGCTTACTTTTTCAGGGAAATCAAATAAGAAGAGCCATATCCAACAGTCCCTAACAGATTAATGGACAGGTGCCCTCCAAAAACACAACTATCTGATACATAAATTCTTGATACACTGTGGTTCAGTCATGTGAGGTGCACAAAATACACTACTTCATAAGGTCCACCATGTTGTGGACCACCTACTGTCCAGAGAACTTTCATAGCTCTTAGTGATGCCAATTTTACCTCAAATCATTCTCCCCGTTGCTAACTTTTGGACTTGGCCCTTTCTGCAGGGTCATACCCAAAATGTTTGCCTTCACCCTCCTGTTTTCTGAACCTGCTTTTGTTGGCTTATAGAACTCTGAGTGCTTTACCACTGCTAACCAGTGCTAAATTGCTTGTGCGCACTCCTTTAAACATAGTAGAATGTTCTTTGACCCAATAGGCATATTTAATTTATTAGTACGTCCCTAGTAAGTGGTACTACATGTGACCAACTAATGGGCTTGCAGCACTGATTGTGCCACCCAATTAAGTAGCCATTTAAACATGTATCAGCCCTTCCTTTACATCCCGTGTGAGCACTTTTAAAGTGGCATTTTGACCTAGCAAAATAGACCTTATGCCAGATCCAAAAATGTATTTTATTACATGTAAGTCACCCCTTGAGTATGCTTAAAACTGCCCATAGGGCAGGGTGCAGTGTATTTAAAAAGTAGGACATGTACCTTTCTGTTTTACATGTCCTGCTGGTGAAAAACAGTTAAATGTGTTTTCCACCACTGTAAAGGTCTGTTTTTCAAATAGGATAACACTGGAAATGCCTTATTACATCTAATAAGCTGTAACGTCTGGCTCTGAGCAGGAATGCAAGACGATTTGGTGTCTATCAAATTGTAAATAAAAGCCCTCGTCAATGGCAAAGTCAGATTTTTAATCACAATTCTGTAAATGCCACTTTTTGAAATTTCACATATTACTGTCCGAACTATTTGCTGCCTGCAGCCTGATCCTAAGTCATATGACTAGGTGCAGCTGGCAGTTGTTCTTTGTGTAATGATTCCTGTTAGAAATCGGGCTACTGGTTGTCTGTGGTGTGAACCCTGGTCAAGCAGCAACCACAATCCTTGTCAGGCTAAGCAGAAGCAAACTCCAAATTAACCTGTGCTTATTCCCTGATAGATTGGTGCAGAGCAGTCAGGCTTCACTGAGATGCAATGTGAAAAGTATTTGTGCAACACTTCAAACAGTAAAACAGTAAGAACACCATTCAAAAATCTGCTACACCAAGTTAGAAAACTAGACCTGAATTTAAAAGAGAAAACCAGATAAAAATGACAAAAATCCACTTAGTAAAACTGGAGACATTGAATTAAAACTTTTTAAGGGGAAAATAGTACAAAAAAGGCATAAAGTGTGAACTGTGGATATCAGGTTTCGCTGGACCAGGGCAAAGTCACAAATTCAGGCCAACCGCGATGGAGTCTGGGTTGGCTACAGTAACCCATTTAGTCCCACTGAACAGAATGCCTTACATCCTGGTTTGTGAAGCACTGATTGGATCCATATTTAAGATGCATTGATTCCGAAATGCGGAAAGGCTGTAGTGCAACGTTCTGTTACATCAATGTTGAGAATCCCATTAATGGGGCTTGTGATGTGAAGTCCAACGTCAAGGATGGGGAAAAGCAGTAGGGATGATGCATCTGTTAAAAATAGCTATGAGTCTGTGATGCAGAGTCCTGCATCGTCAACAAGACTGCCATCAACGAGTGATGCCAGGGCCTGTGCTGAGGTTGCATCATGCAGTGGTGCATCATGCAGTGGTGGTTCCGAAGGCGATGTGGCTCCGCTGAGTGACATGTTTTTTTGTGATGAGCCCAATCCATGTGGCAGCAGAGATGCATTGGTTCTGCTCGGGGTTGCGCCTCATATCAGAGGAGATGCATTGATTCTGCTGCACCAACTGGCAAATCATCTTAAGCTCACTTCAAAAGGTTTAGGACTGGGGTGGCACCACTTTATAGGGAAGACTCACTGATGGCAAAGTCCAGTTGCAGATGCAAGTTTATTGAAGCCAGTTATGTCCCTATTGTTGGAAACTTGTTATATCCCTGATGCTTCAGATCAGGAGGTCATGCAACTAGCCCCTGGAGTCACTCTGGGTGCTAGTATCAAGAGACGCAGGTCTTGGAAGGTGGGAATAGCTTCTAGACAGTGTTTTGAAGGTCAGTGGATTCCTTACCTCCCCTGACCTGACTCCAAGCTTGTTGAGGTACCAATATGGGATTGATGTTTCCTTTGGACAAAGGCAGAGCACAGACTATTCAGTTGCAAGTGGGCTGTGATAAGCTCCGCCTCCCCACCCTGCTGCAGAAGGCCCATTCAGGTACACTTAATCCCACTACAGTGTGACTATCTGTGATTAATTCACAAAGTCTGCCAGTTACACCCAGTCATGTGACCCAAGACAGGATACATGCACCAAATGGCTAAGGGCAGAAAATGCCAACTTTCTAAAAGCACTGTTTTCTGAATTCCAATTTAAAATCCAACTTTACAATAACTTAGGTTTTGAAATCCAATTCCAGAGACATCAAAAATTATCTCATAACCTGTTCCCATTAGGAAATTACACTAATAAAATATAATAAGGTAACTCCAGTGTTATTCTATTGGGGAGGTAGGCCTTATTGTAGTAAAAAATGAATTTGAGAGTTTCTCACAGCCAGGAAAAAGTGAAACATAAAAGTACAGGTCATACTTTTTAAAATGCATTACACTCCGCCCTCTGACCTGACAGAGCCTACTCTGGGGTGTCATATATGTATTAAATAAGAAAGGTTTGGTCCTGGCAAAAGGTTTGTTTTGCTACGTCACAAAGGCAGTTTAAAACTGCACACACAGGCTGTATAATTGCAGACTGAAAGGGACTACAGAAGTGGGTCGCACAATCAGTGCTGCAGGCCCACTGGTAGCATTTAATTCACAAGAGGAGAGAACACAAGCACTTTGACATTGGGTAGCAGTGGAAAAATGTACAGTGGTAAAGTGGCCAGCGGAAAAATGACTTCAGAAGACATAGGAGAAGTGAAGGCAAAACATTTGAGAGGTTAACTTGCAGAGAGGGCCAGGTCGAACCTTCTCTGACTGTGAGACAAAAGGTAGATAGGTCTTGGCAGGGTGGGCCACTCTGAGTTAATGGAGGAGACTGTCACCTACCACAATTGCACATCACAAAGGCTCTGCTTGAGCACTTTCACACACTGTTTGCAACTAGTCTTTTGTGATCCCCAGACAAGTTGGTGCCAGGACAAAGAGAAAGGAGATTCCTGGCACCTGAGGTAGGTAGTAACCTCTAAAAGCTTCCTCTACTTCAAAGTTGGCACCAAGAATAAATATTGGACCCTTAGACACAACTCTTGAGTTTTGGACCTGTGGACTATGTCAGGAAGAAGGACTGCTGTGATGCTGAAAGGACTGCCACTCTGCTAGACTGCTGCCCAAAAGGATTGTTGCCCTTCTGTGCTGACCTGCTGCCCTGATAACTGGGTGAGAATGACTGAATCTGCATCTCCAAACCTTGGACCCCAGAGTGACTCCATGGGCTATTTGGCTGGCCTCCTGATCAGAAGCCTAGCGGACAACACAGGCTTCAACCCACCTTAATCCCAGCAACAAGACTCAGCTTCCTGTGACTCCTGCTTTTCGAAGTGGTACCATCCCAGTACTGGACCCTTTGATGTGGGACTGAAGGTGCTCTGATAGCCCGTCAGTTGATTCAAGACCAACGCACCTCCTGTGCAGTGCAACTCCAGCAGAACCGGTGCATCTCCTACAAAACAGATGCATCACCTCAGCTACTTGATAAATTGCCCTCAAAATCGACATATCGTCTCTGCTCAGTGGACTTCCACAACACCAGGACTTTGCATCGCCCATCACAGCACACAGAACCACTGCTGCATTGCCGTGGAAGGACAGCACTTCACCTATTGCAACCCATCAAGTTTGCTGCTGAATTACACATCTCTTCGCAGGGACAATGCATCACCTCTGCTGTGCAACACATACTCAACATGGGACTCTGCATGTCTTCACAAGGATTAAGGTACTGTGTGCAGCAGACCTACATGGGTCCTTGTAGGTGGGCTTCATTCCAACGTGGTTGTCCCAAACTTGTGATGTTGTCCCAGTTTAAAAATACAAAAAAACACTGCTGGCAATTGGTGCTTTTTGGCACTATTTTCAATGAGAGCATTACACCTGCATACTCCATTTCTACTGATTGGATTTTTGTAATTTTGGTCTTGAATTACTCATTAAATTAATTCTATTTTCTAACTTGGTGTGGGATTTGTCTTCTATTGGGTGTTCACATTTCTATTTGAATTAATTAATACCACAATACAATACAGCCAAGCAACCAGAATATTGAGCACAGGCAAATTTGGATTGTGGTTGTTTCTTGAGTAGGGTTTCACCCCCTTCAACCAGTAACCCAATTATTAACATTAACAATAAATGATGAGAAAACAAGAGAGGAAACACCAGGTAGCACTGTTTGAAGATTCTCAAAAACATGATAGCTCAATTATGTCTTCTTCCATTTCTTTGCAACATCAACAACAGTTTAGTGGATATCAGCATTTAAGAAGTGCTGAATGTGCCACCGTCCCCATCTTCTACACAGTGCAAAACTACCTGCATCGACAAGCCCAGCCCAAACCAGCAACTCTGTGAACTGGCAGGCAGGTAAAGATTGTATTTATTTGCTTCCTCTCTACTTACCCGTAAATGATGTTTGCTGAGTTCAAGATTTAACAGAAGCCATCTGAAGCTGGAATCTTGTAGCCTCTGAGTTTCAAGGGTAGTGACAAAGAGGAATTATTACTAGAGCCTCAGACTGGTGCTTAATTCACAAGGACAGTAAGACACATTCATGCAAACTGAATACCTTATCTAGATGTCAGTTGCTTTAGTGAGTAAAGAAAAGGGGTTATTAGATTTTTTTTTTTTTTTTTAAACATCAAGGACACTATGATGCTGAATGTTTTAGGGCCTTATTATGAGTTTGGTGGTCCTGTGACCACGATGTTGGCAGCCCAACCGCCAATGGTCTGGCAGAGTAGATCACCGTATTATGAGTAAGGCAGCCATAGAAACAGAAGACCACTAGCGTTCCGCCAGCACTGCCACCCAGGACAGACCGCCCGGTCACCCAGAAGCACAAACAGACTGGCAGAGCCTGTGTTTCTGCCAGAGTCACTATAAGGTTGCACACCGCCAATGTGACTGCAGCACTTCAACCATCAGGGAGAAGCTGGTGGAAATGGACAGTATAACGGGAGACACTCAACTGCAGACAGTGACACTTGTACTGAGTCACCATACAGCCCTTCACAAAGGTCATGCCACTGCTTATGCTTGCTGAAAGACAACAAAATCAACACCGCCGTGGACGACTGCAACCGTAAGTGCACACTCCTACCTGTATCATTAACCTTAAAAACAGCTTGTTGTGCCAGCCAACACATCATAGGAGGGAGGCCACTGGCAGAGGGTACACATCTCAAACCACACACACTCACTGACATACAGCAACAGAGACACCTACACACTCACAATATGCACACTCTGGCCAGCACACCCACACTGCACTGCAACAATCCACAAACACACATGGCCACACAGGACAGGCACAGAGACAGTGTCAGCTACACAGCATAGTCACACACAGTAACAACAACAAACCTGCAGTACATATACAAATACAATTCACACACTCACATTCAACACTGGCCAGGGACTGTCCACACATACTACACACACATTTATTGATGTTGCAAGGAATACAAGCAACACAACCAACAGACAACCCTGCAATGGACACACACATCACATCACAATATAAGCACAATGGCAATCACAATAGACAGGGAGACAAATAGACAAAATAGACAAAGTGCACCATACCAACAATACCTGCACAGTGGGGATGAGAGTACCAGGAGCATACATGGAAGGTGACTGCACTAGGACACATGTCACATTGAACAAACCCCTCAAATAACATGCTCACAGGAAATGGCCCTACATGGATCTTAGGAACAGACAACACAAAAACCAATTGTCATGCACAGCCACACAATGGAGAAGAGCAAGTCAACAAAGCACATACAACTCGAACATCATGAAACATACCTGTACACAAACTAGCTGCAAGAAGCACACACCTAAATAGAAACATGCACAACCAAATTGTAAGCGACCTAGCACAACTTAACAGAGGCCAAGTCTGCAATAACAAAACTCAAGAATGCACACATCACATGTATACAATAACCATATCAGCCACCATATATGCATACATTGGACAACACAAAAATAAATGCTTACCATACCAAACAGTGCACAATGCCACTGTTTGGCATATACACACACAGACCTAACAGTCCCTTTGGGGACAGCAGCTTTGCACACAAACTCACATTCTGCATACAACAGCACATGGAGCAGCAAGCAGGCACAAACACACACAACTGGAGGCACACATCCAAAGTCACTCAGAAACAACATCAAGTAATTGCAGGACAGAGGTATATCCAACAAAATCAACTCTTTGGCTTTAACACCGATGACAATTGTGGAAAAAAAAACGTGCCAAAGGCCACTGGCCAGTCCTATAAATGTCCAAATCATGGCACAGTGTTGTACCCCTACGTGACTCCTGAATGCCATGTAACCTTCACAGTAAGGGGCATTGAGGGACAGGCAGGCACCTCAGGGATAATCCAGGGGCGGGGGAGGTGGGGGAACAGATTTGACGGGGTTGGGTCTGGGGGGGGGGGCTCCTTTTTGGGATGGGTGGACTTTTTCTGGGGGAGGTGTGTGTGTCTTTGCAGAGGGGCTGGGGAGGCCTTGGAAGAAGGGATGGACTTGGGGATTGAAGAGGACATTTTAGGTGTGGTATGGGGGAGGACAGGGGTAAGGCCAAGGTCACAAAGGAAACGTTTTTGGGGTACACAGGGTCGGTCATCAGAAGGGGGTCAGGATTTGGATGTGAGGCAGTGGTTGTCTGCCGTGTATTTATGGATATCTTGGGTGCGTGCTTATGGGAGGAATCCTTGTGGATGTCTGTTGAATGGGTGGGTGAGGGTGTTTATGTGTCTTGGGCTTTGGGGGGTAAAGGTGCTGGGGGATGCCATGGTGTGTGGGGGTGGGTGTCTGTTGGGGTGGTGACTGCAGGTATGGTGGATGTGCTGGAAGTAGGTGTGTCAGTAGCTGTGATGTCTGCAGGTGTGGTGCTTGGAGTGGATGTCTGTGGGTCTGCCAGAGTGGTTTCTGTGGGTAGGATGGGTGTGGTGGCTTTGTCTGTAACTGTTTCGGTGGTGTCCGTAGGTAGGATTGATGTATTGTGTGTGATGCTGGGGTGGTGGAGGTCTGAGGGAAAGTACGGACTGTTGCTGTGTCTGCAGGTGGATGTTGCTTTAGTGTGTGCCAGTGGTGTGTCTTGTGGTGCTGGTGTTTGCTTGCGCTACCTTTGTATGTTGAGGTGGATGCCTGAGGATCTGTTTGTGTGCTTTGTGTAGGTAGGGGAAGAGGGGATTTGGACTGAGAAGCGGGAGGTGGAGGGGAGATGGAAGGTGGAGGGTGACTGGCTTCCATCAACGTTGAAGCCAGAGCCTGCAAAGATCTCTGTAGGGCAGCCATTGCACCCGGAATGCCTTCCATGAATCGATTGCTCTGTTGAAGTTGACCTGCCAGTCCCTGGATGGCATTTACAATGGTGAACTGACCCACAGAGATATTACTCAGGAGGTCAATAGCCTCGTCATTGAGGGAAACAAGGCTAACAGGGGGTGGGGCAAAGGTGCCTGTTGCAAACGAGAGGCCCACCCTCTTGAATAAGCAGGCTCAGCCAATTGGGTGAGGAGCAACAGGGAGGTTAGTGATAGAGCAGGGGGTGGCGGACAAGACTGGTATGGGGGGGTCGATCGGTCTGCTACCACAAGGTAGTAGCCACTGGAGGAAGAATCGGATGATGATGAACAATGTTTAGTCTCCCCCATGGCACTCCCCTTGCCCTCCAGGACACTAGGTCCTTCTGTATCAGTGGTACCTTGACCTGAGTTCCTGTGGCTAGATGCATCTCCACTTGCCTGTGCCCTGTCTCCTTCTCTTGCCATTGTTGAAGCTGCAAAAAGACAGAGAAATAGGGTTGCAACATATACCTGATAACACTTCAACCACAACTCTGAGTGCCAAAGAATACCACCAGGCCAAGTAGGCCTCAGCAAAAACGTACACCTAGGTGCCGTAACATATGGTTGCATGCCACCTGGATTTCCAAGAGTTACCCACAAGAAAATCAGGATGTCAGGCTACTACAATTGCATGTCTGAAGTCTGGCAAATCCCACAACCATACTACAACTAGGTGACCTCTCCATCCTCACTGCTGCACAACATGCAGCAGACTCCAGTTAACTTGTAGCCAAGAAAGGTATCATATTGTAAAGTACACGCCCATTTTTCACACACAAATCTGTGCACACATCCATTTTGCACTTTCATGATGTACGATCAATTTGGGATGAAGTCAATGACACCCAGCTGACTCTGATACAAAAGTGCAAGATCCTAGAGTATTTCAAATTGAAATACCCATGTCACAATGGACACACATCAACAATGTACAGATCAACAAGTGACACCTACTACAATTGAGTCAAGGAGGTACTATCAGTGTCACACAGAGAGGCCTTACATGTGTGCATTGAATTTTGTAGAGACACAGATCTTACAGTCACAAATACAAGGACTCCAAGCCATTGTCCAATGAATAGCAACATCACTACCCACATCCTGGACATGCGAAACATGGTAGCTATCTGTGGATGAATGCATGAACTTAAATACATGTGATATCAACATCAATGCAAGACACTCCATGATGCATGATAACAGTCAGGAAACAATCTTCAATCAACACACTTGTGCAGTAAACTTGATGCCCCATCAAGGGCATAGATAAACACGTGTTGATCCCACAATCTTAGGCCACCTGTCATATCCCTTATTGCTACAATTCTACATGCTGAATGACATACTATGACACATGAAGGTATCTGTCAGAAAATACACAATGCACAAAACACACTCCTGTCTCTGACACAACATGGAATGTAAAACCAGTGTGAATGTACCATTCCACTAACAGTTTTCCTAGCACGTGTATATGAGGGGATACAGATATCATACCTTCCACATGGCTAGGCCATGCCTGAAATTTCAGATAATGAACATTTCCTAAAAGGAAAAGGACACATATTGACAGGTAGGCACATTGAATGTTAGCAATAGTCAAGGGACATAATTCATGTCAATAGACAATCCCCACTTACAAAGAGAAAGTGTTTTTCTACATCTACAAACAATTATCCAGGTAAGCCATGTCACATATATGATGGATTCCAACACAGCACAGACTACAGTGGCGCACCATACCAATCATACACTGAGGAAGATTTGCTTTTGGTTGTCAGGTGTCTACATACAAATATGCCCAGACACATGGCAGAGGACAGTGATCCATAATACAATTACCTTTTGTCTGTGACATTCAGGGGAAGTGATTACTAGCTCAAAAATAACACTCACTACAACAACAAATAGTCGCTACACAATCACCTGGAAATGGGACAAGCATTAATTATCTGTGTACTCACCCGATTGTAGCTGCTGTGCTGCCCTCAAATGCCAATCCAGGTCCAGGTAGAACACCACCAGAATGCAGGGTATTAGGGGATTCATGGTTCAACAGACACCCTGTCCAGTTTGGGAGGACAGCCCCAGCTGAGCCTCAGTGATCTTCTGGGTCCAGCCTCTGAGATCCTCTGACCTCTTTCTGCAAGTGGGCACTCCACCAGCTATGGACCCCGAGGGACCGCACCTTCTTAGTGGTGGCTCTGCAAATCCATTTCTTTTGATGGGTTTTGACCTACATGAATACACAAACACAAGAAAGGACGTTTTGTCCCCAGATCATATACAAAATGCCGTAGTCACATACATGTCAGTACACATTGCATTGAACAATCTGTTTAGCCCAAAATGTCTAAATGGGGCACATACCAGTCACTGATTACATGGACAAGACTTCTAACATTTCCCAATCTGCAGACCAAACCACCACCCTGCTTAGGACCGCCAATAACCAGGATGGTCAGCTGACATCTTGAGGGATATGCCCTGGCATTTTGACAGAGATTTTAAAAAGTATGGGACACAACACTACTCTGTGGGTACCTAAGCCACAGTGACTGTAGCCCCATGGCCTTTACTGCAAATCTTGGCACACATGGGCACATTGTAGTCTGCGAGGAGGGAATATATGTTGAAGTACAGTGGACATGAGGCACCTACCTGCTCCTCAGGTGCACCATAGAGTTGTTCAAACAGCAGTATGACCTCCTTCACCAGCTTCTCCATCTCCCCTGGGGAAAAAGCAGGGTCTCTACCACCTGCTGGACGTGGCATGATTGCTCCTACAGGCGGTACACAGCAGCTCAGTTCTTGGAGGTCTTGCTGACAGCAGTGTCAGGGATGAAGTGATGGATTATTCAGAACATGGCAGTCACATCCACCATGAATGCAGCTGTCACTGCCGGCTGACACAGTCATTGGCACAAGACTACCATTGGCATAAACGTTAGCCTATGGCTGTTTCTGCCATGGTTGCAACCAGCTACTGCCATGAGGACTCTGCCATTGGATGTGGGCGTTTCCTAGTGCCCAGTGGAGTAGTTCGGGCACCCCCATTTTAGAAGCAATTAGGACCAAATGTACCATTTGTTTTTGCAACTCACAAATTGAGAGTCAGAGCGACTCGCAAATTATGAGACAGAGCGACTTGCAATTTGTGAGTCGCAAAATCGAATGTTGTATAGTGTCAATGACACTATTAGCGACAAATTCCCCTTGTAAGGAAATGCCTCCTTGGCATGGTTACCTCCCGACATTTTGCCTTTGCTGATGCCAAGTTATGATTGAAAGTGTGCTGGGACCCTGCTAACCAGGCCTCAGCACCAGTATTCTTTCCCTAAACTGTACCTTTGTTCCCACAATTGGCACAGCCCTGGCACCAAGATAAGTCCCTTTTAATGGTCCCTGGTACCATGGGCCCTGATGCCAAGGAAGGTCTCTAAGGAATGCAGCATGTCTTATGCCACCTTAGGTACCCCTCACTCAGCACATGCACACTGCCTTACAACTTGTGTGTGCTGGTGGGGAGAAAATGACTAAGCCGACGTGGCACTCCCCTCAGAGTGCCATACCCACCTCACACTGCCTGTGGCATAGGTAAGTCACCCCTCTAGCAGGCCTCACAGCCCTAAGGCAGGGTGCACTATACCACAGGTGAGGGTATATGTGCATGAGCACTATGCCCCTACAGTGTCTAAGCAAAACCTTAGACATTGTAAGTGCAGGGTAGCCATAAAGAGTATATGGTCTGGGAGTTTGTCAAACACAAACTCCACAGTTCCATAATGGCTACACTGATATCTGGGAAGTTTGGTATCACACTTCTCAGCGCAATAAATGCCCACTGATGCCAGTGTGGAATTTATTGTAAAATGCACCCAGAGGGTATCTTAGAGATGCCCCCTGAATACCAGTCCGACTTCTAGTGCTAGGCTGACCAGTTTCTGGCAGCCTGTCACAACCAGATGACTTTCTGGCCACATGTGGAGAGTGCCTTTGTCACTCTGTGGCAAGGAACAAAGCCTGTACTGGGTGGCGGTGCTTCTCACTTCCCCCTGCAGGAACTGTAACACCTCGCGGTGAGCCTCAAAGGCTCATGCCTTTTGTTACAGCACCCCAGGACACCCCACCTAGTGGAGATGCCCGCCCCTCCAGCCACTGCCCCCATTTTTGGCAGCAAGGCTGGAAGAGATCATGAGAAAAACAAGGAGGAGTCACCCACCAGTCAGGACAACCCGTAAGGTGTCCTGAGGTGACCCCTGCCTTTAGAAATCCTCCATCTTGATATTGGAGGATTCCACCAATAGGATTAGGGAAGTGCCCCCTCCCCTCAGGGAGGAGGCACAAAGAGGGTGTAGCCACCCTCAAGGACAGTAGCTATTGGCTACTGCCCTCCTAACATAAACACCCCCCTTAATGTAATACTTAGGGGCACCCCAGAACCCAGGAAATCAGATTCCTGCAACCTACACAAAGAAGAAGGACTGCTGACCTGAAAGCCCTGCAGAGACAACGGAGATGACAACTGCTTTGGCCCCAGCCCTACGGGCCTGTCTCCAGACTCAAAGAAAACTGCACAGTGACGCATCCGACAGGGACCAGCGACCTCTGAAGCCTCAGAGGACTGCCGTGAAACCTGAAGGACCAAGAAACTCCTGAGAACAGCCACACTGTTCACCCACAGCAAAATTTTTTAAACAAAGAAGCAACTTTTAAAGAACTCACTCTTCCCGCCGGAAACGTGAGACTTCACCCTCTGCACCCAACGCCCTTGAGCTCCAAAGAACCAAAACTACAGGGAGGACTCCCAGGTGACTGCGACCTCATCAGTAACCGGAGACGACCCCCCTGGACCCTCACAGCGACGCATGCAGAGAGAATCCAGAGGCTCCCCCTGATCGTGACTGCCTGTAACAAGGAACCCGACGCCTGGACCAAGCACTGCACCCACAGCCCCCAGGACCAGAAGGAACCAAACTTCAGTGCAGGAGTGACCATCAGGCGATCCTCTGCCTAGCCCAGTTGGTGGCTGGCCCGAGAAGCCCCCCTTTGCCCTACCTGCACCACTAGAGTGACCCCCGGTTACAGACCCGATGCCTGCTTTGCACACTGCACCCGGATGCCACTGTGCCGCTGAGGGTGTGTTGTGTGTGCCTACTTGTGTCCCCCTCAGTGCTCTACAAACCCCCCCTGGTCTGCCCTCCGAAGATGCAGGTACTTACCTGTTGCAGACTGAGACCGGAGCAGCCCTGTTCTCCATAGGCACCTATGTGTTTTGGGCCCTCTGCTGCACCTGACCGGCCCTGTGTTGCTGGTGCGGTGACTTTGGGGTTGCCTTGAACCCCCAATGGTAGGCTGCCTATGACCAGGAACTTGGACTTGTAAGTGCCCTACTTACCTGAAAAACTAACCAATACTTACCTCTCCAGGAACTGCTGATTTTTGCACTGTGTCCACTTTTAAAATAGCTTATAGCCATTTGAACTAAAACTGTGTATGTTTCTGCTCTAATTCAAAGTTCCTTACATACCTGTGTGAAGTACCTTGCATTTTATGTATTTATTTCAAATCTTGTATCTTGTGGTTCTAAAATAAATTAAGAAAATATATTTTTCTATATAAAAACTATTGGCCTGGAGTTCAGTCTTTGAGTGTGCGTTTCTCATTTATTGCCTGTGCGTGTAGAACAAATGCTGAACACTACTATGCCTACTGCTCGACCACAGTACCATAAAATAGAGCATTAGAATTTTCTAATTTTGCCACTAGCTTACCTCTAAGGGGAACCCTTGGACTCTGTGCACACTATCTCTTACTTTGAGATGGTATATACAGAGCCAACTTCTTACATCCACCTCATGATTATTCATGAGGCAGGTCGCAATTTGCGACATCTTTGGGAATGGCGTCCCTCACTGGGATGGTGGCCTGCTGGAGACAGCAGACCACCATGTCTGTGACTGCTTTTGAATAAAGTTTTTTTTTTTTTTTTAATGCAGCCCGTTTTTCTTAAAGGAAAACGAGATGCATTTCAAAATCAAAAAAAGAAACGTTTTTGTTTCATTTTTTCAGAGCAGGCAGTGGTCCATTGGACCACTGCCTGCTCTGAAAACATGTTTTCACTGACATTCACAAAGGGGAAGGGGTCCGATGGGGACCCCTTCCCGTTTGCGAATGGGTTAGCACCAGTGTGGCACTGGTGCTTACTGCGATTGTTTTGCGAACGCAGTCACAAAACAATCTTACATGGGACTGCGAGTCACAATTAGGAAGGGAACACCCCTTCCTAATTGCGAGTCACAATCCCTTTTTGCAATTAGGTAAACAGTTTACCGAATCACAAAAATGGGTTTGAACATGGCGAAGTGCATTTTGCACGTCACAAACAGCCCGATTCGCTGTTTGCGATGAGCAAAAGCCTTCGAACATGTGGCCCCAAATTTTGCATTTTGTTAATAATAAATCTGTCACAACCCCAAATATTGGTCTAAACAACTGATACGTGCTGGCCATGTCCTGTCATTTAGGTCTTTCTACTTTGACAGCATTTTTTTACCTTGCCAGGTCCATATGGCACATTCATTTTGGTCACAGACCCTTTCCCCCGGTCATTTTAAATTTGGGAACTTATGTCAAATTCCAAGTAGCATGTTTCATGGAAAAATCTGTTGCTGTCAAGATGGATGATGTATAGACTTTTGTTGTAAAGCTGTGGGGAAACATGTTACTTCTGTGGAATTGGTATTGGTATAACATGTATTGAACATCATGTCATGAAATCATGGCATACCTTGTCAAAGTATGTCAATAACATGTGTTATGTATGTTGCATGAAATTTTTTTGATGATAGCTGTACTCATTTCTTGTCCTACTTAGGTACCCACGGAGGGGAAGGATCAGACATCCTCCTGTCTACAGTCCACCGCCAGACCATCAGGCCATGGAAGACATACAGATCATCCAGATTTGGAATCTGAAATGGTAAATAATTGTTGACCTGTGTTGTCTGTTGGAGACAGATCTACTGCCTGCCATTTCTCATCTGGGATTTCCCAGCCTATGTTAAGTCTTGTGTAGAATGAGTTGCTTTTAGCAATGTTAAAACACCTGGACATCTATATCTGGTTTCCTCAATGTGAGAATTTCGCACATGTGAAGGCTGACTTCTATGGGTTGGCACACATCCCACGAGTGGTAAGAGCCATTGATGGTACACATGTTGCCTTGGTTCCATCACATGGCAATGAACAAGTCTCTCGGAATAGGAAGAACTTCCATTCAATCAATTTCCAAGTTGTTTGTTTGGCGAACCTCTACATTTCACAGGTCTGTGCCCATTCTCCAGTTTCGGTAAATGATGCCTTCATCATACAGAACAGCGCAATTCCACAGCTGATGTCACAACTGTACCAAGATAGGGCATTGGTAAGTCACATATGTCTTGTGTGTTTGTATCAAATGTGTGCTGTAGAAGAAACAATGAGAGAGACTAATTATTGCACATATGTCTCATTCCATTACAGGGGACTACGTCAGGGTAAGTGTGCTTCAACAATGCCCATGGAAGAACACGTTGTGTTATGGAGAGGGCTTTGAGGTTCCTGAAAGCCAGATTTAGGAGCATAGAAAAGACTGATGGAGCCCTCCTCTACTCTCCCAAAAAAGTACATATGATCATAGTGGCCTACTCTCCCAAGAAAGTACATATGATCATATGATCATAGTGGCCTGCTGCATGCTCCACACAATGCCCAGAGGAGCAACATTACATATATACCGGATGAGGGGTAGCTAGCAGTGCCACAGTGCCAAGTGAGAATGACAGTGATGAGGAGGAAGGTGAAGACTTTAGGACAGATCTCTTCAATCAACACTTTACTTGAGCACAAGTGTATGTTAATATGTTAATCTGGAGATTGTAAAACACACTGTAGTTGACAGGTTGTGTTGAGTAGGGCACGTTTCTCACAAAGGACAGGGCATCTCATGCCATGCAGTGTATAGCCAAGGTGAGATTGCCAATTTTGACTGAAAATAAGCAAAGACCATCATTATCATCTTTGTTTGTGTCAGTCTCTTGGAAATGTTAATGGATCTACTGAAGTCGAATATGAGGTTATGGTCATATGCATGCATTTTTCCTGCCAAAACTCCTTGCATTTTGTTTCATTCAGGTCTCTTCACCATGCCATCCTCATGTGGGAATTTCAGAGTTGTGACATTGGCATATAGCTGTTGCTGTCCTGACATATGCAGTGGACATGGATTGATCCAGGGTATATTGGTCACAATTCTAGGATGTATAAGCCTTTTTCCAAAAGCTGCTAGGACAGTAGGTGGTTGGAATTCTGAAGTTCATAATACACTTGTTTGATGTGGTGTGTTGATTCAATTGTCTCATTTGTGTGATCATACAGCCTTAATACATGTTGTCATCCAGTGCAATCCATGCATTTTCCCTTCACATTATGTTGCCAATGATCTGTATGACCTATATGTAGCTGTCCGAGTGTTTCATCATTGCAGGCCACAGTGCCTGTGCCACAGCACTGACAGGTTTTTATCATACAACGAGGTGCTTGCTCTTTGTGATAGGATAAACTGATTATTAGGAATTATTGTACTGCCCTCTGTGTCATGGCATATGTCAAGTTGGTAGACCTGGTTTTGGTATGTGATAACGCTCAAGCTGGTGTCAACATCCACTAATCTGTTAACCTATTCTAGAGGACAAGGTCTGACATATCCCTTTCTTTTGTGGTCTTGGGGATGGTACCTTGAGATATCTAGCCTGACTCAACATAGTTATGCAATTCTTGGCTATGACCGTTCAGTTATTTTGACAGGCTATGGTGCTGCGCAGTGCAATAAAATATTTGGTGTGACTAGTCACTAATGTTAGCAGTAATACTGTGCATGCCACTACCTATGACACATCCCTCCTTCCATTACCATCTTATGTATTCATCTTTGGAATCACATGTATTTAACATTCAAATTCTCACAATGATGACAAATTACTAGTAGGCATTGTTTTAGTGTTAGATGTGTTTATTTACATGTGCACATTAAATAGATGTTAAACTTTAAAAAAGAAATTGACAGTGAAGGAATCAGTCATGGATCATGTAATCATTAAGGTAAATGCCACAAGATTTGAAGTCCAAAGTCCAGTGTCCTACTAGCATGGACAACGGAAAGTGGGTGGAGAACAGTCAACAGAGTGACTCAGTGGCACACAAAGGAAGTTCATCAGGAAGGGCTCACTTCCTGGCAGTGGTTTATATCTCGCCATCCATACCTCCTGGATGCTTGGTAGGAAACCCCACTGGTGAGGGGGTTTGTGAGCTGCAGAAACAGGGATATCTGAGGCAGGTCCTTTCCCTGACAGGGCCTGCCTTCCAGTGGCTGCCATAGATGTAGAAACGGCCATCATAGACTTGCCAATGGAAGGTGTCTGGTATTGTTGACAATCCCTGCTCAGGGTGGTGTTGATGTGTCTCAGCACCCCTGTTGGGGAGGCCATGTTGTTATTATCGGCCTCCCACTGTTCACAAACTTCCAGATGGAAATCTCTCTGTAGCTCCTTGATCTCCCTGAGTTTGGTAAGTACCTGGCCCATCACACCTTGGGATTGTTAGTATGCTCCCAAAACGTGGTTGATGGTGGCCTGGCCAGAACCATCTTCAGCAGCCACATGTGGCCCACACCATCCTTCCCACATCTGGCTTGGCAGTTCAGGCGGAGCTGGACTGTTCCTGTGAGGAACAGGGTCAAGACTGATTTGCATGTGGCTGGGTCCAAACTGGGGTGGTGTGGTAAGCAAAAACATAATGGATTAAACCCAGACCTTTGTGACTGGGGGTGAATGTTTGCAATTTTCATCATTCTGCCCATCATCTGTTCATTTTACAATATACATGGGCCATCCTCTCAGGTGAGAATAGTTCCATTGCAAGTTTATATACAGGGATACTTGAACATATGCACAGTGGGCTGATGTTTGGCAATGGGTATACAGTGCCTCCTAGCCTTAGCATTACTGTCAGTGCTGCTCCCACACACAGACTATAAAGATGCCATCCTGTCAGGTGAGTACAGTTTAATGGTTGAGTAGAGGGAGAAGGATCATAGTGGCAGAGGACAATGTTGTGGCTGGGTAGAGTGGGAGTAGCAGGGCTTTCTGGCCTTAGCATTGCTATCAGTGCCTGTGCTACACACATACTACACAGATGCCATTGTCTCAGGTGAGTATACTCCACTGTGAAGTTTGTACTAAATGTTAAATTTGAGTAGGTTACACTATTCTGGTTTTAGTAATGTTGGAACTGTGGCTGCTGGGATTTGTAGTGTTGTCAATCCCTGTATTACACTCGCTCTACAGAGATGTAATTCCTCAGGTGAGTATAGTTTACACTGGACTGTTCAGGGGGGTCAACAGTGAGGGCAACAAAAGTTGAGCATGCCAAAACATTGTGGTGCCTTTTTTACTGTTGTGACTTACCCAACTTCACTCTCCCATGATGCAGGGTGAACAAGACCTTCTCCTTGCATTATGTAAGTTGTAAGGGACGAGGTGAAGGCCCACCACCAGTCTTCTGGACATGTAGATGGTGCCTGGATGCCATGGAATGGACCTTCCCCTTCCTGATGTTGTCCCTTATGTACGGTTGGGGTCCAAATAATTCACTCTGTTGACTATCCTTTGCCACATTTAATTTTTCCTTGCAATAGTAGTGTGCTGGACTTGGGATCCAAATAAATGTGGCTCTATTCTAATGTTTCATCCACCAAGACTCTTAACTCATCTTCGGTGAAACAGGGATTTTTCTGGGGTGACATGGTGATGAGATGCAATAATCAATGATAAAGATAGGTGCTGGGAATTGAGAAGGTGACGGTTAGTAAATGGAGTAAAGGGGTGCCAATGAGTGTGATGTGGGTGTGTTGAAGTCTGGAATATTTGCTCAGTGAGAGATGGAGGGGTGACAAATAAATTGGAAATGTACTTTTTTTGGGCACTCTGGACAGTGTATGTTGCATGGGAGTTGCAAAGGACTGTTGTGTGTGAAGGGGTATGTTTTATAGAGTGGTTTGTAGGTGTGTCAGGGTGTGAATGTGTGTCATCGGTGTTGCTTTTAAAATCATCCAATGTGGTGTTGTGTATTACTGTAGTGGCCGCAAACCGCTGTGGTTCAAATCGCCATTGGAAGACCGCCATGGCATACCGCCACTGCAATTTTGAACTTGCAATAAGTTTGGTGGTTTGTTGACAGGCTGTCAGTGATGGTGGTCAGACCGCCTATTTCCCATCCTCCAATGAACCTGGGGGGTGGTATTTTGGCTGTGTTTTGGCTGTGCTGGGGGCGCAACTCGTAATACGTCCTTCTGTATAACCACTAACATAGCGGTCTTTTGGAGGCCGCCGCTATGGAGGTCTGGAGGTCCAACTGCCAAAGTCGTAATGAGGCCCTTAGTGTATAGACCTTCAAAGACAAGAATGAGCATAGGAATAATAGGTTCAGCTAGGAAACGCTGGCTACAATGCCACGCTCCCAAAGATGCTATTAGACTGGACTCTATTATCATAGTCAACAAACAGGCATCTATTAATTATACCATTCAGGACTATTTCAACAGGCTCTATGAGGCGAAGTTTGAGCATTCTCCTGCTCAAGTGGTGACTCTCCTACTTAACCTTCCTCTGACCCAAATCACCCCACTACAAAAGCTAGACCTTGACAAATCCATTAGTCTGGAAGAGGTCCAGACTGCATAGCGCCAATTAGCTCATAATAAAGCGCTCAGAATTGACAGGTTGCCAGCAGAGTATAATACCACATTCTCAGCTCACCTAACTCAGCCATTTATGGTAGTGCTGCATGAAGCAAAGATGCAGGGTCATCTCTCTGACTCTCAATGTGAGGTGCTTATATTGGTCCTGCCTAAACGGGTCACAATCCCTTGGATGTGTGCTCAGATAGGCCTCTGTTGTTACTTAATTTGGACTGTAAATGACTGAGCAAAGTGCTTGCAAACAGATTGCTCCAGTTGATTGGACACTTGATACTTGATAATCAATTGGGCTTCATACTCGGATGGAACACCTTCTTGAACTGTAGACGTCTCCTGTGTTTATTGAATGAATCCCCAAGCAGGGTACATGACAAAGTAAAAGTGTCTTTGGACATCGAAAAGACCTTCAATACTTTCGGATGGCGCCATTTAAAGGAGACACTGCACTGCATGGGCTTCAGCCCTGGATTTTTAGACTAGATTAGCATACTGTACTCAAATCCTAAAGCCTGCTTGAAAACGGGATGAGTTGGCTCCGATAGCTTTCCTATTTGCTGCAGCACTAGACAGGAGTGTCCGCTCTTGCCACTGTTTTTCGCGATAGCAATTGCACCCTTAGCCTCTCATCCGCGACTGTGCCCAGCAATAGGGGATCCTGGATATGGGCATATTCCACATCATCTCCTTCTATGCCGATGATGCATTAATATACTTGTGCAAAAGTATGTCCTCACTGCACAGTCATGCAACTACTGGATCTCTTCAGGGACTTATCCAGTTTACGCATGAACTGGATGAAGTCCTGCTTATTCCCATTGGCTGCTATTCCAGAGCATTTGTGTCCCTCTCTCCCAGTACATCGATTGCCATGGTGTCATGTTACCTTCAATTATCGCAGCATACAAATATATCATACCGCTGAAGACCGCAAGGAGGGCAGTCTGGGTTGAACTGTTCCCGGGATCCATAGATCACTGCTGTTCTGGGGTTCCTTACCACTATTGCCCCTGTGACGCATGGCAATTGCAGAGATGCTAATACTCCCCAGATTGCTATATTATTTTACTGCACTACTGCTGGTACTCCCCGATCATTCTTCTGCTCATGACATGGTCTGATGTAAGAACTACTATGGGGGAAAACTCAACGCTGGGTTGCCTTAGCTACTATGCATCATTCTCCTGAGGAAGAGGGCCTGGGTATGCCCAACTTCAAGTTATATTATGCGGCAACACAATTTCAATGGCCACTTTTCTGGCTGGCCCTCCCCCACAGAGGAGTACATATCAAGAAATGTGTAGAGTGTGCTACTCACCTGTGAGGGTCTCAAGACGCTTAAGAGGGGGGGCTGCTACTGCTCAAACAGCCAAGCCTTGAGAAGTCTCCTGAAGGTAAGGAGGTCCTTGATCTGATGCAGGTGGGTGGGAAGAGTATTCCACATCTTGGCGGCGAGGTGCAAGAATGATCTGCCGCCAGTTGTAGTTCTGCAGATGCGTGGGACGGTTGTGAGGGCGAGATTGGCGGAGCGGAGCTGTTGGGTCTGGGTGTAGAAGGAGAGCTGTCTGTTAAGGTATTCTGGCCCAGTGTTGTGCAGTGCCTTGTGAGCGTGGGTGAAGAGTTTGGTGATTCTCTTGTTGATGGGGAGCCAGTACAGGTCTCCCAGGTGGCCTGTGACGGGGGATGTCCAGGATGAGTCGTGCGGAAGTGTTCTGGATGAATTACAGCCTTTTTTGGAGTTTGTCCGTGGTTCCTGTGTAGAGGGCATTGCCATAGTCCAGTTTGCTGCTTACAATGGCTTGCGTGACTGTTCTTTTGGTTTCTGTGGGGATCTATTTGTAGATCTTTTGGAGCATGCAGGAGGAGGAGATGGCGTTGCCTTGCTGGGTCATGGATGAATCCTAGGTTGCGTGCATGTTCAGTGGGAGTTGGAGCGGATCCCAGTGTGGCAGGCCACCATGAGTCATCCCATGCAGAGGGGGTGGAGCCCAAAGTGAGGACCTCAGTCTTGTCGGAATTCAGTTTGAGGCAGCTGTTCTTCATCCATTTGGCGATGGCCTTCATTCCTTCGTGGAGGCTGGTCTTGACGGTGTCCTTGGTGAGGGAGAGGATCCGCTGGGTGTCATTGGCATATGAGTTGATGTTGAGGTTGTGAGATCATTCGCTGATAGTGAGAGGAGCCATGTAGGTGTTGAAGAGAGTCGGGCTGGGAGATGAACCCTGGGGGTATGCTACAGATGATTTTGGTGGCTTCAGAGTGGAATGGAGGGAGGCGGACTCTCTGAGTTCTGCCGTTGAGAAAGGTGGTGATCCAGTCCAGGGCTCTGTTGCGGATTCCTGGATTTCTGAGGCGTGTGTGTAGAGTGTGGTGGCAGACAGTGATATAGATATCTAAATTGTCAAGAAAACTGTGCATGGAAAAGGCGCAAGGTATAGTTACCTTAGGGTGAGAGTTATAGTTCCATAAAAGAACTCTAACTATATAGATAGATAGATAGATAGATAGATAGATAGATAGATAGATAGATAGATAGATAGATAGATAGATAGATATGAGCAACATGAAGCACTCAAGGTGGCCTTGTCTAGCTTGATAAATCCAGCGTTGCGCCGCTCTTGCACCATATTGTGTTGTGCTAGAGTGACACAACGCCTTGATAAAAATGCCCCCAACATATAACCTAGGAATAAATGCAAGCAAGCTGTCATACTGTGTGACAATTGCATACCCTACCATTGTGCCATATTAGGGTAGAACCCAGGCAGCCAAACCAGAGGATAGAATTAATATCAGAAATTAGCTTTGGGTTTTGGAGTACAAATTATGTATGACGTGTGAGATGGCAAATAATTACATAAAAATTGGAATTGCAGATTTTTGGCCAGAGGGTGTCAAAGCCAAACCAGGCTTTTAGTTGAGATAGATATCAGTGTTGGTCTAAGGGTATCATAGTAAACATAACGAAGCAGAAGGATTGGGGAAAATGGTTGAAAACAGCCTGGACTTCGAAGATTTTATAAATTATATTATTTGAGTCCATGCCAATGTGAAATTTAATGATGCAGATCAAAAGGCTGGAAATTGCAAATTAGCTATGTGAGGTCTATGAGTCATATGAAATCAAAGGTAAATGTATGAGTTTCCCGATTTTGGAAATACAATAAAAAATGACTCACAGTGTTGGACTAAAATGGTGAAGCCATGTAAGTGAAAAATGATTGTGCTCAGCTATGTGGTGGAAATTGTTGTAGGGACCAACCATACCAAAGGCCGATGTGTCCCATAGATAGCCATAGTGAGGGCAGAAGTTGTGGTTTATTTGTACAGGGCATGCCACGTTGCCCTCCATATCTCAATTTTTGGTCACCTCTTCACCTTTGCTTCTTTCTAATGTTCAGGCAATTCCTTAGGCATAGAAACGGCCAATCAGAAGGTCATGGTTGGCCTTTTCAAACACCGGTGAGATGTCTAAAACAATCAAAGCAGCATTATCTCACTTGTCAAGGATGGATCTTATCTCATCAGCTGCCACAATCAGGGCAAATTCAAGACTACGATCGCTAATAAACCCAAACAGAGGTGGGTTGAGCAAGTCATTCATGTTTAGAAGGAGGCCTATTCTCGATCAATTACTTTTTCGACTATCTTAACCGGGAAAGGCAAACCTGAAATTGGTCAAAAGCTACTAGTATCCAATAAGGACTGGCTAGTAGTTTTTTACTAGAGGCTGGATAGATGTTTTTTCAAAGCTTTTGGAAAGTAGCCAGAATGAAACATTCATTAACGATATTGTTGAAATGTACTGATATTGTTTCGAGGACCAGTTGAATTATTTTCAGAACTCATGGGTCAGTGCAGCTAGATTCCATGACTGTATGCGGCACATTGGCAAATGGATGAACAGTAATTGCCTAAAATTAAATTCAGGAAGAACTGAAGAAATCCATTTCGGAAGTAACGTCAAGAAATGGGTACACTGCCAACACCAGTGGAGAAAGTGAGGAGTCAGGGATACTTTTTGACAACCAGTTAACATAAGAAAGATAAGTCAATTCAGTAACATCATCTGTCTTTCAAATTCTAAAGATGCTCAGAAAAATATTTCTATCTATCCCTCGGGAGCTGCAGAAGACTATTGTCACAGGCCTGGTACCCTCAAAAATTGGATTACTGCAATGCCATTTACAACAATATGGAGCAACGACTTCTAAATAAGCTGCAGATTCTTCAAAATTCTGCAGCTCGCTCCTGCTGGGAATAGCCTAGCGTCAATCTGTTTCACAGGCTCTAAAATGAGCTGAAATGGCTGCCTCTAAAGAAGTGTATTCTTTTCAAGGCATTCTGTATTGCCTTCAAAGCAACAACTCAGGCCCTGAATGCCTAAATCACATCCTCTCTTGGTGTATACCTCCTAGGTCCTTGCAATCGGTTGCAGCCAAAAATTTAATTGTGCCTAAATACAGGAAATCCCAATGGGGAGGCAGACGCTTCGTCATCTGCACTGTTTAACATTGGAATACCTTTCCTTTTAAACTTAAGGAAATGACAGATTTGTGCTAGTTCATGAAAGTTTAAAAAACTTGGGCCCAGATTTTTGCATCAAAAAGTATGACCCTGGCTTGTGTCATTCCAGAGTGCCAGCCGGGTGCCACATTTATGGAATCTCACAAGCTGGCGCTCAGGTTTGGCTAGCGTCAGAGAAAATTACATTAGCCGGGTGTGGGTGGGGGTACGGGGCAAGGGTGTTTTGCCTCAGATAATGACACTAGGATGGTTGGAGGTGTATAAAGTGCCATTAACCAGTCTAGCAGAATTTCCTGATGCAAAACCATCCATACCACATGACTCCTGCCTTAGAAAAGACAAGAGTCATGCCCACCTCTCCAATGGCCAGCACAGGGGACAGTGTCCCCTGGGCATGGCCATTGCACCCAGTGCCCTAAAAGCAGGCCCATTCCAGGGCTCCCAATGACACTTAAAAAGATTTTTTAAATACTTACCTATACTTACCCTACTTACCTGGGATGGGGTCCCCATCCTCTGATGTCCCTCTGGTGTGTGTGGGGGTATTTCTGGGGCTTGGGGTAGGCACTTGTGAACTCTTTCCATGGTATTACTTAAATGGCTTCGTGCCATTATTTAGGCCCGCCTCCCCGTGTACCATTTTTGCATGGGAGGATAAATAAGGCGCTAGGGGCTTAGACTCATTTCTTTGGGTGGGAACACCTACCTTGCATCTCATTGATGTAAGGTGGGTTCACACACCCAAAAAATGATGTTAACTCCTATATTTTGGTGTTAGACGGGTCTAGTGTTGAAATATTGATGTGGAGTTAAGTTTTCTCAGAATTTGTGTTAAAATAATGACGCAAATTTAGCGCAAACAGAGTATAAGTATGCCCCTAGGTCGTTCTGCCTATAGTCAATTTTATCTTTTTAGCACCCCTATACAACTCTCATTCCTGTGTTTCATTTCTAAGGTAGAGGCAGCACCAAAATACCCCTGGGTAATTGTGCACATCATAAAAACTAAATTTAATTTAATTTAATTTGTTGCGTAAGTAGTTTCATCCTGTGCATGTGTTAATGCTGCACCCACCAAGTTTACGTTTTTTTTCTTAGCTTGGTTGGTCCTGCAAATTAGAGCTGTAGAAGTTACTTAATCACTCTGTCAGTCACAGCTTTATGGTGGCCCTGGCAGAAACTGTCTGTGGTCCTCCAGTATAGTGAATCATCTGTTTAGATCCATGTTTTATAGCTTGAGGTAGACTTCCAGTGGGGCTAATACCATTGATGTCTTAATTTTCTACAAAAGGCCCAGATGCAGACAACAGAATCTCTTCTTGAGTATGCTCATGACCATCTCAATGATCGATCAAGTCCAGACATTTTCTGTGTTGCACTTCCTCTGCTATGTGTTTTCTTCGATGTGGAAGGGTGCAGTTAGTCACATATGTGTGTGATTGAAAGCTTAGGACACATTTTCAGTTTTGTGTCATAGTAGCTTTGCAAACACTTATTTGTGTCCATGATGTATATATTGTATCAGTAATCCAGAAAACTTTAAGGCATTTAGTGAAAGAAGGATTGAGATCATATCGAGACAGCTGAATCATTTGTGTTTGAAGGTGGCATATAGCAATTGTGTGGCATCTCCTTGACAATGTGTGTACTGGAGATGATCCGTCTGGTAAGGAAGAAGACAATACTTTCATATAATGCTCTTTGTTGTTGGTGTAACTGCTGTGGTGGATGGGGAAATGCAATACATTGTGCTACATAAATCAGTGACATGCCATAGAGACACACAGACATCTGAAGACGTAGTTGTGGTATGGTTATGTTGTTGTTTTGCCTAACGGAGGGATTTAGCTGCACAGTATTATACCATGTATGGTGTTGATATGAGGTAATTATTTTTCTTCTGTTAGGTGGAACATAATTTAATGTAGAGATAATGAGTGGCATCCCAGTACAGTCATAAACTCTGTAGAAAATCTCAGCCTATGATGCTACACAGTTGTTTCAGACCGTCCTTTTCCTGTGTGGTATCCTCCCACCTATGCATTACATGAACAGCTGCATTTGTATGAGGTTCCAGTATCATGGAGGTTAACTGCCCTTACATGGTGCTATGTCTGATGGGAGGCTGACCATACCATCCATTCTATGTGCAGTTGTTGCAGGTGAGTGCCCTCAGAGTCAAACCATCCTGTGATCTGATGCCCCTTGGTGATAATGTGTCAGATGTCTCCAGATCATTTCTATAGAAAAGTGTTTCTCTTTGTTTTTGGTGTGTGTTTCAAACATGCTTCTTTTGTACTTCATAACATGTTATGTATTTTCCTCACATGTACAGCTTTTGTAGTATGCTTATGTAATAAGAATGGATGCCCCATAGTACCAAGAGCAAAAAATGGAGGAAGGAAGATAACTGTAGAAGAGAGTATTTCAGGAGTGAATGACTAGAGAACAAGGTGATTTCTAAAAAGATTTGGTGTTAGTTTCAGCTACTTTTCATTTATGTGTTTTTCTGTGTGTTTATGTGATTCAGTTATTAGCATATTTTTGACACTTATTTCATTTACTGCTTGCAGTGGTACTTTTCTTGGAACTTCTTTGCATGTCCATCTTCGACAAGAAGTATATAATTGAACTCCAGGTGAAGATAGTTCAAGTTGTGATTAGCTTTTTACTGGAAAAAGGTTGCTTGACTGTTTCATAGTATTCTCCAACATTCTTGTCAGAGGGAGCATGTAGTCTGCAACTACCAAGGTTTATCTTCTTTTACTGATTTTTTTAGCTAAGAATTGACTCAGAAGAAAGACTATTGCCAGTTTGAGGGTTGTCTCCACACCACTGCTAGCAGCCAGAAAAACAGCCACCAAGAAAGAGTAGTGATTGTTCATTTTGCCTAATTTTCTTGGCCTTCCAGACACAAAATATGATGGCAGGTGAAGGGCAGGGTTTGCTACCTCAGAGCTGGCAGAAGGCCACATCCCTCTTTCTTGGCCTTCACCATAGAAGGAGAAGAACAGAAGACACCATAGGCACTCCTTGACCTCTGGTATACTGTAGGTGTGATGGCTTTTGTGATTTCCTTCACTCAGAGATACTTGGTAATCATCAAGATCTTCTTTTCATGGCTGTTACAAGCACAGGCACATGTACCTACTAACAGTGGAAGAACCCTAGGGCCAGATGCAGGTAGCCTTTTGCACCTCGCAAATGGCAAAAAACACCGTTTGCAAGGAGCAAAAGGCCTCACGCGATGCAGAAACACATTTTGCGAGTCGCTACCGACTCGCAAAATGTGTTTCCGACTCGTAAATAGGAAGGGGTGTTCCCTTCCTATTTGCGATTCGCATCGCGATGTAGAGTTGATTTGTGACTGCAAAAGCGGTCGCAAATCAACTCGCAGTTACCATCCACTTGAAGTGGATGGTAACTCATTTGCAAACGGGAAGGGGTCCCCATGGGACCCCTTCCCCTTTGTGAATGCAAACAAAAATCCTATGGACCACTGCCTACTCTGAAAAAAAATGAAACCAAAAGGTTTCGTTATTTTTTCTATTTGCAGCTCGTTTTCCTTTAAGGAAAATGGGCTGCAAAGAGAAACTGCTTTATTGAAAAGCAGTCACGGACATGGTGGTCTGCTGTCTCCAGCAGGCCACCATCCCCGTGAGTGCCTAGACTCGCTATGGGGTCGCAAACTGCGACCCACCTCATAAATATTTATGAGGTGGGTCTTTGTGACCCCATAGCGAGTCGCAGAAGGTGTCTGAGACACCTTTCTGCATTCCCTTTTGAGAGTTGCAAATTGCGAGTCGCTGGGACTCACAATTTGCAACTTGCAAAAGGGAACCTTCCTACATCTGGCCCCTAGTGTTTTCCTATACTCATTTCAATAATAGATTGTTGGAAAATGGGTTATTGGTAGGGCAGGTAGGTACCTACACCTAGCAACAAGCCACAAACCTCCACATAGGTACAGTTAGGTCTCAGTAAATTAATCCCAGCTCTACCCTTGGTAGCTTGGCATCGAGCGTCAAGGCTTAACTTAGGAGACAAAGTGTAAAGCATTCAAATATCACAAAACAGTAATTAAATAAAACACAGGAAACAGGTTAAAAATCCAAAACCAATTTACAAATATAGCTTATATTTTTATCTTTAAAATGACACAAAAACGATTAAAATCGGTTCAGGGGAACCGGAGATATGAATTTTTAAAGTATTATTATTTTCTAGCGCTTAGAAACAAAAAGCGCCAATCGGGTCATCTGGTTGCACCAGGACCGGGGCAAAGTCAAACTTTCAGGCTGACCGCGATGGAGCCCTGCTCGGCTACAAGTCGCGGGAGGCCTCGGTTAAAAAGTTACCTTCTGACTTAGTCTCTTTTTTGATGTTTTTCTTCCCCGGGACAAACCTGCCAGTTGGATCCGACCTCCTGGAGCCCTTGTCCGGATACGCGAAGTCGGTTTCCTCGGTGGTGATTTTTACCTTCGGACTTAGTCGTTTTTTCGAGATGAAAATCCTTCGACCGGGGTAAACCTGGATCTTGATCCGACGTCTGTGGAGCCCTTCTCGGATACGATGGCTGGAAGGTCCCGGTCAACTTTTTACCTTCGGACTTAGACTCATTTTTGGATGTTTTTCTTTACCCGGACGAACCACGAAGTCAGGCCGGGTCGCGGTTGAGGCAAGCCGGCTAGAATTTCCGCGTCGGGTCGGTCACTTTATGGAGCTTTTTTTCAAAAATTCTCCAATCTTTTCCAAACTTCTGGGGCTTCACCCAGATGTTCTTTTAAGGTTCTTTTGGGGTCCAGAGCTCACCCCAAGGGTCCAAAAGTTCTGTGATGGTCCTTGGGAAGTGCAGACTTCAACTCCCAGAGTGCACCTGGCGCAAACTCCTTTTTGGCCACTGGACAGTGGTCAGCTGGTCACTTTTTCAGGAGTTGGTGCAGGGGACTCTGGATAGCAATTTTTCACCTGTAGCAAACAGGGAGTCCCTCCTTGAACCAGTGGAAGCCAGGCAAAGTCCTTCTTGTGGTGAAGCCCAAGTGTGCAGCTGGTGCAGTCTTTCTGAGTGCAGGGTCCAGGTGCAGGCCAGGGGTCCAGCAGGGCAGTCCTTCTTCTTCTTTAGTACCTTTCTTGTTGAATTCTGGAGGGGATCTGAGGCGTGGGTGCAGGTCTGCAAGTTTTATCCTTGCTCCTGGGTGAAAAGCAGGGGGGCCCTGGTTCTCCAATCAGGGACAGGGTCGTCCCCCTGTGATGACCACTTCCTGGGAAGTGTGGCAAAAATCGATCCCAGAAGGCAACAGTCTCTAAAAATCAAAATGGATGAATCTGATTTTTGGAGGAGAGATCTGGCTGAGCCCACCCACTGGTGTGGCTAAAAATCATAAACACACCCCTCTCCTGCCCTCTCCTAATCTAATCAAGGGGTCACCTAGATGTCTGGTGTTGCTGGGTGCTCCAGATGTCCTTCTCTGCCTTTGAAGACCAGTTTGGCAGCCCTCCCCCTTCCTGCCTCACCATCTGCTGAGGGGAGATTCTCTCCCCCAAGCACATTCCTTTGTGTGAAGCCAGGCCACTTCACACCTCATTAAAGTAGCCTGGCAGAAGCTGCTGCAGGCTGGCCAATCAGAGCACAGCAGCAAAAACAATGCAGAGCTGAAATTGGCAACTTTTTAGGTAAAGTCTAAACTTTTTACCTGAACTGGTTATATTAAATCCAACAACTGGAAGTTGTGGGATTTATTATAACAATCAATTTGATACCAAATTCTTGGTATGTAACATTTAAGGAGACTTTAAAATTTAAAATAAAGTCTGCCCACTCTAGCCTATGAAGGCCATTTACTTCAATGAGGGGAAAACGAATTTGGCTGTTTTTACCTCACCAGGGCTTATAAATCTATTTTTATAAAGTCCCTGCTTATAGTTACATGGCACCCAGCCCTAGGGGCACATAGGGCACACCTTAGGGGTGACTTATATGTAAAAATAAGGTAGTTTAAGACTTTGGAAGTACCTTTAATTCCAAAGTCGAATTTGCATATAACTTTAATTTAAAAGCAGCCAGCAAGGCAGGCTTGCTTTTAAAATGACACTGGGCACCTCAGCAGTGCACCTAGGTGTGCACCACATATGCTGTGGTCCCTAAACCTACATGCCCTACCATATACTAGGGACTTATAGGTAGGTTAACTTAGCCAATTATAATTAGCCTAATTTGCATATCCATTTTACACAGAGCACAGGCCCTGGGACTGGTTAGCAGTACCCAGGGCACCATCAGAGTCAGGAAAACACCAGCATAAAGTGGAAAATGGGGGCAAAAAGTTATGGGGCCTCTGCAATCAGCCCTAGTTTCTCACATAGATATTATAGTGTCTCAAGTTCCTTGTACCTGGGTAATCAAGGGGGTCACCCGCCACTCGTACACATGTGGCGAGAATCTAGATTCCCAAGGGTCGGTGATATGTTTGTAAATGACTTTTCTTTAAACTGAGGGTTGGAAGCATTGCAAGTCGGACAATGCTTGCAACCCCATGCTGATGTTTTTCATTGCTTGCTGTTAAGCTGGTAGGGCATGGATGTCTCTGGAATTAATGTGAATTCAAACTGGCAGTCTTTGCAAGAGAATGGCACTTGGAAAGCAAGGATTAGACCTGGAAAGAGGAGGTGTTTTTCCTAGAATTTAAATGTCAGATTTCAATCTGTTTCAGAAGTCCACTAAGACAGTAAGTACTGAAACGTCTGAAGCAGTCAACAGATACTAGCTCTTGTGAGCAGTGGAACACATTGTTAAAGCAGATGATAAAAGTAAGCTTTACAAATGCAAAAATAAATGGCCTTTAGTTTTTGATTGAAATGGTCCCCTGAATGACTTGGGAGTGTGAGTACCCATTTCCTCCATTCGCTAAAGTTGGTGTCTGGAAATAGTTTTTGATTTTCTAAGCACAACACACATTACAGATATGTGTATATGCTGAGGACCTATATGGAAATGTCTTAAGGCCCTGAGCTGGCTTAGCCAATAGGGCTTTTGAGACCTGACAGTTGTGGCGATGATTGATTACACCAAACATTTTGGCGGGCAGCCAATATTGAACCACCATTAGGCCGCCTATGCGGCCTCGAACCCGCCAGCTGCATTTGGACATCCCGGTGGGCGGAAACAGAGTTTCTGGCCGCTGGCCCAGCGGGGAGCAGGGCCGTAACATTGCATCCGGCTCCTAATGGATCTCGCGGCAATGTGGCCGTGCAGCGGGTGCAGCAGCACCTGTCAAGCAATCAACTGCCAGTAATTCATGTTCACCGCCATAAAAAGGCTGGCGGTAAGGGGAGTCAAAATCCCCAGTGCAGCGCTGCCATGGCGGATTATGACTGCCGGGACCATCATGGCAGTATTCCGCCGGTCCCAGCAGTATGACCGTGGCGCTTTCGCCAAAATATGCTCTGTAGTACTGCCAACCTGTTGGCGGTACCACCGTCACATTTCCCCTTGCGGTCACCGACCACCAGGGTTGAAATGAGGGCCTTTATGTTTTAACTAGTCAGGAGAATTGCATATTGGAAACCCCTGTTTAAGTTTGTTTGTCAGTCCATGGCAACATTGTCCTTCACACCATCTGTATGAGACATGGATGTCACATGTGTGTTAACCCTGTTGAAAACACCATTTATATAGGGAAACTCTGTATCAAAATGAGGTAGAAATCCCCAGTCATTATGGTGTGCATTCAGCTGTGCTTAACTAGTGTAAATCAAGAAATACATCTGAGATTCAAGGTTGGGGTTGCTGAAAACAATCTTTCCATATGAGGTTGTAGAACAGGAACCTGAAATCTCAGCTCCTGCCGGAAAGGACAGCATTGAAAACTATCATTAGAGTCGGAGACCACTGGTTACTTAGCAGTGGTGCTGAAGGTATGCTGGAATGAAGGAAAGGCTCCCTAGAAAGGTGACTTGTGAGGAGCTGTGAAGGGAGAATTCAATTTGGTCTGATGTACCCCAGAGAAAGAGCTACACTGCAAGGCAATATGGTGAGCCCTTGTGACCCTGGTTCCCCTGCAGTGTGCTAAAGATTGACATAGCATGTAATTCATATCTGTGCTGAATTGGAAACTTTTGACATCCCCACCCTCCCTATGGAGCATTGTAGAAAGCAATCTAGAATGACAGAAGTGTCCTGAAAGACAGAATTGATTAATTAGCACCTGTGATAACTTAACTCTATGAACTCTTACAACCACAGTCAATAGCTTGTTTACTTCAAGCCTGTGATGGCTTAGATTTACCAAATCCTGTCACCACCTTTGGTTATCTGTTGGCTTGAAGTGTTGATTTGTTTACCTTAAGAAGAACCAGGGCCTCTAAAGGATTGGTCCTATTGAGAATTACCACCACAGTTGCTTCTTTTTTTCAAACTATACTTTATCCTCCTTTATAGTATGCAGATTTCACTGACGGAAGTAAAAAGAAATGGCGAAATCTAGAGTTACCATCATTAAAGTATTATTTACCTAACTTAGTACATTATATTGCTCATTGCATTTTATATTTAGGATTCATCTCTGTGTCATGATTGAGTTTTTTTTATTTTCAAGTAAAAACACTGAATAGAGACACTTAACTGTTGTTATTTACTTGATCACATTCTGAGTCTTTACTCTCCACAACATTGAACTATTCATATTCTCTATCTTGAGGTCCGACTGCTAAAAGGGTATACTTGGAGCACTGTTTTGGGATTAAGGGTAAGGTAACCCCAGGACACCAGTGGTAAAAGGCTCACAGTGCTACCATTGGAGCCCATTGCCTCTGATTGACCTTCGTAGGAAACTGGGTTGATGGTTGAGGGGTTAGAGACTCCACTGAGGCAATAAATACAATCCTTGTTAAGGTGAACCACAATCAGCCACTAAATTAACCTCTGCTTAGTCCTCTGGTAGCTAAGGCATGAATGCAGTTATGCTTAACTTAGAGGCAAAGTATTTGTGCAGCACACAAACAGTAATAGAGTGAAAACAGAACACAAGAAAAATCCACACCAATTTAGAAAAATGGAGAACAATTATTAAATAAAATGAAACCAAAAAGAATTAAGTCAATGGAACTGGAGCTGCCATATTTTCAAGTTTTTAGTCAGATTCAGAGTCTAAAAGATCAACGTGCATGCAAGACTGTGGCAAAGCCACAAGGTAAGGCCAACTGCAATGGAGTGCTGGTTGGATACAGAAGGCAGATTGAGCCCGGTCTCGGCCTTCTTTCAGACTTAGAAGAAACTTTGAAAAAGGTTCAAGAGATGGAAGAGTTCAGTGGGCCAAGGCAGCAGTCTCTTTCCGAGGAGCAGTTGACATCAAGGGGGAGTGCTGAATACATTCCCATTGAAGCAGTTGATGATGGCAGTAAAAGGCTTAGAGCAGGAGAAGCTGTATTTGGAGTCCAAGGAGTTTGTTGTTGTTGAATTAATCAATCAATCAAAACATTTCTTAAGTGCACTAATCACCCAGTAGGGTCTCAAGGCGCTGAGGGTAGGGGAGGGATTACTGCTCGAAAAGCCATGTTTTGAGGTGCTTTCTGAAGGTTAGGAGGACCTGGGTCTTGCATAGGTTGGTGGGGAGGGAGTTCCAGGTTTTGGCAGGGAGGTGGGAGAAGGATCTGCTGCCACGTTTGTGGAAGTTGATTCGTTCGTTGAGCTAGGCCAGTCCAGTGTCGTGGAGGGCTTTGTGAGCATGGACAAGGATTTTGAAAATGATCCTTTTGTTGATGGGCAGCCAGTATAGGGATCTGAGGTGGTCAGAGATGTGTTTGTGGCGAGGGAGGTTGAGGATGAGACGTGCGGCTGTGTTCTGGATGCGCTTGAGTTTTCTCTGAAGCTTGGCTGTGGTCCCTGCTTAGAGGGCGTTGCCGTAGTCCAGTCTGCTGCTTATGAGGGCGTGGGTGACCGTTCTTCTTGTTTCTAAAGGAATCCATTTGAAAGTCTTGCATAGCATGCAAGGGTGTTGAAGCAGGAGGATGATTTGGCATTGATTTGCTGAGTCATTGAGAGAGATGAGTCCAGTATGATGCCGAGATTGCGTGCATGGTGGTGGGTGTTGGGGGTGGTCCTAGGGTGGTGGGCCACCAAGAGTTGTTGCATGCTGTCTTGTTGGGACCGAAGATGATGATCTTGTTTTTTTCTGAGTTCAATTTGAGGTGGCTTGCTGTCATCCAGTCAGCGATGGCGAGGAGTCCGGCATGTAGGTTCTTCTTGGTAGTAGATTGGTTCCTCGTGAGGGAGATGATGAGCTGGGTGTTGTCAGCGTATGAAATGATGGTGAGGCCGTGGGGGTGGATGATGCTGGCAAGTGGAGCCATGTAGCTATTGAAAAGGGTGGGGCTGAGGGAGGATCCCTGGGGGACCCCACAGATCGTCTTGGTGGCTGTAGACCGGAAAGCAGGGAGGCAAACTCTTTGGGTTCTTTCGGAGAGTAAGGAGGTGAGCTAGTGTAGGGCTTTGTGGTGAATTCCAGCGTCAACACGGCGTGTGTGAAGGGTTTGGTGGCATACGGTGTCGAAAGCTGCGGAGAGGTCTAGGAAGATGAGGGCGACGGGTTTGCCTTTGTCCAATCTGGTCCTGATGTCGTCTGTGCAGGCGATGAGGGCGGTCTCTGTGCTGTGTTTTTTGCGGAGTCTAGAGTGGGAGATGTCAAGTATGTTGTTGTCTTCTAGGAAGCGAGACAGTTGTATGTTTACTATCTTAACCTATGACCTTCGCGGGGAAGTGGAGTAGAGACATAGGTCAGTAGTTTGTGAGGTCTTTAGGGGCTGCTTTGGGTTTTTTGAGAAGAGCATTGACTTTGCTGTGTTTCCAAATATCTTGGAAGGTTGCAATCTCAAAGGAGCTGTTGATGATGGCCCAGAGCTGGGGAACAATGATTTGGCTGGCCTTGTTGAAGATGTGGTAGGGGCAAGGGTCTGTTGGGGAGCATGAGTGGATGGGGCTCATGGTTTTTCCGGTTTCTTTGATTGTTGGTGGGGCTCCAGGTGTTCAGCACATTGGTGCAGCAGGGTGCTGTGGTGTTGGCTGTGTAGGTGGTAGTGATGGTGGGTGATGACAATATGAAGCTGTTGTATATGTCTGTGATCTTGCGGTGGAAGTAGTTGGAGAGGGAGTTGCAGAGGTCTTGGGAGTGTGGAGGGTCGATGGCACAGGATTTTGGTTTGGTGAGTTCTTTGATGATGGCAAAAAATTGCTTGCTTTTGTGTGCATTGGTGTCTATGCGTTCTTTGTAGAAGGATCGTTTGGTGGTCCAGATGAGAGGGTGATGTTTGCGCATGGCTGATTTGAGGGCGGAGAAGTTGCTCACTGAGGGTTCTTGGCGCCAGGCTTTCTCAATTTTTCAGCATTCTCGTTTGGAAGACTGAAGTTCTGAGGTGAACCAGGGGGCTGTCTTCTTGGTGCGGGTGTTGTTGGTTATTTCAAGTGGAGCGAGGGAGTCTGCGCATGCTTCTAGCCATCGTGTGAGGTTGAGGGTGGCGGCGTTGGGGTCGTTAGTACTGGGAGGTGGAGGTTGTGCGGGGTTGGAGATCAGTTGTTCTTTGGAGATCTTGTTCCACTTGCTGTAGGGGGTATGATATTGTTGGTGGTGGGTGGTGGGCTTCAGGTAGGAGAAGTGGACACAGTGATGGTCAGTCCAGTGGAGTTCGATGTTGTGAGTGAAGGCGAGGTGGCTGCTGGAGGAAAAGATGGTGTCTAGCGTGTGCCCGGCTGAGTGGGTGGGTGAGGTAACCAGTTGCTTGAGGCTGAGGTTTGCAAGGTTGTCCAGCAGGGGAGTGTAGTTGCAGTCGTGGGTGCTTTCCAGGTGAAAGTTTAGGTCACTGAGGAATAGGTAGTCCGTGGAGGGGAGGGCGTGGAATCTGATAGTGTTGGCGATGGTGTCACAGAATGGGGGGCGGGGTCCTGGTGGTCTGTAGATGAGAGTTCCTCTAAGGGTGGTTTTGGCGATGTGTACCTTAAAGTGTAGGTGCTCTGTAGTGTCTAGGGTGTAGTTGGTGTTGGTGGAAATCTTGATGGAATTTCTGTGTATTATGGTGTTTCCTCCCCCTGGTTTGTTGATACGGTCTCTATGGGTGATTTTGTATCCTTCTGGGATGGCTATGGCGATGTCGGGTTCTGATGAGGAGTTCATCCATGTTTCAGTGAGGAAGGTGATGTCGGGAGAATTTGTTGTGAGTAGGTCCCAAAGGTCGATGGCGTGCTTGTGGACGGAGTGGGTGTTAAGGAGGATGCAGTTGAGGTGATTGGGGTGTTTGGTATTGTTGTGGTGTTTGTTGGTGTTGTTGGTGTTGGTGTGAGTGCAGGAGAAGTGGCATGAGTGGCATGTGAATGGTCCATTGATGTGTATGGGGTTGACCTGGGCGCAGGCGGTGTGCCGCCGGGGTTGAGAGTAAGGAGATCTGTGGAGGAGTAGGGGCGCTTGGGGGCGCCGGAGGAGCGTGGACCAGGGGGACGGGCACTGGGCACGGTCCAGGTGCGGACGGGAGCAGACGGGCTTGCCTCTGGTGTGCCTCTGGTGCGCCAGCAGCACGTGGTTGCCATTAGGAAGTGGAGGCGGGAGGGAGGAGCAGCTGGGAGGCAGGAGGCGGGAGGGAGTGACCAATGAGGGCGTGAGGGGGGCGTGGCTGCAGGGGACGCAGCGACAGGGTTGGAACAACCGGCAAGAGCCGGATTTGAAACCGGGCACAATCACAGAGAGTAAAACGAAGCAGAGCAGAAAATGGGCACAGGTAAAGTCAAAAACAGTGCATAAAACGAAATACAAATTACAAAAATGAAATGCGAATTACAAAAACTAAATACAAGGTACAAAGCACACTAGATACGCCTACCACTAGGCACCAGGAATGAGGCGCAGACGGGTGCCTGCGGATGGTGGAGGGCCTCAAACTTCCTTCTGCAGTAAAGGTGGGGTCAGGGGCACGGAGGCAGGCTGGTGGAGCTGAGTGTACTCCTGGCCCTAAGGCAGGTCAGGGGGTCACACTCAACACCGTGCAGCGGGCGCCATTAAGAAGGGGAGGTGGGAGGGAGGAGCAGCTGGGAGGTAGGAAGGAGTGGCCAATGGGGGTGCGAGGTGGGCGGGGCTGCAGGGGACGCAGCGGCAGGGTCGAAACAACCAGCAAGAGCCGGATTTGAAAACAGGCACAATCACAGAGAGTAAAACGAAGCGGAGCAGAAAATGGGCACAGGTAAAGTCAAAAACAGTGCATAAAACGAAACAGAAATTACAAAAACGAAATACAAGGTACAAAGCACACTAGATACACCTACCACTAGGCACCAGGCATGAGGCGCAGGTGGGTTCCTGCAGGTGGTGGAGGGCCTCGAAATTCCTTCTGCAGTAAAGGCGGGGTCAGGGGCATGGAGGCAGGCTGGTGGAGCTGAGTGTACTCCTGGCCCTAAGGCAGGTCAGGGCGTCACACTCAGCACTGCGCAGCAGCCGCCATTAAGAAGGGGAGGTGGGAGGGAGGAGCAGCTGGGAAGCGGGAGGGAGTGACCAATGCGGGCGTGAGGGGGGCAGGGATGCAGGGGACGCAGCGGCAGGGTCGGAACAACCGTCAAGAGCTGGATTTGAAAACGGACACAATCACAGAAAGTAAAACAAACCGCAGCAGAAAATGGGCACAGGTAAAGTCAAAAAGTGCATGAAACAAAATACAAGTTACAAAAACGAAATACGAATTACAAAAATGAAATACAAGGTACAAAGCACACTAGATACGCCTACCACTAGGCACCACGGATGAGGTGCAGGCGGGTGCCTGCCGGTGGTGGAGGGCCTCAAACTTTCTTCTGCAGTAAAGGCGGGGTCAGGGGCATGGAGGCAGGCTTTTGGAGCAGAGTGTACTCCTGGCCCTAAGGCAGATAAGGGAGCCTGTTGCCATCCAGCCCTCTGAAGATTTTTTATCTTTAGACTTAGCGAACCTTTTTGAAGTCGAAAACCTCCAGCGGGATGAAGCTGTAAGTCATTCCTGACGAGGGCTTCATGAAACCAGATCCTATCGCTCAAAGGTCTGCTGAATAGGATTTGCTGCAATGAAGAAGGACCTAGTGGGAACTATTGAAAACTCCACCCAACCAGCAAAGCTCCTTGTGTGGATAATCTCACAGGTAGGTTCTAGTCTTTTGCTGGTCCTTAAGGTACTTTGTTGTTAAGTCCCAGCACTTAGGGTTACTCAGGAGCATCACCTCTAAACCCACATCAAAAGGTCTAGGATGTTGGGCAGCACTTGAGGTGTTAGACCTCACTCCAGCTAACACCCAGTTCAGGTTCATGGTCTCTTGATCTTTTTAGGTCACTGTACTCGCACAGGAGGCCAGGCAACTAGCTGTTGGAGTCACTCATGTAGTCCTGGATTCAAGCAGCATCACAAGCCTCTAGCAGCAGGGTAGTTCTCAGGGACACAAAGCAGCCCTGACCAAGAGGTGCCTCACATGTTTCAAGTGTTTGTAGTGTTTCCTATATGTAGTGCATCTTGTATTCCTTTTATGTATGAATTACTGATGCCATTTGGCTGGGTGATGGTGACAACTCCACCACACCCCTGAGAGATGCATTTACATCTACTATTTTCTCTTTTCTTCCAAAGATTTGCCCAGCAAAGCATTGACACTGATGGGTAGTATTTATTTAATTTAATTTAATTGGTATATGTAACCTTACCACAGTAAATAGTAAAAGTACTTCTACTAGTGTAAGGTGCACAAGGAGTGATACTAGGGAGATCACTTTGGTTCTGAAGAGGAGTTTAGCGGTAAACTCTGAAACATGTAGACCACTAAGAAGGACAGGTACATAATATACCAACCATCCTCACACCCATTTTTAATCATACCAGCCCTGTGAGACTTATTATACTAGTAATATCATCCAGAGGGGGGTATTTTTAATTTACCAAGACCCCACCACTCCTATCCTTTTCTAGCATCCGCATCGCTTATACCAATAGTGTTCCCACGTATTCCGTCGGTCGCAGCATGCCTCGTTCTGCAGCAGAACAGGAAGAAACCCAATGATGAAGCATGCCACTAAGGGTTAACCTTGGTGGGTGAGGGTTTTTCTAACAAAAAATCTTTTTTTCTGTGGAGGTTTTACCTCTCTGGGTTGGATCTCTAAATACGTCTCCTGTATAGAGCCTCATGGACATAAAAAGCTCCCACCATCTTGAACCCGTAACTAGACCCAGCCTGAATGAGTCCTGGACTCGAAAGTGGTGTTCTACCAGTGATGGACCTTTGGTTGTGGTGCTAAAAATACCCAGATGGCCAGTTTTAAGACTGAGGATTTGAACAAAATTTGGTCATAAAGTGCTCAGAACCAGTAGTAAACTGAGACCAACCTGCTTGCCCCTATCCACTTGATGTGCTTCACAAGTTGGCTTAATTTTGCATTTTCTCCCTCTTTTTTCTTTTCATCAGCAGCAAATCAGTTTCAGGGGTCCTTCATTAGAAGGGTTTCTGATGTCATAGAAGTGTCATGGCAACAGCTTTCTGCTTTGGAGTTTTTCGACTTCCATTTCAACAACTAAGTCCAAACATAGAAACCTGTAACATGGCTTCGACCAAAGGCCTTTCAATGACTATGCTCCCTCCTCTGACACCACCTGTAGATTTGCCCTGCTGCACTTCACCTTCTCAAACATTTTTCTGACTGGGTCCAATCCATTTTTTGTATCCAAACTGTGCTCCATCGTGGTCAGCACTAATTTTCAACTTTGACACAGTCTTCCATGACCAGATTTCAGTGGTTGGCATTTTCATCTATTAGGTGCTGGGTTTCACTTAAAACTTTACAAATTCGTAACTCCAGTTCTAATGATTGGACTTTTGTTATTTTGGTGTCAAATAATTTACTGAAATGTGCTCTTTTGTCCCAATTGGTGGGGAATTTTTCTTGTGTTTTCATTTTATTGCTGTGTCTGTCTTCATTATTACTTTACACGCTGTCTCTAAGTTAATCCTGACTGATTCAACCTGAGGGGCAAGGAAATCAGAGGCAAACTTTACTCCATAAATAAATGCGCCCATCACCATAGTCACCTTCCCCCACGGATGGAACATGCAGAGTCAGACCCTATCTCAAGAAATTCTCAACCGACCCCAGCAATCCAAACTCAACTGCTCCATCTCTCTGCTCCCTTTCCCTGCCAAAGTCCTAAAGAAGGCCATCAACCACGAATTCACTGAACACCTAGGGAGAATCAACCTGGTGGACACTTCCCAATCCAGGTTCCATGCCAACCACAGCACTGAGACCACCTTGATTCCTGCCTCTGAAGAAGTCAGGACCCTCCTTGACTGGAAAGAAACAGCACCCTGATCCTCTTTGACCTCTCATCAGCGTTCAACTTTGCATCCCACCACACCCTCATCACGAGACTCCATCACATCGGAATCCAGGAAGACGTCCTCAAATGGATCAGAGAATCTGACTGCCACCCTTCACCTTGTAACTCAAGAACCTTATCTGCGGCATCCTTCAACGTTCATCCCTCATCTCCACACTGTTCAACACCTACATGATGCCCCTCCAGAATCATCAGGACCCATATCTTCATATCCTATGCCGTTGACTCCCAGCTCATCCTATCGCTCTCAGAAGACTCATCCACCACCAGAGTATACTTTACTTCCACAGCTGCATGAAGAGTGTTGCAGACTGTGTGAAGACCAACTGCCTGAAACTCAACACAGACAAGAGGGAAATGCAGATTTTTGGGAACAACACCTCCCTTTGGAACGACACCTAGTGGCTTTGCGAACTTGGACCCAGCCAGCTCGACTACAGCAGTGTGCTTTAGGCAGGAACCCTCACCCAAATCCTGATGGGACTCCAGATGATACAGAACTCAGCTTTCAAACTCATCCTCGACTTACCCAAATGGACTGACTTCAGCCCCAACCCAGAAACCTCCACTGGCTCCCCATCAAGAAAAGATGACAATTCAAGGTGCTGATACACACCAACAAGAGCCTCCATGACAAAGGACCAGCATACATCAACCATCACCTGAACTTCCACTAAGCTGCCAGACACTTGTGCTCCACCTCCCTCTCAATCTAACTTACTTCTGCATCTGCCGAAGCCACAGCACAGGACTCCCCATCTCCTACTACCTCACCCCCAAGTACTGAAACAACCTTCCCTTCTTCCTCCGAACATCACCCCCTCTCCCAGAATTCAGAAATGGACTAAAGATCTGTGTTTTTGACTGATCCCAGCAAGAACCTAGCACCTGGATACCCCTGCGGGTCATTAGCAATGACATACAAATACCAATTGACTGAATTATTGATTTGTGTCAAGATATCTAGGGTTAAGCACCGGTTAATTTAGTGACTATTTATGGTTTAAGCTGCAGGGATTGTGGCTGTTGCTTGACTATGGCTCACACACCAGTCAACCAACAGCTCCATTTCTCACAATAGTAAAACATGAATTTAGGAGTTTCTCACGACCACGACATGTGAAATTTAAAAACACATGTCCTACTTTTTTAAATACAATGCACCCTCTCCTATTGACTTTTAGGGACTACCCTAGGGTTGACATATGCATTAAAAAGAAAGGTGTAAGCCTAGAAAATGGTTTATTTTGTCAGGTCGAATTGGCAGTTTAAAAGTACACAGCACATGTGCTGAAGTGCTACTGTAGTTGGTGGCACAATGAGTGCTGCAGGCCCACTAGTAACATTTAAGGGCACATTTACAAGCCCCCTAGAAGCACCTTGCACAGCCATAGCATCATTTTTGTTTATGTTAAGGCAGCGCTAAGGTGGCTTTCCCCCTGTGCTGTATTTACGAAGTGTTGCAATGATTGCATTGCTCCACTTTGAAACCGCTTGTGTCACATTATGCCTGTGTCATGCATAATGTATGCAGAGGGGTTTTTCGGATGCAGAAAGGGCCAAATAAAATGGCACAATTTTTCCCATCTTTTTTAACACCTGCTTAAAGCAGGTGTTAAAATGACACACTTGTTTAAATCAATGGACCTCCCTGTGCTTTGCTGCACTAGCGTCAACATTTTTGATTCTTAGTGCAGCAAAGCTCCACAATAACATCAAAAATGTTGACGCTTTTGTCCTAACGATCACCATGGTGGTGGGACAGGGCGACACAACAAAAGTGGTGCCTCAGGACCGATGTGGTGCTTTCGTGTTAATATACCCCTTAATTTACAGGCAATGGTTACATGTAGTACCATACACTAGAGACTTAAAAGTCAATTGAATGTGTCAATCAGGTGTAAGCCAATTTTACCATGTTGTTGTGAGAGAGCACAAGCACTTCAGCTCTGGTTAGCAGAGAGCAGACAGAGTGAATACAAAACTGTTGGGAGGAGACCACACCGATCATTACAGGTCTGACACCCGGGATGCTAAAAGCTGCAGCAGCTTTAGCATGACGTGCTAGATGTAAAAGAAAATACATGGATCCAAATTTAGAGCTTAATGAATGAGTATTCTGTCACAAACATCTACCTTATAAAAAGTGCATTAGGATAGGATGTTTGTAATGGAGTAACCATCATCCAAACTCCAAGCAGGCTCATGGAATTTCAGAAAATTACTATTCACTTTGGGCCTGATTCGGAGTTTGGCGGATGGGGTTACTCCGTCATAAACGTGACAGATATCCCATCCACCGTGTTATGATCCCATTACATCCAAATGGAATCATAATACAGAGGATGGGATATCCGTCATGTTTGTGAAATCCACCCTCCAAACTATAAATCAGGCTCTATGTTTGTTATCTCATTTTAAGGCCTGGGAGACTAATGCTCAGATAATTATCATATAAAGTGAGAGTGCAAAAAGAAATAATGCAGAGGACAAAGAAAACATTGTCAGATATGGCATGTATGTTAATAAGAAGAATTTTCAGCTTTTTGAAGGTTTCAACCTTCTTATGCATCCATTAAAGTCACCATGATAACTTGTTAATACAGGACATTTTGGCTTCAATAGGCACAATACAATTGCACCGTGCCAATCTTTTGGCAAACATTTCTATATGTGTCATTACTTTCTTTCTCGGAAGCCAAAGAATATTGTTAGCTATTAACACTTTGGCAGACATAGGGTATTAATTCATGCCCCAACTGCAAAATCCTATTTAAAGGGGGAAGGAGCAGGTTTTATCTTGTACAGTGGTTCCAAACCGGGGACCCCTGGGGGTACACAAAGCCTCCTCAGGGGGTCCTTGAGTGCTTAGAAAATTAAATATTATTAACAGATTAATGAAGTGTATATAAATAAAGTGACTAAATGAACAATCGACAATTTTAAAACATACTGTACATGTCATGTAATTTGAAATCGGAGACTAAAAGTTAAATTAGTATACTCAGATTGATTTGAAGGAGCGTTGTAGGTGCATCAAACAGAATATAGTATGGGAGATGTGTGGCTTCAACTCAATTTAGAAAAGCTACAACCTTCCTATTAAAATGAATATTTTTTTGTTTATATTTGTTTGCAAATTAAATAAAATGTGTTATCATTTGCGTATGTGTTTGAATGCTTTTTTCTGTATTTTTTGTGAACTGTTTTGGGCTTCAACCCTCGACAATGTTTAGGCCAGGGTCCCAAGCTTCTAGTAAAGACTCATTGGGGGTTCCCTGGATTCCAATATTGATTCGTTGGGGGTCCACCGGTTCCAGTAATGATAAAGGGGGTTGGGGAGATGGGGTTTCACAGAAGTTAAAAGACTGGAAACCACTGATCTAGTAGAACCTCAGCTGTCTCGACAGGAAATCTGTGATCAAGCAGGTGTGGTTCTGTGGGGATCCTCTGTCAGCTGAGTGGATCCTATATCATCCGCTGTCCTGGCACGCTGGCAGGCCATCCCAAAGCTATACAACCCCTTTGGCTCCTTTCACGGGTACTATAAAACCTTCAAAAGTACAACATAATGCTCTTTTTCTAAAATTTTGGAAAAGTATGAGGAGTTTTACGAAATATACTGCTTAAAGGAAAACATTTATTTGTTAAAACTCGACAGAATGTCGTATCTGAACAGCAGTTCATGTTTTAATTAATGTAGTGGGATTACATGGGTGCAGTCAGAGAGGAAGCAATATTCAACTTCTGCCATTATATTATACACATCACGGTTATAGTTTAAGCAATGGAATGAACCTAAATTAACCAGTTATTGATTAGACTGTTAAACAAAGACATGGTTGAAGCAAATTATAACCATTTTGAACTATTTCGAACACACGGCAGACCATTATGTGCATATTTCTGACAAAAGCAGGTTTGTATTTTTTTAAACTGACCTTTTTCACATCATTTTCTGGTCCTTTTCTTTAAAAAATCATACCAAGACTTCTAAAAATTATTCTAGCACAGTAAAATGTTGGTGGTTGCCTCATTTGCTTCTGAAAAAACTGGGTTCAATAATGTTTGTTTCAACTTCATATGGCTTTGTATAAGCCACAGGGGAGATGATGAGTGATGCCAGATTTGGTCAGAAGCATTAGCAGAATGAATACAAATAATCTAATATAGGAGCATCCCCACGAACTTTAAATATATGCATGTTAAAATACAATAATTGGATGTTCAGGTGAGGCTTTTCCAAAAGAGAGTCACTAATTCAATGCACTAAATGATATAACTGTTTGCGAGCTCGTTTTACCACATCTCATACAATAACATTGATTTTTTGGGACATATCTACCCTTAGGTTCTTTAAATGTGAAGTGCACAGTTGAAAGTTAGGCTCAGGCAGTTCATGATTGAAGGTGTGTTAGTAGTAGACTTTGCAGATAACCTGACCCTACTCTCCCATACCCATCTGCAGATTCAAGAGAAGACCGGCAAACTGAAAGCCACATCAGAACAACTTGGATTCAATTTCCACAGTGGAAAAAGCACTAGATGCTGAAGTCTAACATGACCAGCACAAATGCAGTCACTGGAAGAGGTTGTGGCTTTCAACTACCTGAGTAATGTCATAGACAATCAGGGCGGCACAGCCACCGGCATTAAGGCAAGAATTGGCAAAGCAAGGGCTGTCTTCATTGAGCTAAAAAAGATCTGGACCTCCCAGAACCTAATGCTGCACACCAAGATCTGGCTTGATCATGCCAGGTGGCACCTCATCCTAAAGCAAAAGATATTCTCATTACAAAGTATTCACACTGTAATCAACATTACAGATCTTTGTGCAAGATGGTTCATTTTATGATGTACTTTATTTTACTGGGAAATAGTGTGTTTGGCTGGGATCTGAGTGTGCAACCGATAGCTGTGTGTAAGAACAGAAAGATGCAGTTCATTCATGCAGGGTTGTACAGCCATGTGAGGCATTCATCTATCAATGAGTGGTCATCGGTGTGAGGAGGTGGACTTTAGGAGGGAAGGCAAAAAAAGACAGAGGGGGTCATTACAACCCTGGCGGACGGTGTTAAAGCGGCGGTAAGACCGCAAACAGGCCGGCGGACAAAAAAAGGGAATTATGACCCTGGCGGAAACCGCCAACAAAGACAGCCACTTTAACACACCGCCCGCCACGGCGGTACAGACAAGCAGCGCGGCGGTCACCGCCAACAGACAGGCAGGAGACAATGTACGGCCCATAGTATCAGAACACACCAATCCGCCACCTTTTCCGGGGCGGATTCACCGTGGATAAAAACACGGTGGAAACAGCTTTTACTATGGGAAAACGCTCACCTTCTACACATCCCCCGAGGAACGACGACTCCATGGAGCCAGAACTCCAAATACTACCTGCCCTTGTCTTTCTGCTCCTCTACGACCAACAGCGACGTAGGCGCCGAAGATACCGGTGAGTACTGCACCTACGACACGGGGAGGGGGGAGGCAAAAGTTAGGGGGACACCCACCAAACACCCCCACCCTCGCATATCACAACATACACACCAATGCAGTCAAAAATATCACATGAACAACCCACAATCCCCCCGGAAGAATGCAAAGACAAAGCGAATTGCGGTCAAACATTGCAATGTGCCAATATACATGTCATACAAAAATATACTGATATATATCTCGAAATCTGTCATAATTATATTTACAATACAAGAAGTAGTGCAGATATGTACACAACAATGTCCGTGCACCAACAGTCCAAAAATGCATGGGCGAAGCCCACAAAAGACACCTGACCAAAATCGGAGAGAACACTGCCGGGGCCTCAGATAGAAACACTACTGGCACCTCAGGGGGAAGGGAAGGGGGGTCACCTCAGCCACATGAATGCGAAGCCAGATCCACGACGGGGCTCCATGCCCATTGATGTATCCTGGGGAGTGCAAAGCCACAGTCTCTCAAGTCTCTACAGTGGGTGGGTTGCCCACTGTGCCATCCTGGGGAGTGCAAAGCCACAGTCTCTCAAGTCTCTACAGTGGGTGGCTTGCCCACTGTGCCATCCTGGGGAGTGCAAAGCCACAGTCTCTACAGTAGATGCAGTTCTCTACTGGTACTGGGTGGGACTGGTGCCCAGACTGGATGAGTCTCCCCGTGAAAGTTCCTGTCCTGTCACTGTCCCAGCTGCACATGGGTAAGGATGCCTGATGTGGCGGCCTATTCATACCTACACGGTCTTTGCTATGTTCAGCGGTGCTTTGCCATGGCGGTCTTTGCCCTGTTCAGCGGTGCTTTGCCATGGCGGTTCAGGACTGTTCAGCGGTGCTTTGACATGGCGGTTCAGGACTGTTCGGCGGTGCTTTGCCATGGCGGTCTTTGCCCTGTTCAGCGGTGCTTTGCCATGGCGGTCTTTGCCCTGTTCAGCGGTGCTTTGACATGGCGGTCTTTGCCCTGTTCAGTGGTGCTTTGACATGGCGGTCTTTGCCCTGTTCAGCTGTGCTTTGCCACGGCGGTTCAGGACTGTTCAGCGGTGCTTTGACATAGCGGTTCAGGACTGTTCAGCAGTGCTTTGCCATGGCGGTCTTTGCCCTGTTCAGCGGTGCTTTGCCATGGCGGTTCAGGACTGTTCAGTGGTGCTTTCACATGGCGGTTCAGGACTGGTCAGCAGTGCTTTGCCATGGCGGTCTTTGCCCTGTTCAGCGGTGCTTTGACATGGCGGTCTTTGCCCTGTTCAGCGGTGCTTTGCCATGGCGGTTCTGGACTGTTCAGCGGTGCTTTGCCATGGCGGTTCTGGACTGTTCAGCGGTGCTTTGACATGGCGGTTCTGATACTGACATTGGTGTGTGGCATGACGATCTCCAAACTGGACATTGGTGTGTGGCATGACGATCTCCACACTGGACATTGGTTTGTGGCATGACGATCTCCACACTGGACATTGGTGTGTGGCATGACGATCTCCACACTGGACATTGGTGTGTGGCATGACGATCTCCACACTGGACATTGGTGTGTGGCATGACGTTCCATTATCCTGGCCCCTCCTGGACTGTGACTCCGGCGGTGGTCTCAGGACCAGTGACGATACTTGGGCCCTCCTGGGCTGTGACTCTGGCGGTGGTCTCCTGACAAGTAACGATACTTGGGCCCTCCTGGGCACTGACTCCGGCGGTGGTCTCCTGACCAGTAACGATACTTGGGCCCTCCTGGGCTGTGACTCTGGTGGTGGTCTCTGGACCAGTGACGATACTTGGGCCCTCCTGGGCACTGACTCCAGCGGTGGTCTCCTGACCAGTAACGATACTTGGGCCCTCCTGGGCTGTGACTCTGGCGGTGGTCTCCTGACCAGTAACGATACTTGGGCCCTCCTGGGCTGTGACTCTGGCAGTGGTCTCTGGACCAGTGACGATACTTGGGCCCTCCTGGGCTGTGACTCTGGAGGTGGTCTCCTGACCAGTAACAATACTTGGGCCCTCCTGGGCTGTGACTCTGGCGGTGGTCTCCTGACCAGTAACGATACTTGGGCCCTCCTGGGCTGTGACTCTGGTGGTGGTCTCTGGACCAGTGACGATACTTGGGCCCTCCTGGGCACTGACTCCGGCGGTGGTCTCCTGACCAGTAACAATACTTGGGCCCTCCTGGGCTGTGACTCTGGCGGTGGTCTCCTGACCAGTAACGACGGTGCTGGCGGTTGTGTCTGGACCGCCGGAAATGATGGTGCACTTCTCCGCCGTGACACTCACAAGAGGCTGGGGAGACTTCCTCTGGACCTTCCCCACCTTTTTTGAAGTTACAGCTGACTCACCAATTGCCTTCGATCCCATTTCACTTGTTGTCCCACCAGGAGTCTTGACACGGAGCCGTCGTCCACTCTCCAATTTCAAAGCCTTTACAGGGGGTGGGCTGACAGTGCCTTGGCTCCGGGTCCTACTGTCTGCCCTGGTTGACGGTGCACTCCAAAAACCTGGAACACACACCACTGGTACTGGAGGCTTTTTGGCTGAGGCGCTACAATGGGACTGATGAATTGGAGGGGGTGGTGGGGGCAAAAAGGTCAATTTGACATAGGGACAGTTTCTGACGGACACTGGGATGGGTAGTTGGAGGGGGTCTGGAGGAAGAGGAGGTGGTTGTAGGAGGTGTCACTTTAGGTGTTTTGGGTGCAGGTGCAGGTACTGGAGGCTGCCATGAGGTGGATGGATGTTGGGTGAGTGATTGCCGGCGTTTGTGTACTTTGGGAGGGGGCGTCACAGACACACTGGGAGAGGACACAGGGGACGTGTAAATGGCAGTGGGGGTGGTGAGTGCAGGTGAGCGGCTTGTGGTGCTGGGTGTCCTGGTGCGAGTCCTAGTGCCTGTAGATGTGGTGCATACAGGTGTGTGTGTAGACGAGATTGGGAGGGAGGAGGGAGAAGAGGAGGAGGGGGACACAGTTGAGACAGTGGATGTTGCTGTGTCTGTATGGGTGTGATGCTTGTGTGAGTGCCTGTGGTGTGTGTGGTGCCTATGTTTGCTTGAGCTACTTTTGGGTGTTGACTTGTGTGCATGCTGGTCTGTAGGTGTGCTTGGGATGGGCTGGGGCACAGGAGATTGGGTCTGGGTGGAGGAAGTTGGAGGTGGGAGGCTAGACACAGGGACAATTGCTGCCATCAGTGCTGAGGCCAAAGATTGCAGGGTTCGCTGAAGGACAGCCTGACCAGAATGAATGCCCTCCAGGAATTCATTACTGTGTTGCAACTCTCGTTCTACACCCTGGGTGGCATTCACAATGGTAGACTGTCCAACAGTGAGTGACCTGAGGAGGTCAATGGCCTCCTCACTGAGGGCAGCAGGGATGACTGGGGCAGGGCCTGAGGTGCCTGGGGCGAAGGTGATGCCCACCCTCCTGGGTGAGCGGGCACGGGGCGAACGCTGAGGGGCTGCTGGGAGGGCGGTGCTGGTAGGGGGGGTGGCGGCTGTACCTGTAGAGGTGGGGGCACAGATGGTGCCGCCACCACAAGGGAGCCCACATCGTCGAACGAGTCTGTGTCGCTGCTTGGTGATCCGGTGGCCGACGTGAAGATCCCCTCGCCCTCCGTCCCACTGGTGCATTCAGAGTCCGTGGTGTGGCCCTCCATGGTCATGTGGGATGCAGCTCCCTCGTGCTCCGGTGCCACTCTACCTCCACCTGTTGATGCTGATGTACAAAAGGACAGGGAGAGCAGAAAAAGGGGGGGAGACAGAAGAAAGAGGGTTTTAGTGAATGGCATACCGCTACCGTTGGCGGACAAGACAAGCACAGATGCCCCCTGCATTACGCCGTGCTCCTGCCCTCTGCACATGCAATTTCTGGGATATGGCCTATATGGCAATGGTGGACATCGGCGCACATGGATGCCACAGGGGCAACTATACCTCGACTTGGCACTCTGCTGAGGTGGGGTAGAGTGCCACATGGTCTACATTACAGAGGGTCCTTGCCTACCGAATTCGCCCTGGCCTAGGGACACCCACAGCCCACCTCCCCCACCCAGACACCTCCACTGCACGCAAAGTCCACAGAATGAGGTTGTACTCACCCCCTTGTGTCTGCTGTGATGTCCTTAAGCGCCCATCCAACTCCGGGTAGGCCACCGCCAGGATCCGGAACATCAGGGGGTCATTGTGCGACGGGCACCCCTCCCACGTTGGGAGGCCATCCCCAGCTGAGCCTCCGCCGTCTTCTTGCTGCAGTGGCGAATGTCCTCCCATCTCTTACAGCAGTGGGTGCCCCGTCTCTGGTGGGCGGCCAGGGTCCGGACTTCCATGGTGATGGCACGCCAAATGTCCCTCTTCTGGTGGGCACTGACCTACATGACATGCACAAGGAAAGAGGAACAGTCATTACCTACTGCACCGTCAATGTGAGTGGCCCCCTCCCTACTCTGGCCATGTGGCCCATTCATTCCCATGCATTTCTGTTCTATGAACTCTGCACCCTTCTCTCTTCCAACCAGCCCTCTCCACCCAGGCATAGCCCATGCAACGTGCTCCCTGTGTACTGACCTGTTGGTCTGGAGGACCGTAGAGTAGCATGTACTGGGGGAGGACCCCATTCACAAGTTTCTCCAACTCCTGTGCAGTGAAGGCAGGGGCCCTTTCCCCAGACGCAGCAGCCATCGTCGCTTCCAGACCGAGGTCACAGCAGCACTAGGTAGTCAGGTATCTAGTGATTTAAGAGATAGAAAATGGCGGTGACATCCGCGGCGGTACGCATCATCCCCGCCGGCGCACCTGTTCATTGGCTCCTGGGACCCATAGGGTCCAATGTTAACCAATGCAGCATTGCGCCACGCTCTATGACCGCCTACCGCGACGGTGTCCAACGCCAGCGCAGTTACCCCACAATTCCATTGTCCCATTTTAGATGTTAGGCAGCCGCCATTTCAGGGGCCCACATGGCTTCATTTACTACTGCGTCACACATAGCTAGGCCTATAATCAACAAACATGCAGGAATGGGTTTTGTGAGTGGTGTAGTCTTGTGTGTAACTGTGGGTACATACCTGGAGGAATAGTGACTGGTTCATCGCTGTTGTCCTTCTTAGGCACCGCCAGCTGGGACATATGAGAAGATGGCGGAATCCTCCGGTGTACCGACCGCTGGTGGACCTGTTGACAATGGAAGAAAGACATTTGATCGTGACCTACCGGTTTGACCGTGCCACAATCCAGGAACTATGTACCCAGTTGGAGCCAGAGCTGATGTCACCAATCCAACATCAAACTGGAATCCCCCCTGACGTGCAGGTGCTGTCAGTGCTTCAGTTCCTTGCAAGTGGGTCATTTCAGACTACTGTGGCCATGGCATCAGGGACGTCCCAGCATATGTTTTCCAACGTTTTGTCCAGAGTGTTGTCTGCCCTGCTGAAACACGTAAGGAGATAGATAATTTTCCCTGAGGTGGAGGATTTGCCTACAGTTAAAGGTGACTTCTATGCCCTTGGACATATCCCCAACGTCATAGGTGCCATTGATGGGACCCATGTAGCTCTGTTCCCCCCCCCACAGGAGTGAACAGGTGTACAGGAACAGGAAGAGTTATCATTCGATGAATGTCCAGATGGTCTGTTTGGCAGACCAGTACATCTCGCAGGTAAATGCTATGTTCCCTGGCTCTGTGCATGACGCCTACATCCTGCGGAATAGCAGCATCCCTGATATAATGGGTCAACTCCAGAGGCACCGTGTATGGCTATTGGGGGACTCTGGTTACCCCAACCTTTCCTGGCTATTGACCCCAGTGAGGAATCCCAGGACCAGGGCAGAGGAACGGTACAATGAGGCCCATGGGCGGACTAGGAGGGTGATCGAACGCACCTTCGGCCTCCTGAAGGCCAGGTTCAGGTGCCTCCATATGAGAGGTGGGTCCTATTCTACGCACTGAAGAAGGTGTGTGACATCATCATCGCCTGCTCCATGCTCCATAATTTGGCATTGCGACGCCAGGTGCCTTTTCTGCAGGAGGATGATCCAGATGACAGTGTTGTAGCAGCTGTGGAGCCTGTGGAGCCTGTGGACAGTGATGAGGATGAAGCTGAGGAAGACGAAAACGACAACAGGAAGTCAGTCATACAGCACTATTTCCAGTGAGACACAGTTGAGTACATTTTCAGGTTTAACATTACATTAACTTTCACACGTCTACCTCTATCCTGTACCTACATTTCACTCACTATTTGTTAATTGAGTTGTCCCCTTCCATTTCAGTTTAACAAATGTGGTAACCTACGTGTCAACAGCTTGCACCCTTGAAATGCTTGTGATGTGTGACATTAGTATGTTGGCCTTCCAATGGGTAACCCTTTTTGACACTGTAATTGACAATACAAAGTTCAAAATCATAGACTGACTCCAGTTTTATTAGTGTTTCAAGGGTGTTTATTTAAGTGCAGAAAAATGAAGGGGGGTTGTGAAATGGGGATGGGTTATAGTGGAAGAATGTCCATGGCAGAGTCCAGTCTATTAGTCTCACAGGTACATTGCACATCTGGCCATTGGAAGTGGAGCTGGGTCAGTTCCAATTTGGACAGGGTAACAAAGTGGGACAGTGGGGGGACGATCAGGGTAGTCTTATTTCCTGGCGGGGGTCTTGCCATCTTGCTCTGTCCTGTTCCTAGATCTCAGGGACCGCTTTCGTGGTGGCTGTCCGTTTGCAGGGGGTGGGGTGCTGGTGTGGTGGTCCTGTGGCTGGGCATCCTGTCCACTAGCGCCGGCGGAGGTGGTGGGCATTTCATCATCGTGGCTAGTGTCAGGGGCCCCTTGGAGTGCCACGGTTTCCCTCAAAGTCTTTTGAATGTCCGTCAGCACCCCTACAATGGTGCCCAGGGCGGAGGCGATGGTCCTGAGCTCCTCCCTGAACCCCAAATACTGCTCCTCCTGCAGACGCAGGGTCTCCTGCAACTTGTCCAGGACCGTTGCCATCGTCTCCTGGGAGTGGTGGTATGTTCCCATGATGGAGGAGAGGGCCTCGTTGAGAGTAGGTTCCCTTGGCCTGTCCTCCCTCTGTCGCACAGCAGCCCTCCCAGTTCCCCTGTGTTCCAGTGCCTCCGTCCCCTGGACCGTGTGCCCACTACCACTGCCCCCAGGTCCCTGTTGTTGTTGGGTTGGTGGGTTAGCCTGGGTGCCCTGTAGTGGTGGACACACCGCTGATTGACCTGTCCTGGGTAGGGAGGTATGGGCCCGCTGGGTGGGTGCTGTGCTGGTGTTACCAGAGGGTGGAAGTTCGGTGTTGGGCTGTGGCTGGGCAAGGGGAATCGAGTGTCCTGAGGCCCACGATGGTCCGGGCTGGTCATCAAGATCCAGTAGGGCAGAGCTGCTGTCGTCACTGTGGGCCTCTTCTGGGGATGGAGTGGTGTTGTCTGGACCCTCTGGTGTGGTGACGTTCCTTCGGGTTCCTGCGGGAGTATAAGTACATGATTATTGCATGTGTGTGTTTCATGGTGTGCAATGGTTGGGTGTGCGTGTACCCCAGTGCAGGCATTCCTGTGTGGGGGCTTGTGTGCTGATGGTTGGGGGGTGTTCTGGGTATGTGCAGTGGGCATGCTTTAGTGATGGGTATCCATGCTTAATTGTGTCATGCAGGTCTTGGGGTTGGGATGGGTGGTTGGTGTTATGGGTACATTAGTGAGGAGTTAGGGTGATAGGGGAGGGTGTGAGGGTGGGGGTGTGTGATAGCATGCAGGTAAGGTGGGGGATATGAGAGTTAAGATTTGACTTACCAGTGTCCGTTACTCCAACGACTCCTGCGACGCCCTCAGGATGCAAGATGGTCAAGACTTGCTCCTCCCATGTTGTTAGTTGTGGGGAGGAGGTGGGGGTCCGCCGCCAGTCCGCTGTACCGCGATGTGGTGCCTGGATACCGTTGAACGCACCTTCCCCTGTAGGTCGTTCCAACTCTTCCTGATGTCCTCCATATTTCCTGGGTGCTGTCCCACAGCGTTGACCCTGTCCACTATTCTTTGCCATAGCTCCATCTTCCTGGCTATGGATGTGTGCTGTACCTGTGAGCCAAATAGCTGTGGCTCTACCTGTAGGATTTCCTCCTCCATGACCCTGAGCTCCTCCTCAGAGAAGTGAGGGTGTCTTTGGCGTGACATGGGGTGGTGTGGGTGAGGTGTGGGGTGGTGTATGTGTTGGTGAGTGTGGTGAGTGTAGTGGTATGTGGTGTTTTGTGCGTGGATGTTGTGTGGGTGATGGTGTAATGTGCCTGTGTGATGGGGTTCTCTATTCTGTGCTGTCTCTCTATGGTGTTCTCTCTAATTTTGGATCGTAGGGGTTTGTGGGTGATGTGGGTGTGTGTTTTATATTGTGTTGGATGTGTGGGAGTGTTGTTTGTATGTGTATCAGGTGTGTGTATTTTGAATTGTCCAATGTGGCGGTGTTTTGTAGATGTGTGTGTATTTTGAGCGCTGCGGTGTGTACCGCCAATGGAATACCGGGGTTGAAAGACCGCTGCGTGGATTCGTGGGTCATAATGGCATGGGCGTGTTTCTGTTGGCGTGGAGGTGGAGGATTTGTTTCCGCATGTTTATCGCTGACCTTTGGTGTGGCGGAGTTGTGTGGGTGTCTGAATTTCGGCGGATTCCGTGATGTGTGTCATAATAGCTGTGGCGGGCTCCCACCGCCGCCGCGGTGTGTTGGTGGTCTTCTGCACGGCGGTAAGCGCCTTTTACCACCAATGTTGTAATGACCCCCAGAGTGCCTTCATTGGTAGTTAGGTGAAATGTATTGTACTCTTAAATTGAGAGGGGTATTTTTATGAGTGCCCAAAATCATCTGAAGTTTGCCAGATACAGTTCTGTTCAGGTTGATCGCCTTACAGCTAGCACATCAGACATTATATTAAATGTATTCTAGAAGTAGAATCCAAAATAACTGCTAGCCTATGAAAGGAGCAGACCTCAAAACAGTGTAAAAACTAAAAACTAATTTAGGAGTTTTACACTACCCAGACATATAAACTACACAGATATATGTCCTGCCTTTTACCTACTTAGCACCCTGCCCTATGGGTTACCTAGGGCCTACTTCAGGGGTGACGCATATGTAGAAAAAGGGGGGTTTAAGGCTTGGCAAGTACTTTTAAATGCCAAGTTGAAGTGGCAGCAAAACTGCACACACAGGCCTTGCAATGGCAGGCCTGGGGCATGGTTGGAGAGTTACTCTAGTGGGTGGCACAATCAGTGCTGCAGGCCCACAAGTAGCATTTAATCTATGGGCCCTGGGCACATGTAGTGCATTATACTGGGGACTTACAAATAGATTAAATTAGCCAATTGCGTATAAACTAATGTTACCATGTTTTAAGAGAGAGAGCACATGCACTTTAGCACTGGTTAGTAGTGGTAAAGTGCACAGAGTACTAAAACCAGCAAATACAGTGTCCAGAAACTGGAGGGAGGCAGGCAAAAAGTTAGGGGTGACCACCTTAAGGGTGTCAGGTCTAAAAATGCTCTAGACCCAGTCCCTATCCAAAAGGTTATTTATTAACAGAGACCTGAAACAAGGATGCATCCTGGCCCAAGCCTGTTCAATTTGTTTGTGACCGACATAGAGATGATAGTCATAGGTCACAGTATGCTCCCCTATGCGAAAGGGCCAACCACTGTGTGTCTTGCAGTTTTCTCATGACACAGCCATTGGAGACTACATCACAATAAGTCTTCTCTAGACAACGTCCAGAATTCCTGCAAGTTAAACAATCTGGAAATTAATCAAGAGAAAACAGAAGTTCTTACTATTTCAAAAAAGAAAATGCAGCTCTTCAGAAACTAATCTATCGTATCTGTAGTTCAACATCCTAAAATTAGGGGGTGAATTTCAAGCATCAGACTATCACAAACAACACATGCAAACACTGGTCACCAATATAGCAAGAACAAGATTTGTGCTTACAAAAGCAGCACAACATGTGACCAATCTGTAAAATCCTTGCTTAAAGTGCTAAAGGCAAAAGCCCGTATTTATACTTTTTTTAGCGCCACATTTACGCCGCTTTTTGACGCAAAACGGCGCAAACCTACAAAATACAATGGCATTTTGCAAGTTTGCGCTGTTTTTGCGCCAAAAAACGACGCAAATGCAGCGCAAAAAAAGTATAAATACGGGCCAAAGTATTTTACATCATAAACTTATGGCATTGAAGCATTGGAAAAATTCAATAGATGGCTCATCCAGGCACAGTCCAAACTTTAGAAATTAATATTAGGCTAACAAATTCCACAAGGAAAGCACACGTTTGAATAGAATTCTGTCTACTGGAAAAAAACACTGAGATAAAATGTTGGCTCAAACTAAATATGAAAAGTGTTCCTTTATATACCATGTTAGTTGAGAATTCGTCCCCAGGCAGCATACTCTTGGTCTCTCACTATTGACTACATTCTTAATAATCAAGACTATAATTCATCCCTAAATACTTAAATTGTAGAGTTGTTATCCTTTATTATATTTATGGTTAAAATTGCAAATCACTACTATGCACTCATACAAAAATCCAAGAATATGGTTTGTACTCTGTTGATAATTGTGATGAACTAAACAATATAGATTTATAAATGCCAGCTTCACACAAAGAGCTAAAACATACATGCCTAACCCACCATCATTTTTGTGTTAAGAACATACCCTTGTGTTTTACTCTAGCCATTTGTTTTCTCTTGACGATCAATGATTGCAGCAGACAAACAATCACCAGTAGAAAGTCAGTCTAAGGTCATTTCTTGTCTGTTGGAAGAGCAAGAAATGTCAGATTTACTTTTGAATCTTTAAGAGTTTCCCTTACCATTGGAAAGGCATAGTGCATTTGTTCATTTTGTTGACTATTGTCCATCTTGGGTGTTAATTTGTGGATTCTTCACAAAACTAGTTTCATTGGCCCTCTGTGGCCCCCAAAACAATTCTATTGGAAAAGGCTACATTTTCTTCCATTGTACAGGTTTGCAGAGCCCAATTGAGCTTCAGGACTCAAGGATTCTGATTGGCTGGCCATGGCACGAAAGCAGATGTAACTGCCAGTAATTAAGAGACGCTGGCAAAAAGGATAAAAACATCTATAACAAGGCAAGGAGAATATTACCTACTACTAATCTGATTTGCTAGGAAGAACAAAGGGACCATACGCATATAGAAATCACACTATTGTCTTACATTGTCTGTGTTAAGTCTTGTATTTCTACTCACCTGGAAGTCTACTAGAATGTGTGGATATGAACAGGTAATGAGATTTTGAGATAAGGGACTGTTGATGGAGGCAGTGACTAGGGTCCCTCTTAAGAATAAACTTACCTGGCATCTGAAAATGCATAGACTCATCTTTTCAATCTTTTCCTCAACTTCACACTGGCAAAGATGAACATGTGAATGAGGAACCTTAACACGCAACTTTGGAACCAAAGTATATACTATAGACCACATAAGCAACAAGATGATCCTGGACAAACCTTAGTTAGACAGGTAAGGTTAGGGGGTTCTACATCATGACAGGGATGGTTGTGAATCAGAGATAATGTAGGCCAAAGGAGCTGGAGAGAGCCTCTAACATCAGTTAAAGACAAGAAATCTCTCCATTTCATTTCAATAGTTACTAAGCACAGATACAATGTTAGGGTGACAAACTCGAAAACCATGTGTATTTCCAAGAAACATTCAGAATAATTGTGCCAGAGCGTGGTGACATTAGAATGTTGGGTACTTACTCCAACAAAACTGATAATGAATTGGAACTCTGACCAGCTTTGTGGTACCTATGGAAATTGAGTGCTTTTCATAATAAGATTATTGAGAACTGGGAGGATGTCCTGCGAATGGATTAAGGTTTTTTTTTTTCACAAAAGGCTTGTAGAAACATGCAGTGCAGCACAGTATCTCAGCTATATTTCAGCCTATTACTCCTCTGAGAACTGGTGAGATTTGTTGGTAATGTACAGCCAGTCAGTGACAGGTAAACCATTTAAAATGTTTTCCTGTTCATAAGCATGTGGGTGACAGGCACCCATGTCATTGGATACCTTATTAATATAGGCATTATAAAGGAAACCAAGTTTAACTGGATTAGTTTGCTGAATTTATAGTGTTGCCATTCTGTAACAGGCATACCATATAATACTTCGGAGAACAAGTTACTGAGGTATAATAAGTACTAATTTGCATGATTGCCTGTCAGTGACAGGCACACCTATCACTGTATAATTTTTTACACAGGTAATCTTAAGTAACTGTCTGGTTGTTCATTAATTTGTCAGTGACAGGAGCACCTGTCATTAGCGTCTTCATTATTATAGGGATTTAGAAAGAAACCCATTTAAAACTGAAGTGGTTTGATGAGTTTAAAGTATCAAACAGCAAAGTCTTTACATCTATCATTTTTGAACTCTTGAAATATATATATATATATAGTTCTCAAGTCATTTTGAAATGAAGTTTTAAATACAGAAATAACTCCACTACCATCCTCCAAAGTAACCCAGGAGAACCTCAAGTGGAATGGACCAAGTGGAGGAAAGCATTTGAAAACAATGCGTCTGGGACGAAGACTGAGAGAAAAGTTCACCTGCTTTCACATAATATAGGATCAGAGGGACAAAAACATTTAAATGATTTACCTGAATAGTACAGAGATTCAGCAAGGGGTGTAAATGAGTTTGAGATAAAGTTGAAAAATTAGATCTGCATTTCATTTCCCAATTTTAGAAATATACCATTTCAGGAAAATAAAATAGGTTGGATGGGAGTCTGTGGAAGAATATGACACTGCTTTGCAAAAGTTAGCTTCCTCTTACACATTTGGACAACTCTCTGATGAGAGAATTAGACAGATGACCAATTTTAGGTTATATTGCAAAACTGTTGAATTGGGATGGAACATCATCCCCACTAAGGCTCATTTGGCAAAGAAAGGGAATGAAATGGTGAGTTAGCTGCACTCAGTTTGGTGTGTTGTTATACCCTAGAAAGAGTCCACCAGTACAGGTTTACAGATCAGATTATCATCAGGATTTCATGAGAATTTGTTCCCTAAAGTTTTGAGTAATAGCTTTAGGTGTTTCAAAAATCATGAACACCATATAAAGTTGTGGGTGGAGCTATACCAGCATCTGCTAAAGTAAGGATATTGCTAATGGCTATACAAGAACAATGGAAACAGAATTAAACAGATCATGTGATTCAAGTGTAATTACACCACCAAAGAATGGTTGACATTGTTCATAGTGGCAAAAGTACCTAGTGGTGATTTACGAGTCTGGGTTGACCTCAGAGCTTACAACAAGGAGATGTTTATTGAATACTTTCCTCTTCTTAACATCACTGAGACGATGACACTATTAGTGGATGTCAAATGATTTGTAACATTAGATCTGACAACTATGTAAATATGTAACATTAGATTAGATTACATGATAAGTCACAAGTTTTGACAACATTCATCACAACAATAGTGTGTTTAAATTCAAACATATAGAGTTTGTTACAGCTGAATCAGTTTACCAAACCACAATTATGTCATTAATGAATGGTATATACCAGATGTAATGCATTATCAAGATGATGCATTAATACTTCTGAAGAAATGGAAGGGGCATGATCAGTATGGGAGATCAGCATTAACAGATTTGAACAAAATGGTTTAACTCTGTCATCAGTAAAATATATTTTTGGAAATGAGGACTTGTTATATGTGAGTCACAATCTCAGTGGAGATGATGGCAAGCAGTTTAGTGTCAACTTACAGGCAAAGTCAGAGACCATTCAAATTTTGGAAGAAAATTATTGGGAAGTTTTGTAAAGTGTGGTAAGAATTCTGTTCAAGTCAAAAAAGTCTTGGGAAATACAGCAAGCTTGAAGGAGTTTGTGCCTGGGGAAGAGTGTATCATTCTCCTGTATGCAAGGTTTAGGAGTGGTACTGATGCACGTTAAGAAGAGTTGAGCTAATTTACTCAGTTGATGAGAAAGAAGCTGGGGTGGTCAAATTGACAATTAACTAAATTAGGAAATTTGTGTGGGGAGTGATGTTTATGTTAAGAAGAGATTACTAACCACTGTGTGAGATATTCAGATTCAACGGGTTGGACAGTGGCTTGGCAAGGATTAGAAGATGAGTAAAATCACTCCAAGAATTTTCATTTAGTATTTCATATTTGCAAGGAGTGCAAACTAGAGCTGCAGATTGTCTATCATTATTAATGATTTAAAGTTCTGATGAGTTTTAAGAAGAAGAGTGTGAGAATCATTGAATACGTGTTTGTGGAGTGACTGATGGAGCTGTAAGAGAGGTGGAGTGGCAAGGGGAAGTAAAATATTATGAGATTTTGAGTCAGTTAATGGAGTGACTTTTGCGAAGAGGATATAAGAAAAGGACATTTTAAGAAGCCTTGAGACCATGTGCTATGTTAAAAAACGAACGTTTGACAAAGGATGAGTTGTTGTTTCAAGGATTGAGGTTTGTAGCACCTACCTCACTACATCAGCAAGTAATTGAGCTTGCACATGTTAGACAGTTGGAGATTGTGCTGAGTTGTGATGGCCAGTGCTTGATTTGCAGGTCAAACAGGTACTTAGATAATGGATGGATTGTAACAACAGTGATAATGATTTAAAAACAGAGGTCCCCCCTATGCAAGTGAGGTCACTTTTGGATTTTTCCTTGCCATTGATATAGTGGGCTAATTTAAAGGTCAACATATTACCCAATACGTATTGGTATTAGTAGACCTGTACTGTAGATGGCCTAGTGTACATTATGTGAGTAAAATCAGCTCCAAGAGTGCCATTACATTTTTCGGCTGTGTGTTTCAAAGTGAGGGATTCCCTAAAGTGCCGTTGTTCAATATTTAAACTTAATTGTGCTCATCTACAATGGAGTGCTGTGTCTCAAAAAAAAATATGCATTCTATCTCAAGAAACAAAGCTGTGGTAGAGAGATTCAACCAGAATCTTTAAGGATGCAGTCAACTAGTCAAGTCATTAAGGTTTGACTAGAAGAAGAAAGTTAATTAAAAAGTGGTTGTGTATAAACTGATTCCTCACCAGACTCCAAGTACAACACTTTTTCAATGCTTAAGAGAATGGAAACCTAATAGTTGTTGGTTCCATCGTAGATGGGTTGAAGGAAATGTTTGTGTTACCTAGGAGATAGAAAGTGGAAATTAAAGGAATGAGAGGGGTGAGGGGAAAAAAGTCTTATCATACCAAAAAGTGTGTGAATGAGAGGCAGGTGTATGTGAGAGATTGAGTGAAGGTGACAGCTCCCATTGGGACCATTTAAGCTCATGTTTTACCATTCCTTTACAAATAGTTAAAAACATTTTAATTAATCAATGAATGGGAAGGAAGTATCACATGATTCTCATTTGTCAAACAGACGAGTAAAGAAATAGAAATCTCAGAGACAGCATGTAATGCTTGTTTTATGTTCTATGTGGAAAGCTCACTTGTTTAGCTGACATGACTGTAACTCATGTTTTATGTTATTCTTTTGAATATGTTTATGTTTACTTTCATTCTTATCTGTTGACAGCAGATAATTTCACAATTTGTGTTTTGCCTTGAGGGAAGTAAATGTGGGATGTGTTGGATTTCTCATTTCTGGGATTCCATTATGATATGTGACTGTGAACGGGTTATGAGTATCTAAGACAAGAGGACTATTGCTGCAGTCATTGTCTATGGTACCACTGAAGAATAAACATAGGGGCATATTTATACTCTGTTTGCGCCGAATGTGCGTAAACAAATTTGACGCACAATCGGCACTAACTCTGCCCCATATTTATACTTTGACGCCCGACCCCACGGGCGTCAAAATTCCACCACGTGCGTCATTTTTTGGAAGGGGGAACCAGCCTTGCGTTAATTATATGCAAGGTAGGCGTTCCCTTCCAAAAAATGACTTTAAGGCCTGTGCCCCATATTTATACTCTGACGTCATTTTGACACACAGGAGGGGGTGGGCCTTAAAAAACGACGCACAGCCTGATGGGTGCTGTTTTTTAACGCCTGGGTCAGGGCAGGCGTTAAGGGACCTGTGGGCTCGGAAGGAGCCCAGAGGTGCCCTCCCCTGCCCCCAGGGACACCCCCTGCCACCCTTGCCCACCCCAGGAGGACACCCAAGGATGGAGGGACCCATCCCAGGGAAGTAAAGGTAAGTTCGGGTAAGTATTATTTTCAGATTTGTTTTGTGGCATAGGGGGGCCTGATTTGGGCCTCCCTACATGCCACTATGCCCAATGACCATGCCCAGGGGACAAAAGTCCCCTGGGCATGGCCATTGGGCAAGGGGGCATGACTCCTGTCTTTGCTAAGACAGGAGTCATTTCAATGGAGGTTGGGCGTAAAAAAAATGGCGCAAATCTGGTTTGAGGCCTGAATTTTGCCTCAGACCTGACTTGCCCCATTTTTTGACGCACAACCCCCATTTTCCCATACGCCGGCTAACGTCATTCCATAAATAAGGCGCCCGCATGGCGCGTTGGAATGGCGTTAGCCGGCGGTAAAATTTTTGATGCACAACTGCGTTGGCGCAGTTGTGCGTCAAAAAGTATAAATATGGGCCATAATGTCATCTGGAAATAGGTGGACTCATCCTTTCAAGCATTTCCTCAACTTCAGAGTTTGTTGGCCATAGCTATAATGTCCAAGTCTACAGACCTGTCTGAGGATCTGCAGCCCTCTTATTTAGGCAATAAGGGAGCAGGGTTGGGCACAGGCATGGATGTGGAATGTACTGCTAATGTTGGCCACTTAGGCCCTCATAACTTTTTGTCCAAATAAGCTACCAACGCCAAATTTGTGTCCTTTTTTTCCACCATCCTAGAGAGTCTTAAGGTACAAAGACTTTGTCAGTTTCCCTGAAGGAGACCAAGAAATTAGCCAAAATACAGTGATAAATTTGTTTTAAAAAAATGGGAAAAAAGGGCTGCAGAAGAAGGCTTGTGTTTTTTTTCCCTGAAAATGGCATCAACAAAGCTTTTGCTGTGCTAAAATCATCATCTTCCCAGCTTTCAGGAACAGACAGGCTTGAATCAGAAAAATCAATTTCTCAACACAATTTTGGCATTCAACTGGGACACACCCCATTTTTACTAGTTTTTGTACTTTCAGCCTCCTTCCAGTTAGTGACAGAAATGGGTGTGAAACCAATGCTGGTTCCCAGAAAGGTAAACATTTCTGGAAAGTAGACTTAATGCTAAATTCATCAAGGGGTAATTTGCGTAGATCCTACAAGGGTTTCCTACAGAAAATAACAGCTGAAATATAAACATATTGAAATTGAGGTAAAAAAAACAGCGGTTTTCCTCCACGTTTTCTTCTGTAACTTTTTCCTGCGATGTCAGATTTTTGAAAGCAATATACTGTTACATCTGCTGTACTCTTATGGTTGCTAGGGATATATGGGGCTTGTAGGTTCATCAAGAACCCTAGGTACCCAGAGCCAATAAATGAGCTGTACCTTGCAATGGGTTTTCATTCTATACCGGGTATACAGCACTTCATTTGCTGAAATATAAAGAGTGAAAAATAGGTATCAAGGAAACCTTTGTATTTCCACAATGGGCACAGGATAAGGTGTTGAGAAGTAGTTGTTATTGGCACAGCTCTGAATTCTGGGGTCCCTATACTAGCATGTGAATTACAGGGCATTTCTCAAATAGACATATTTTTCACACACTGTCTTACATTTAGAAGAAAAAAATGTAGAGAAACACAAGGGGCAATAACACTTGTTCTGCTATTCTGTGTTCCCCCACGTTTCCTGATGAAAATGGTACCTCACTTGTGTGGTTAGGCGTAATGCCCATGACAGGAAACGCAACATGGGCACATCACATTTTCCCAAAGAAAACTGACGTGTTTTTTGGAAAGTGCCTAGATGTAGATTTTGGCCTCTAGCTCAGTCCGCATTGAAAAAACCTACCAAACCTAGGGGAATCCAAGATGGGATGACTTTGGGGGCTCTCACCAGGTCTTGTTACCCAGAAGCCTTTGCAAACCTCAAAATGTGGCAGAAAGTTCTAGAATCTGAGAGGAGCCACAAATTTCCTTCCACCCAGAGCTCCCCCAATTCTCCTGATACAAATGATATCTCACTTCTGTGGGTAGGCCTAGGTCCCACGACAGGAAAGGCCCCAAAACACAATGTGGACACATCACATTCTCCCAAAGAAAACAGACCTGTTTTTTGCAAAGTGCCTACCTGGGGATTTTGACCTCTATTTTAGGCGGCACCTAGGAAAACCTACCAAACCTGCACATTTTCGAAAATTAGACACCTAAGAGTGTCGCGCTGCGGCTGCGAGCATGGGCTGCTGCAGCGCAGCACTCTGGGGCCGCCACGACCCGCAGGCGGGCCGCGGGCCGCAGGTGGGCCGTGGGGGAAGCAGCAGCTCGGGTCAAGGGTCGCGGCACTCGCCGCGCCCCTTTTCTCCGGCCGCGGATTCTTGGTCGGACTCGCCAGGACCAGAGGACCCGAATCGGGTCACAGTCCTTGCCGCGCGTGCCGCGTTTGTTGCGCTTGGCACACATATAATATAACACTTTGGGCTTCCTGGTACCCACTCCTTACACCACTTACCGGTCACACAGGCAAAAGCCGGATGCCTGCACATGGTTGTGTTTTATGCATGCCTTTCCCCTTCCCAGCATGCTGTTCACTTCCTCTTTTCCCTGCATGCTTTGTTTCTCTTTGTTTAGACGCATGTTCTTTATTCTTAGTTATAACCTCTTCCCCAATCCAAGATGGTGGTGTTTCTACTTCCTGTTTTCTACTTCCGGTCTAGGGATATATAAGGGGTATTCAGCTTCTTTCTCATTGCGTTGCAACACTCCTGTGGTGGTAGTGACGCTCCGGCTGGTTTCCTCTTGTGGAGCCAGTTATTCTTGACCAGTCTTCCGTCTCCAGTATTCCTGTACTTCCGAATCTTCAGTCCTAACGTCCTTGTGTCCTCCTTCTGTTTCAGGGAGTTCCTGTTGGAGGTTTTTTACCCTTTTGGTGTTTTTCCTCTGGGACTCCTTCTGGAGGGCACGGACTGTAGTGGCTTGCTATTGTCAAACAGCACCGTTGCTACCGGAAGGGGTCGCCCCTACCTCGTCCAAAGCAGGACCTGCAGGAACTGGGGTCGTTCCCCACCTCTCATCAACTTCGACGGTAAGCCCAGAGTGAACCGTGACAGATTGCAATGCCCAAAAAATCCAGTTGCACACCGGAACCATGGATAATCCACTGGTGAATACAGAACCAACCAGCCAGACCCTGCTCATGACTATACAACAACAGGCTCAAGAACTCCAACAGCTACAAACCGAAAACACTGTCTATTGACAAGCCTTTGCCTCTAGAACCACTAGTGTTCCCTCGGTATCCGCCACTACACCTCGTTTCTCTGGGGATCCTAACAAATTGAGAGAATTCCTGGGTGCCTTGACGGTCTATTTCGGTTTTCGCCCCTCACAATTTGTGCAAGACAAGACCAAGGTGGGGTATTTGATTAGCGCCCTATCTGGGCCAGCCTTAGCATGGGCAACTCCTTTAGTGACAAGTAATGACCCCAGCCTGTCTAATTATTCCAGCTTTGTCACTACCTTTAAACAGATGTTTGATCACCCTGGACTCAAGTCTTCAGCAGAAGAAGCTCTCTGCGATATCCAACAAGGAAATCAGGATGTATTACAATACATCACCCGTTTCAGACAATTGGCAGCAGAAACATCCTGGGTGGAACGTACCTTGGTGACTCTGTTTCTCAGGGGTCTCAGAGAGGACATTAAGGATGAACTGGTGCACTCTGCCAGAATAGAGAATCTTAAGGGGTAGATGGATCAGAACTTGACGATAGAATATCGGTTGAATAAGCGAAGAATGGAGAAAAAGAAGAGTTGTTTGCCATCACACTCAGTGACGTCTCGCACCTTCCCTCATCGTACCAAAGAAGTTCGTCCTGAACCTAAGGGTGTTACCGAGGAAGAGCCGATGCAAATCGATACGGCTCGAGTGCCTTTATCATCTAGTGAACGAGAACACAGACGAAGGAAGGGACTTTGTCTGTATTGTGGTGCAGCTGTTCACCTAATTCACACCTGTCCCGTTCGTCCAGCCAAGCCTTTGGGAAACGTCAATTCCCGTCCTCAGTGAGAAGGGTGAGGACGGGATATCGTGAAATACCTTCCATTTGTTCTTCCAGGGAGGAAGGAACTTCTCTTTTCCTTTTACCAGTTATCCTCCACTTAACTGATGGCCGGGAAGAAAGAACTCTGGTCTTGTTGGACTGTGGAGCCAGTGGTATCTACTTAGATGAAGCATGGGCAAGGGAAAGACAGATTGCACAAATACCTAAGGAGGTACCAAAACAAGTCCACACGGTGGATGGATCACTCTTGGCCTCTGGACCCGTACAGTATACCACCCCTACTTTCTGTCTCCAATTCGGGAAACACCAAGAAAATCTTTCATTCAATCTAATTTCGTCACCACATCACGTTATGATCCTGGGAATTCCATGGCTCACACGGCACAACCCTTACATCAACTGGGAAACAAGAACTATTTCTTTATCCTCTCACTTCTGCCAACACCACTGCCACCTAGCAGGAGACTATTGGCCCCTAAAAAGTCTTTTAACAGCACCCCCTAAGGTGGGATGTTCTATTAACGTCCTACAGGGAGTACCCAGTCATTATCAAGAATATGTCGATATATTCCAGAAGCCAGAAAGACCTGAACTGCCACCCCATAGAGAATACGATTGCGCCATTCCTTTGGAACCAAATGCTGTGGTTCCTTTTGGACGAATGTACTCTCTAATAGAACCTGAGAAGCAGATTCTTAAGGAATACTTTGAGGAGAACATACAGAGTGGATTGATTGCTCCCTCCGCTTCACCTGCAGGGGCTCCTCTCTTCTTTGTGCCCAAGAAGACGAAAGACTTGTGTCCCTGTATTGATTTTAGAGGATTAAACAAGATCACTATTAAGGATCGGTACCCGTTACCACTTATTAAAGACAGCTTGGAAGCTGTCAGAGGGGCAAAGAGATTCACCAAGATGGATCTCAGAGGAGCATACCATCTTTTAAGGATAAAAGAAGGGGATGAGTGAAAGACCACCTTTAGAACACCTTTCGGTCACTACGAATATCGAGTAATGCCATTCGGACTCACCAATGCCCCTTCCATTTTTCAAAGGTTCATGGACTCTATTTTTTCCGATCTTCTACAACAAACAGTGGTTGTTTATCTAGATGACATTTTAATATTTTCTGTCCACCCAGAACAACACTCTAAACATGTTCTCCAAGTTCTAGAGAGACTCAGACAACATCATTTATTCTGCAAACCAGAAAAGTACGAGTTTGATCGAGCAGAGGTAAAATACTTGGGTTATTGCATTAACCAAACTGGGGTCGCCATGGATTCAGACAAGGTGCAAGCTATTCTGGATTGGCCATCTCCCTCTTCCATGAAAGAGACTCAGGGGCATATTTATACTCCGTTTGCGCCGAATTAGCGTTGTTTTTTTCGACGCAAATTCGACGCAAAACTAACTCCATATTTATACTTTGGCGTTAGACGCGTCTAGCGCCAAAGTTCATGGAGTTAGCGTCATTTTTTTGCGTGAACACCTTCCTTGCGTTAATGATATGCAAGGTAGGCGTTCCCGTCTTAAAAAATTACTCCGATGCTATTGCGTCGGATTTATACTCCCGGGCAAAAATGACGCCCGGGAGTGGGTGGGACTAAAAAACCCGCATTTGCGCCGGATTTTAGCGCCTGGGTCAGGGCAGGCGTTAAGGGACCTGTGGGCTCAGAATGAGCCCAGAGGTGCCCTCCCAAGCCCCCAGGGACACCCCCTGCCACCCTTGCCCACCCCAGGAGGACACCCAAGGCTGGAGGGACCCATCCCAGGGAAGAAAAGGTAAGTTGTGGTAAGTTTTTTTTTTTTTTTTTTTGTGGCATAGGGGGGCCTGATTTGTGCCCCCCTACATGCCACTATGCCCAATGACCATGCCCAGGGGACAGAAGTCCCCTGGGCATGGCCATTGGGCAAGGGGGTATGACTCCTGTCTTTGCTAAGACAGGAGTCATGTTAATGGCGTCTGGGCGCCAAAAAAAAATGGCGCAAATCGGCTTAAGACGATTTTTTTGCCTCAGCCTGACTTGCCCCATTTTGGGACGCCCAAACGCCATTTTTCCCTACGCCGGCGCTGCCTGGTGTACGTGGTTTTTTTTCACGCACACCAGGCAGCGCCGGTCGACTAACGCCGGCTAACGCCATTCAATAAATACGGCGCCCGCATGGCGCTTCAGAATGGCGTTAGCCGGCGCTAATTTTTTTGGCACAAAACTGCGTTAGCGCAGTTTTGCGTCAAAAAGTATAAATATGGCCCAGTGTTTTTTGGGATTGGCCAATTTATATCGACAATTTATAGCGGACTTTTCCCAGAGAACCAGTTACATTACTCAAACCCTTAAAAAAGACCATCTAAAGAAGGGCTTTTGTTGGACACAAGACGCAGAGTTAGCCTTTCAAGACTTAAAGAAAGCCTTCATTCAAGCTCCTATTTTGCGGCACCCAGACACCAGTAAACAGTTCATCTTTGTCGCAGACGCCTCAGAAAGAGCCATTGGGGCTGCTTTACTGCAAAAGCAAGACGATGATGAGTTAGAGCACCCTGTCTTCTACCTTTCACACATCTTATCCGATTCAGAGCGGAACTATTTAGTGTTAGAATGAGAATTACTCGCCTTGAAGACCGCGTGCACGGAATGGAGACACTTCTTGATGGGCTCGAAAGAACCCTTTGAAGCCAGGACAGATCACAGAAACTTACAATGCTTAAGAAACTTTCAGTGTCAGAATAGCAGACAGGCTCGATGGGCTTTCTTTTTCAGTCAATATGACTTTTATATCACATACATCCCTGGTTCTCAGAATATCCTGGCTGATGCCTTGTCTCGGCGTTACCCTGAGTGTAGCGATTCTCCTGTACAGAACCTATTTGACAATAACAAGATCATTGGTTTAGTACAGACTTTTCTAGATCAGGTCAAGTCCGAATATTCCCGTCTAGGAACTACAGAACTGAATAAGTTGCGTCCGCAACTTCAGATAGATCAAGGGTACTATTACCATAATAAGGCCCTGTTCTTACCCACTAAATTAGTACAGATTGAAGCCTTACGTATGTGCCATGATTCTCCCATCGCAGGTCATCGAGGAATGAAAGCTACCCAAGAGCTTCTGTTTCACTCCTTCTGGTGGCCAACTCTCAAGGTGGATACTGAAGATTATGTATCATCCTGTCCTATATGTGCTCAAGCCAAAACACCCCGTACTAAACCAGTAGGATTACTTCGTCCATTACCAGTTCCCCCAGGTCAATGGCACACTATCTCCACTGATTTCATGTGCTCTTTACCCTCTTCAGTGGGAAATCAATTAATTATGGTAACTGTGGACTCCTTCACTAAAATGGCTCATTTCACGGCCTTAAGAAAGTTACAAACAGCAAAGGAATTAAGCCAAATCTTTACACAATAAATCTTTAGACTTCATGGATTACCTCAGGTCATTATCTCGGATCGGGGTCCTCAATATATCTCCCGATTCTGGATACAATTCTGTAAGATCTTGGGAATCGAAGTGGCCTTATCATCAGGGTCCCATCCTCAAACTAACGTACAAACGGAACGACTAAATTAAGGCCTCGAACAATATTTACGTAGATTCTGCAATGCTACGCAGAGTAATTGGTCTACCTATTTACCACTTGCAGAATTCTCCTACAACAACTCAATACACAGTGCCTTGAAAGTCTCCCCTTTCTATGGATCTTATGGTTTCCATCCTAAGGCCTTCCCAACTCCCCTGAAAGATACTTCCAATCTTCCTGCCATCTCCTCTTATGTTCGGCAGCTACGGGGTGTCCAACGTGTTATCCATTCTAACCTTGTGGCCACCAAATAACGCATGAAAAGGATGGCTGATAAAAGACGTTGTGATGCCCTCCAGTATCAGGTCCATGATAAGGTTTGGCTTTCTTCTAGATTTTTACCTCTCCGACTTACCCAGAACAAATTTAAACCTCGTTACTATGGTCCATTCGAAATTCTCCAGAAGATTAATTCAGTATCTGTACATCTTCGTCTGCCCCAGACTTGGAAGATACATCCTGTGTTCCATGTCTCACAACTTAAACCTTACCTTCCTGATCCGTTTCACAGACATTTCTCCTGTCCTCCCCCTCTGTTGATTGATAATGTGCCAGAATACGAGGTCGAGGATATCTGTGACTCTCGGTTTTTCCATGGACGCCTCCAATATCTTATTCATTGGAAAGGCTACCCTATGAGTGAGTGTTCCTGGGAAGATGCCCCTTCAGTTCATGCCCCTCTTTTGGTCCGTTGCTTTTTCCAGCTTTTCCCTCCTAAACCTGGGGCCTCGGGGGGGACTACTGTCGCGCCGCGAGCATGGGCCACCGCCGCGCAGCACTCTGGGTCCGCGGGGGAAGCCACGGCTCGGGTCAAGGGTCGCGGCACTCGCCGCGCCCCTTTTCTCAGGCCGCCGATTCTTGGTCGGACGCGGCAGGACCAGAGGACCCAAATCGGGTCACGGTCCTTGCCGCGCGTGCCGCGCTTACTGCGCTTGGCGCACATATAATATAACACATTGGGATTCCTGGTACCCACTCCTTACACCACTTACCAGTCACACAGGCAAAAGCCGGATGCCAGCACATGGTTGTGTTTTATGCATACCTTTCCCCTTCCCAGCATGCTGTTCACTTCCTCTTTTCCCTGCATGCTTTGTTTCTCTTTGTTTAGACGCATGTTCTTTATTCTTAGTTATAACCTCTTCCCCAATCCAAGATGGTGGTGTTTCTACTTCCTGTGTTCTACTTCCTGTCTAGGGGTATATAAGGGGTATTCAGCTTCTTTCTCATTGCGTTGCAACACTCCTGTGGTGGTAGTCACGCTCTGGCTGGTTTCCTCTTGTGGAGTCAGTTATTCTTGACCAGTCTTCCGTCTCCAGTATTCCTGTACTTCCGAATCTTCAGTCCTAACGTCCTTGTGTCCTCCTTCTGTTTCAGGGAGTTCCTGTTGGAGGTTTTTTACCCTTTTGGGGGTTTTCCTCTGGGACTCCTTCTGGAGGGCACGGACTGTAGTGGCTTGCTATTGTCAAACAGCACCGTGGCTACCGGAAGGGGTCGCCCCTACCTCGGCCAAAGCAGGACCTGCAGGAACCGGGGTCGTTCCCCACCTCTCATCAACTTCGACGGTAAGCCCAGAGTGAACCGTGACAAGGAGACTCCAAGATGGGGTGACTTGTGGGGCTCTCCCCCAGGTTCTGTTACCCAGAATACTTTGCAAACCTCAAAATGTGGCCAAACAAAACACTATTTCCTCACATTTGGTGACAGAAAATTCTGGAATCTGAAAGGAGCCACACATTTCCTTCCACCCAGCATTCCCCCAAGTCTCCCGATTAAAATGGTACCTCACTACCTGCGAAAGGAGATGCCCCAAAACACTATCTGGACACATCAAAATTATCAAATACAAAACAACCTGTTTTTGCGGAGGGGGCACCTGCATTTTTGTTCCTAGGCTCAGCAGCCATACAAGGGAAACCTACCAAACCCAGACATTTCTGACACCTAGACCCCTGAGGGAGTCCCCCAGTGTTTTCTTACCCAGAATATTCAGCAAAGCTCAACTTTAGCTAACAAATCAAATTTTCCCCACATTTCTGTGTGGAATGACCACACCGGGATACATTTCCTACCACTCAACGTTCCCCTCAGTCTTCCGGTACAAATGATACCTCATTTGTGTAGGTGGGCCAAGTGCCTGTGACAGGGAAGAGCCAAAAACATGTTGATACTGAGGGGGAACCAAACCATGTCCAAAAGGACAGTTGGAAAAAAAAAAAAAACTGACAAGTGGGGCAGAATATTTATTGGTATAGATGAGACAATGCTGTGTGGTAGGAATTTGGTGGATTCCTGCAGATTCCTGAAGGTTCCATCACAAGAATGGGGGAAAAAAGTGTGATTTCCAGCAAAGTTGTATGTTAGCAGGGCATTGTGGGTAAGAAAATGGTGCAGGGTGCATTTGAAGCACACCTCCCTGGACTCACCCAGATATTTAGTTTTCAGATGTGTCTAGATCTAGATCTTTCTACATGGCAGCGTCCCAAAGTCCAAAAAGTGCAGACCTCATCATTCCAAGTGGGATGATTTTGAGAGTTAGCTAAGCTCTGATGGCCCAAATGTAAGACCAAAACCCAAAATAATCAAATGTCCTCTTCCTTGCCGTGGGATAAGATGTTTTAGTGTGCAAGGGAGAGCTGAAAGACTGTTACCCCCTTCAGTTGGGGCATAACCAGGCCCATACAGGTTGGTAGCCACCATCCCACTATTTTTTATTTTTTTAAATTTCCAGGTATCTAGTTAACTTTCTGCCCTCCTGGGGTGTGGATCGGGGGTAACTGTCCTATCTGCCCACTGGTGGACAGAACAACTTTGGCCCTGTTTGTTTGGGGTGGGGGTGCGGCCATACCCCCACCCTCTTATTTTGAAAAACAAATCATCCTTGGTTTCTGGTGGGCCTTCCAAAAATAGTCTGATCTGCCCCTAAGGGGACAGATATGGCCAAAAGTAATGTGCCCCAATGGGGAGAGACCATTGCCCAAGGGACTGCCCCCCAAACAAAACACACACACACACCAATCCCTGGTGCCTAAGTGGTTTCTGCCCCCCCCCGGGGCAGATCGGCCTAATAGAAGCAGACCAATCTGCCCTCAAGGGGAGCAGAAATGGGCCAAATAAGTTTGCCCCCCAGGGGAGCAACACTTGCCTAAGGGGTCGCTCCCCTTGCGTGAAATTGGCACAAAAAAAAATCCTTGTTGCCTATTGGCTTCTTCCCCCCTGAGGGACAGTTTGGCCTAATAAATATAGGCCTATAATAGTCCGATCAGCCCCCAAGGAAGGCAGAAATGGCCTAAAAGTAATTTTGACCCCCAGGGAGTGACCCTTGCCTAAGGGGTCGCACCCCACTTATAAAAAAAAACAAGAAACAAAAAATATATATATCCCTGGTGTTTAGGGGGTTTCTGCCCCCCCCGGGGGTAGATTGGCCTAATTGTATTAGGCCGATCTGCCCCCAGGGGAGACAGAAATGGCCTAAAAGTAATTTGGTCCCCTGGGGAGCGGCCCTTGCCCAAGGGGCTACTCCCCTTATGTCAAAATCCCCAAAAAACAAACTCCCTGGTGTCTAGGGGCAAGTTTCTGATACGATCCGGCAGCTGAAATGCTGAGAAAGACATCAAAGGAAAGGAAAGGCCTTTCCTTTCCTTTGATACCTTTCTCGGCCCCTCCAGGTGATTGGAGGAGAAATGCACAATCCCTGGTTCCTAAGTGGTTTCTGCCCCCCCCCCCGGGGGAGATTGGACTAATAGAAGTAGGCCGATCTGCCCCCAAGGGGAGCAGAAATGGGCTAAAATAAATTTGCCACCCCAGTGGAGCAACCCTTGCCTAAGGGGTCGCTCCCCTTGCCTGAATTTAGCACAGAACAAGATCCCTGATGCCTATTGGTTTCTGCCCCCATTGGGGGAGGATCGGCCTAATAAAAATAGGTCCTAATTATAATAGGCAGATCTGCCCCCAGGGGGGAAGAAAGGGCAAAAAATAGGGAGGGAAGGGGACAGGGACAAGGGGTCAGAGAATGTGTTGCTTCGCATGGTGGGTATGAATGCTTCCCCAATGCCTTGACTGAGGGTGTGTGGGGTCTGTACCCCAATTCCAAAGCAATTTAACCCTCGTCTATCTGATAAAGTCAGGTCTGATGTTTCTGACACCTGAAATTTTGGGTGTGTGATCAACACAATAGTCTCAATCAGATATAACAGAATGTCACACAGTAATATCTCTCCATCTGTCTCATAATCAGGGCACTATCATTGCTCTTAAAACAGACTATTCAATTGAATCTGTTCTATGTGCAGAGAAACAAAAAAATGCAGAAACATTAAAAACAATTGTGTACAACAGTAAAGTGAATAAAAAAGCCCCCAGAATCTCAGTCATTGGTATTCATAAAAATAATAGCAATAAAATTTGTATCCACTGATTGAGTAAACTAAGTTTTCAGGGCTTAGCAGATGTTTGTTTAATGGAATTTCGAATGGAAGGCTACCATGCATCTGGAGATGAAAGTCAAATAACCCATTGGTTAGAAATAGCTTGCAAATACATTGCAAAAATGTATTTGAAAGGCAAGGTCGTGGACAGGGTCTATTTCCATGAATCTCACTAATTGATTGAAAATTGATTGTTAGCAAAGTTAAAGTCCATAATGCAAAGTTGAAACAATGATATAAAGACGGACAGTGGAATACTTGGTAGTTGCTGAATGGATAGGATGCCAACAAATCAAATAAATAGACATGGGTCTGTGATATTCTTTTAGAAGAACTGAGATACCCTTTTACATGGCCTCTATCAGTAATGAATCTGACCCTGGCAGGTTCAAGGAGGAATGCAGGATGGCCAACAAGTGGCTATGTGAAGCCATTACATCTGTTCCTAAAGACAGGGTTAATTTGGCTGCCTGTCAAGCCGTATATAAAGAAAGCCATTCATTCTGGAAAGCTGGCAGTTAACCTAGAAATATGAGATAAGCTTATGGTAGCTATTGCAGTAAAGGATACCAGCACTTTCTGGAACATTAACAACAGACTCAAAGTCAGATTTCCAAAAGAATTCTAGCTGAAATGGGTGAAAACTTTAGTGCGACAAAAGTTGATGCATAACATGTTGCACATTGGCACATTTAGCACTAGACAGTAAAAGTCAGCTTCCAATTTATTACCACACTAGAGCAATACTGGCATGAGAGGAACACTGCTAACAACCTGACAGAATATGATTCTCACAAGCATCTTACAGAACATGTATATGTAGGTATGTATGTGTGTGTATATTTCTTTGCTGAAAAAACTAAGGTTAAAGCAAAGTTAGAGTTAGCTGAATATGTCAGTGATAACATAAATGTATTGAACTAAATAAAAAACACATACAGAGAGAACACTGCAGGGGCATTAGGTGGAAAAAACACAGGTACCTCAGGGGGATAAGGGAATGGGAGGCACCTCAGCTGGAAGATTCTACAATGCCACTGGCCAGGAGGGGGCTCCATGCCTACTATTTGGTCCTGGGGAGTGCAAAGCCACAGTCTCCCTAGTGGGTGGTTTGGGACTGGGTAGAGGAAGTTGGAGGGGGGATGCTGGAGACAGGGACAATGGTTGCCACAAGTGAGTTGGCCAGAGCCTGGAAGGCTCTCTGTTGGGTTGCCACGCCAGAGTAAATGCCCTTCAGGAATGCATTTGTTAGTTACAAATGCCATGCTCGACCCTGGATGGCATTCAGTACGGTTGACTGCCCATTAAAGATGGATCTCAGGAGGTCAATAGCCTCCTCACTAAGGGCAGCAGGGCTGACTGGGGCAGAGTCTGAGGTACCTGGGACGAAGGAGATGCCCACCTCCTGGGTGAGCAGGTGCGGGAAACACACTGAGGGGCTCCTGGGAGGGGGTGACGGATGTATCTGTAGTTGGGGTGGGCACAGAGGTGTCAGAGGTGCCACTGCCAGGGAGCTTCCATCAGAGGAGGAGTCGCTGTCAGTACTGTCTCCTCCTGTCTCCGTCATGGGGCTCCCCTCATCCTCCGTCCCACTGGTGCCCTCATCGTTGGTGGATTCGGTATCCCGGCCCATGTAGGCTGCAGCTCCCTCTAACGCCATTATCTGAACACCTGAAACCCTGGCCAGTAGAAGATGCCCACCAACATTATTGTGGTTGGAGTGCATCTGAGCTTGCCCATCATGGAACCTACTCTGCTATGTATGGAACCTACTCTGATATGTTCGCCCTGGACTAGGGGCACCCACAGCCCACATCCCCCACCCAGGTAACACCTTAACACGCGCAAAGTCAAGAATCTGAATCTGTACTCACCCCCTTGTGGCTGCTGTGATGCCTTCAAGCGCCCATCCAACTCCGGATAGGCCACCTCCAGGATGCAGAACATCAGGGGGGTCAGGGCACGACGGGCACCCCTTCCTCGTTGGGAGGCCAGTCGCAGCTGGGCCTCTGCCATCTTCCTTGCCCAGAGGCCAGTTTGCGGTAGTGGGTGCTCTGCCTGTCAAAGACCCCCAGGGTCCGCACCTCCTTGGCGATGGCATGCCAAATACCCTTTTTCTGATGGGTGCTGACATGCGGGAAAAATACAGCAGAAAAGGGATTAGTCATACCGTCTGGACTGTCATACTCATGGCCCACCATATCTCTCCCATCCCCTTACACACAGACATTGACCACCATACATGCAGCACTCTATCCAGGACCCCTCAGCCCCCCCACATGAGGTTCACACACACAGCACTCTGTACATTCATGCCCCAAACATCATGCTCACAGTGTACTCACCTGTTGGTCTGGAGGACCATAAAGTAAGGGGTACTGGGGTACGTCCCCATCCACCAGTCTCTCCAACCCCTCCGAAGTGAAGGCAGGGGCCCTTTCCCCAGACACTTCGAGCCATGGTCGCTTCTAGACACAGGTCACAGCAGCACTTGCAGTGCAGGTCCTCTCCTGTTGAAGGTCAGGTAGCAAGTGGGTAAACAGATAGAAACTGGCGGTCACATCCGCAGCAGTGCGTACTGACACCGCCGATGTACATCGCCATTGTCTCCTGGAACCCGTAGGCCCCAATGATAACCAATGTGGTGTTGCACGGCGGTCGTCGACCACCAACAGCAATGGCACACAGCGCCAGCGGAATTACCTCATTTCCATTTGTCCCTCCTCACAAGTCAGGCAGCCGCCATTTCAGGGGCGCACAGGCCATGGCATCTAACTGCGTCACAGAAGACATAGGCACATCAACTGACTTACAAGTTCACATACTGTTTCTGTAAAACAAAAATTGCATATTAATCTGAGTACATGTTTGGATATGACATTCTGCTCACAGTTTTTTACTCTAGAGTTCAACCACTGAGGATGAATAGGAGATGGAGACATCCGCCTGTTTACAGACTTCTGGTGGACCTGGCGACAATGGAGGACAGTCACATTAACTTAACCTACAGACTTGATATGGCCACCATCTAAGAGCTGTGTGCCCAATTGGAGCAAGACCTGATTTCAGCTATTGGCCACCCGACAGGTATCTCCCCTCTAGTGCAGGTCTTGTCAGTGCTCCATTTCTTGGCAAGTGGTTCCTTCCAAGCAACTGTGGCCATGGCATCAGGGATGTCACAGCCTATGTTCTCAAACGTGCTGACCAGAGTGTTGTCTGCCCTGCTGAAACACATGCACAGCTACATCGTATTCCCCCAGGTGGAGGATTTGTCCACAGTGAAGGCTGACGTCTATGCACATCATTGGTGCTATTGATGGCACACATATTGCATTTGCCCCCCTCCGGAGAAATGAAAAGGTGTTCAGAAATCAAAAGAGCTTTCACTCTCTGATTGTGCAGATGGTGTGTTTGGCGGACCAGTACATCTCTCATATTAAAGGAAAGTATCCTGGCTCTGTGCATGATGCTTTTATCTTGAGTAATAGCAGCATCCCATTTGTGAAGGCTCATCTCCAGAGGCACTGGGTCTGGCTAATTGGTGAGCCCATGTTCCCCACCCTGTTGATGTAGGTATATGGGCGTGGGGTTGTCCATAAGGGTGAATGTGTGGCTAACAGGTATCCCTCGATATTTACAGGTGACTCTGGTTACCCCAACCTCTCATGGCTACTGACCCTAGTGAGGAATGCCAGGACAAGGTCAGAGGAATGTTACAATGAGGCACATGGGCGAGCAAGGAGGATCATTGAGCGCATCTTTGGCCTCCTGAAGGCCAGATTCCGGTACCTCCATCTGACTGGTGAATCTGTGTACTACTCACTCAAGAAGGTGTGCCAGATCATCATTGCATGTTGCATGTTGCACAACCTGGCCTTGAGACACCAGGTGCCTTTTCTGCAGGAAGATGAGCCTGGGGATGGTTGTGTGGCAGCTGTGGAGCCTGTGGACAGTGACGAAGAGGATGTGGACAGCAGAACTACATTAATCCAACAATACCTCCGGTCACACACAGGTAAGACACTGTAACTTCACCTTCAATTGCAGTTTTGTGTTGGACATTGTACATGGCAGCCTAATTTCCCTATTTCTATGGCCACTTACTGTACCCTTTCCCATCTCTATGTTCAGATACCTATGCCCACTCTGGCTCCTGGTGTGTTTACTGCTGCCCATTACAGGTCATACCTATGTAAATATGACTGCACATTTCAATTGCAATGTTTACAGCTTGTTTAAGTAATACATATTTCAATCAATTCACAGACTCCATAACTGTATTTGTTCCAAGGGTGTTTATTTCTGTGATATTTTTCAGGATGCATGATCGCCAAGACATGTTCCTCCCATGTTGTTAGTTGTGGTGTACAGCTATCTGGTGTCTTGCTACCACAGAACGCACCTTCTCCCGTAGGTCGTTCCACCTCTTCCTGATGTCATCCTTGTTCTGGGGTGCTGTCCCACGGCGTTGACCCTGTCCACGACTCTCCGCCATAGCTCCATCTTCCTAGCAATGAACATCTGGTGCACCTGTGATCCGAATAGCTGTGGCTCTACCCGGATGATTTCCTCCACCATGACCCTTAGCTCCTCCTCGGAGAATCTAGGGTGTCGTTTTGGTACCATGGGTGTAGTGTGAGTAGTGTGTGTGAGGGTCTGTGGGGTGATGTGTTGGGGTGTGTGATGTGAGGTGCGTGGACGGTGTATGAGTGACAGTGTTTTATGGCTCAGATTCAGTGGGTGCTCCTGGCTTGTCTCTCTCTCAGTTGTCAAATTCTTTGGGTCGTAAAGGGTTGTGGGTAGTGTGGGTGGGTGTTTTGTAGTTTTGTGGGTGTGTGGGTGTGGTGTGTGTATGTGTGTCAGGTATGTGTAGTTTGAATTGTCCAATGTGGTGCTGTTTTGTTAGTGTGTGTGTATTTTGAGCACGGCGGTCTGTACTGCCAATGGTTTACCGTGGGTGAATGACCACTGCAGTGATTCGTGGGTCATGATGCTGTGGGCGTATTTCTGTTGGCGTAATGGTGTGGGTTTTGCTACCACCAGTTTATCACTGACCTTTGGGCTGGCGGACTTCTGTGTGTGTGTCTGTATAGTGACAGGTTTCTATGTGTGGGTTAAAATACCTGTAGCGGTATACCGCTACGGTCACGGTATGTTGGCAGCAGTCAGCATGGTGGTAAGCGGCATGTACTGCCAATGTCATAATGAGGGCCATATTCTTTTAAACTATAAAAACTCTGAAATTCAACAGTTATAGTTATTTCAAGTAATTATAACATGCTCCCCCACCATACATAGGTGGTCATTACGACCTCGGCGGTCTATTGAAAAGACCGCCGAGGCCGCGGGAGACATAATACCGCCATTGCCGGCGGTATTTCTGTCTCCCTATTATGACATTTCCGCTGGGCCAGTGGACGGTAACAGTGTTACCGTCCGCTGGCCCAGCGGAAATGTCACATCAACATAGCAGCCGGCTCGTAATAGAGCCGGCGGCAATGCTGATGTGCAGCGGGTGCAGTAGCACCCGTCGCGCATTTCACTGCCCGAAATTCGGCCAGTGAAATGCACGACGGGGCTATGCCTGGGGGCCCCTGCACTGCCCATGCCAAGTGCATGGGCAGTGCAGAGGCCCCCAGGGGCACCCCAAGTCCCCTTACCGCCGGCCTTTCCATGGCGGTGTGTACCGCCATGGACAGGCCGGTGGTCGGGGACTCATAATCACCAGGGCAGCGGTGCTGGCACCGCTGCCCTGGGGATTATGACCGCCAGGCGGAATCCTGGCAGGAAAGTGGAGGGGCTGGCGGTATGGCCGTGGCAATTCCACCACAGTCATAATTGCTGGCGGAACACCGCCAGCCTGTTGGCGGTGTTACCGCCAACATACCTCCGGCCGCCAGGGTCGTAATGACCCCCCATAGTGTTTTTGCCAATGTTATGATTGATGTCACAAAACACGTCATGAGTGTTGTAACATCTGAGGTCATAAGCAGTGCATGGCAAGGGTGTGAGTTATGATTACTTGAAATGAATTTAACTTTTTATTTTCACTGTATTTTTAGTTTAAACCTTGTTAACCAACATTTTCATCTAACTATAACATCACTTTAACATTAAAGTTAAAGGCAGGCAGCATGCATGCACACAACGGGTCTGAAAACCCAGCGAAAGCAATGCATTTTTCAAAACAGAAAGGCAGACACACACACAACGGGGGTGAGAGTGTGGGGAAGGCAGTGAGATGGAGGGACAGGCAGGCAGCAGGTAGGCACACAATGAGGCTGAGACCCCAGAAAATGTAGTGAGAAGAAAGGATAGGCAGGCAGCAGGCATGTACAGGAGGGGGACGAGGGCCCGGGAAAGCAGTGTGATGGCTGTACAATCAGGCAGCGGGCACTCCCATGATGCGGGTGAGAGCCCACTGAAAGCAGTAAATCATTCATACCAGAAAGGTAGGCAGCAGGCAATCTCAAAAGTGGGCTGAGAGTCCGGGGAAAGCTGTGAGAAGGAGGAGCAGGAAGCATATATGCACAAGACTGGGCTGAGAACCTAGGGAAAGCAACGAGAAGGAGGAACAGGCAGACAGCAGGCCTTCACACAGTGGGGCTGAGAACCCAGTGAAAGCAGTGAAAAGGAGGGACAGGCAGCAGGTACACACAGGGCAGAGATGAGAGCCTGAGAAAAGCTGTGAGAAGAAGGCACAGGCAGACAGCAGGCCTGCACATGACGGGGCTGAGAGCCCTGTAAAGGCAGTGAGAAGAAGGGACAGGGAGGCAGAAGGCATGCTCCTGACAGAGATAAAAGTCCAGGGAAAGCAGTGAGAAGGAGGGACAGGAAAGCAAACACACAATAGAGCTGAGAGCCCGGGGAAAGCAACAAGAAGGAGGGACAGGAAGGAAGCAGGCATGCCCGCAACAGGGCTGGGAACCCAAGGAAAGCAGTGAATCATTCAGAACAGAAAGGCAGGCAGCAGGCAAGCACACAATGGCGCTGAGAGCCCAGTAAAAGTAGTTAGAAGGAGGGACAGGCAGGCATGTACATAACAGGGCTTAGAGTCTGGGAAAAGCAGTGAGAAGGAGGGGCTGGCATGCAGAAGGCATGAACACAAGAGGGCTGAGATCCTAGGAAAGCAGTAAGAAAGAGATACTGATAGACACAAGAGGGCTGAGAGCCCTGTGCAAGCAGTGGGAAGGAGGTACAGGCATGCAACAGGTTCACACATTACAGTGCTGAGAGCCCAGGGAAGGCAGTCAGAAGGAGGGACAGGGAGGCAGAAGACATGCACATGACGGGGATGAGAGTCCAGGGAAAGATATGAGAAGGGGTGACAGGCTGGCAGCAGGCACACATACAACAGAGCTGAGAACCCAGAGAAAGCAATGAGAAGGAGGGACAGGCAGACAGCAAGCATGCACATGCCAGGGTTGAGAGCCTGGAGGAAACCTGTGAGAAGGAGGGGTAGGCAGGTAGCAGGTTAGCACAAGGCAGGGTGGAGAGCCCGGGGCAAAGAGTGAAAAGGAGGGAGGATGGTGGGCTGAGAGCAAGGATAAAGCAGTAAAAAGGAGGGACAGGCAGGCAGCAGGCATGCATGTAACAGGGCTGAGGGTCCTGGGAAAGCAGTGTTGTTGTTGACAAAAACATGTTTATTTAGGTCATAGCCTTTAAAACACTACTAAAACACTTTATCACATAAAAATTAAATATGCCAATTAAATACTGTACCAGAAAATACAATAAAACATATCTCAACTATATAATCCACAATATGCAAAACCCTACTATATAAAATTCCCTGAACCTGGTAAATAAATCACATTATTAGCTCTCAACGATGTACCCACGGAAATTAAAAATCAACCTATCGCACATGTCACATCTAAAAATCTCATGTCCATCAATAGGTAAATCGCTTGTCCCCTATCTCTAATACCATATTTAAAAAAGAAAATAGGCTTTAGGTACTTCAGCCGTTGGGGTAAAAATGACAGACAGTCAACCAGAATATGGTGAAAATTAATTTTCATATTAAGACCTCATTGGCAAATTTTGTGTTAATTTTGCAGCAGCTCCTGATTCCCTGACATAAAAACGAAGTTTATTCCACAACAAAACCTTAATATACTGTGGTGCCTCTTATATTTGGAATCTTTTCTAAATAGGGGAAAATTCCCTTGTTCTCCCAGGAATTTAGCAAATGTGAAACTGAGCATTTATTACTCAGGTACAAAAGATTCTCATCCATGGAGACCTGTTTTAATAGTATTTTAATCTCTGTCTCACTTACTCCCTCCTCATAAATACCCCTTGTTACCTGTATTTTTAATGCCCTAACACTAGCCTGAATTCTTCCTCTTACTCCCCGTGCCAAAGATATTTCACTTTGTAATACCTCCTCTTTACATGGAAATTTTTGATATTCCTGCAGTATCAATTCTTGTCCAAAATTGTAATAGCTCTACACAAGCAATCTGTATCAACCCTAATAGGTCTATCTTTACTCTAATCGCCTGCACCATGGTAGAGGATGGGAGGCAGAATGGCCTTTTTAGGCACCTTCCTTCTTCCAGATCCCAGCTTTTCTTACCCCCCCATACCCATCACCTCTACCCCATACATGAACTGCAGACTTACCAAAGCTTGATAAGCTCACAGTACCGGCCGAAGAGATGGCCCCCCTATATCGTCTGTCAAATTTCCTTAGCCCTGCTATTGATACCATTGCCTTATCTTGTGAGGAGACAAGATGGTCCTTCCCACCTAAATTATGCAAAAACCAAACCACTATGTATTTATATTTATTTACGCTCTCTATTTTAGTTTTATTAATTACCCATCTCATACTCTTCCGATGAGTCCCTATTTTGAGCATTTTAGTTTTTTCCTTATTTATTTCCATTTTTTCCTTAATGCAGTAATTCCCTAAATATATTCAATTTTCGTTGTAGTCCAATTCCTGTATGATCAAAAATCACCAAATTGTCTGCATAGAAAAGACAACTTATAGTTCTGCCATTCATTCTGCCATTCATTTTGGGACTAAAAACATTTGGAAAGCTTAAAACTTCAGGGAGACCATCGAGAAACAGGGAAAACAATGTTGGGGCCAATACATACCTTTGCCTAAGGTCATTTCTTAATCTGATTTTCCTCGAGTGTGAGCGCGCACTATCCAGCTCCACTTGGGCCCAGTTCGCCCTGTGCAGTTCCTGCAGAATTAAAAGCAGGTTTTTTGGGACATCATATCCCTTTAATACCTCCCACAGCAATACCCGATTGACCAAGTTGAAAGCAGAGCTAAAATTGACAAAAGAACAATAAAGTGCCCCCCCGCTCTTTGGATTTCTTTTCAGTGGCTCACAAACTAAAACAGTGATCAATGGTCGAGTGACTCACACTTATGTCTAACAAATTAATTGGCCTATAATTTCAAAAGAGAGTATAGTCCCTTTTTTGTGGATTGGTTTTATCACTACCTCCTTTCAACTCTCCAGAAATCTTCCTGTTGCCAGAATTTCCTGATAGATGGTGTAGAACAACCTGGACCACCATACAAAATTAGTTTTTATCACCACTGCCGGCACATTATCTGGGCCTGTAACCCTTGCGAGTTTTATCCTCGCAATAGTTTCCTTAATTATTAGCTCAGAAAATCCAATCTTTGTTTCATTATCAATACTAAACGTAGTGGAGCTCTGTTCTGTCGAGACACAGTGATTATATGTCTCCTCTAAAAATATGACCCACACATCCTCTCCCACCTGTCCAAAGGTCTGCTTTTGTGAGAAACCTACCCCACACTGTACTAACTTTAGAATTTTCTAACATTGATACACTCTATAGTTTTTAACGTCACATCCCAAGACTTTGCCTTTGATTCCCTTTTCTTTCAAGCTACCAAAATTCTTAGTTCCCTTTTTCAACTAAAAAGCTCCCATCCCCGCCTATATTTCTTCAACACCTTTGGTACCTTTCTAATGTCCTAATATTACTTTTTAATATCCCACATTCTTTATCAAATTTTTTTTTATTTTATGCTTCCCAGCTTTATTTTTAGTTTGCCTAATATTAAAATTCCTAACTTAGGATTTAAGGCATGCAACCACTTTGTTTATTGCATTCACATACCTGACTGAGGGATCTAAGGGAACCTCCCCATGATATAGGTCACTGTAATTATACTGAAATTCTTTTAATACGCTTAGGGGCTTTTCTAAGAGCCTTGTCCATAAACACTTTGAGCAGTCAATATTCCAAGTTAAATCCTTCATCTGTCTTGGGGCAATATCCATTTTAATAATAATTAGCGGATAATGATCGCTCCCCTCCACCAGCAAGACCTCAAAGTTCATCACCAGCTCCAATGCCCATATCGGTACAAACAAATATTCGATTGGGAACATCTGATTGCCTCGTTTAAACGTTTTTGACCCAGGTTCTCTGTGGGCACACAACTTTTTAGATTCACTAATCCATTTGACAAACAAAAATCTAATAACGCAATATCCTTCCCAGTTGCCATATTATGCGGCATAGAAACAGATTGTGTATTAAAAGCAGCTAGCCACTCCCCATACTTTCCGTCTACAAACTCAGAGAACAATGTATGATTAAAATCTGCCATCATAATGATCAGGGTTTGGGGGTATGAAGCACCTATGGCAATAACATCATCCTTAAACAGTGCAATCTATCTGGTATAATTGGAGATACCACACATATCCATATAAGCATTTAAAATGATGATATATTTCTTTCTCCTACCTATATCCAACAGTTGCATACCACAGGCTATTATCCAATTACATCGAATTTAAATCTGCCATACCCTGGAGGCAATTTGGGTAGAGACCAAAGTTAGTAATCCCACAGAGGGCCGACCTGTGTTATTTCCTGTGGCCACTTGATAGATCCCCAGGAAACCATATAACGGCAGGGGTTATCTGCACAGTGATGTCTCCTGGAAACATAAACTAGAATACTGCCTTCTAATTCCATCAGCTGCATGCCATTCCCTTGCGGTACTAAAGTTGTACATGTTACAGGAGAGCAAACTAATGCCGTGCAGAGCGGCCTGCTCCTAGTCCACCTCTTAAATCATGGACCGCCTCCTCCCCTTCCAAACAGTCATACCGATGCGGTTCAAAGTGAATACCCATGTATTCACTTTTATCGTCTGAAGGGATAGTGACTTTGATCCTACCTACTCTATTTTCCATAACTAATCTGTTACTAATAGAGCTTTCCTGCTGTCTCCATTTTACTTGGTTTGACTTTAGACCACTGTGATGATTTAAAAAGCCTAAATTGTGACTTGAGGGATATTCCCCACCTGTTTCCCCATCCCAATCCCCAAATATTTTTACACTGTGGGCCTCTAACTCACTGTCTGAATTGAGAATGGTACCTCTCGCTAATCCTGAATAGAATAAGAGATCTGTAACATCTTTACCATCTCTATTTTGCAGGAAGCCTACTTGTTTCAGACCAGTTATTGAAACTGGCTTTAAATCGGGACACAAGGAAAATACTTCAGTAAGTTATGACCTATTTAAGGGATATAACTTCCTTACCCTTTTCCCTCGACATGTGCCTGATGTTGGCTCTGGGTAGACCCACCAAGTATTTATCTTCTTTTCTTTAGCTTTAAAACTACTGTGGTTAGACCACCTACTTTTGGCTGCCCCCTGCCACTTTGCTCCTGTAGATCTATACTTCTTGTCTCACTAGTATGTACTTTTTTATACACCTTCTGATCCCAAATTTCACTTTCATCAGAGGGTACCCCCTACTGCCCATCATTGCACACTAGTTGTCCTTTCTGGCATCAACCGCTCAAGTCTGCTTCCGATGTCTTTGGAGGAGAGTTCTTTATCTTATATTTACAAGTACTTTCCTTAACCTTAGCCTTAATCTTAGTCTGAGTCAGGGTAATTGAACCTCTGATGTACTACATTTACCCTTTACGCTATAACTAACTTGATCACTCCCTGTAGAGTTAAGCTGGCCAGCTTTCCTTATTTCCTCTCTGCCTAATCTCACTTGCCCTGTTTTATTTGTTCTTTTGCTTCTGCCTCTGGATCCCAGGTAGGAAAGGATTCCATTTCCATACCAGTTTCCCCTCCTTTTTATTACCATTGGGCATTTAGAGATATACACAGAGGGCTTGTCCTCTAATGTTGGGGTTTTAATGCTGGGGTTTTATCTCTTGGACTAACAAATTCACTCTCCTCACACATAATACTTCCAACTTCACCCTCTTCATCCTGACCTGCTGGCCCTCTCAGCACCTTGACAGGTCTCACCAGGTTAGGCATACCATTGTTAATTTGCTTTAACTCCGAGGCTTTATACTGCAAATGAACCTTATGTGACTTCAGTGTATCTGAATTCAATACCACAGTTTCAAGAATACCCTTTAATGTTTTTTGCATCAAAACCATCACATCTAACATTGATGCTAAGGAGCAGAGGACAATAGCAAAGTCTGACGGAAACAGTGAAGTAAGATTTTCTCCCCTGAACAAATTGGACTCAAAGGCAATTCCCCCCCCTTCCCATTTACACTGTGGCCAGTGTCCTGAGTTTTGGGTGGGGCACAACTTAAGGCAGATTCCTCCATATCGCATCTTTCTTGGCCCTGTGATCCTTGCAGATGCTCGTGAGAATAAACACTCCCAAAGCTCCTCACTGAAAGGCAGGGTGATGAGGATAATCTTGGTTCCAAACAGGGCATACCCTCCTCCATTGGGGTCTGGAGTCCCCCATCTTTTCCTTGTATAACGACTGGGAGGTAACACTGTGGGGCACAAGGGACTTTTTTCATACTGCTTTCTAAATGGTGCAGCTTTAAAATGGTTCAGCATTGACCTCCTCCAGTATACCTCCAAGCCCTAAGTGTCCCCCCAAAGTAAATAGTTCCTCATTATCCTTTTTACTTATTATACTTGGGGAGTTTACTTGAGCACTTAATTTCCTCCCCTTCCTTGCTCTTCAGCCTTTTGGATCTTATCAGGAGCCACTGAGTAAATAAAGCAGATTTAAAGAGGCATATTGCACTTACCTGACTGCTGCCTCCACTCCCTAGGTTGGTGCAATGTCCAAAAACAAGTAATTCAAATGTTAGTTGTAACAAATTTCCAACACCCACATTTTACTGGAAGATGAAATTAGATTTTCCATTTTTTTCAAAAATCTCACAACCAATCAGGTGTGGTGTTACCGCTCAGAGGAAGGCTCCAGATATATATCCCACTTTGGTGGGTGAAATACTACTAGAGAACAGTTCCTTACACTCAGTTGGTCACGAATAATGACCAAGCACCAAGAACCACAGCTGCAGCCGCAAAACCAACAAAACCAGGCAAGACAAGGGGAGACTGATCACAGCGCTACATGTTGCACACTGCCGCGGATACCCGAGGCATACCCCTCCCATGCTCACTTGGGTGTGATGTGGCCCAATGGGAGGCAAAGTAAACAGCCTGCCCCCTGCCCACCATACTCTAGCTGCTGCAAACAGAGCAACATTAAGTGGCCAGAAGTAACTCCAACATGAGGGAGAAACAAGAATGCGCTACAAACCAAAGTGCTAAACAGATAAACTCCAAAAGCCCCACTTCCAATCTCCCTCCTCTACTACATGAGACTGGTGACCTCCGATGGCTGGGCATCGTCATGGAGTTCCAACGCACGTGCTTCGGAATTGGAGGCGGTTCCTTCAAGGTCGGGGTGGGCAGGAGCTTGGTCAGACAGCTAGAAAGGGGACAAAGGGACTTTACTGTGTTCTCAAGCACTCCCCTGTGTTTTCAAGCACTCCCAGAAAGCAGTGAGAAGGTGAGACAGGCAGGCGTCAGGCACTCACATGACGAAGCTGAGAGTCTGGGGAAAGCAGTGGAAGGAGGGTCAGGCAGGCAACAGACAAGCACAAAACAGGGTTGAGAGGACGGGGATAGCAGTGAGAAGGAGGGATAAACTGGCAGCAGGTACACATATTAAAGAACTAAGAGCCTGGGGAAATCAGTGAGAAGGAGGGAAAAGCAAGTAGACGGCACCCACACAGCGGGGCTTAGAGAGCAGGGAAATCTGTGAGGAGAAGGGACAGGAAGGCATGCACACCACAGGGCTGAGAGCACAGAGAAAGCAGTGAGAAGGAGGGACATGCAGGCAGCTGCCATGCATACGATGGTCTTAGAATCCATAGATAGCAGTGGGAGGGAGAGAGGGACAGGCAGGCAGCAGGCATGCACACAACAGAACTGAGAGCCCTGAGAAATACGTGAGAAGTAGGGACAAGCAGGCAGCAGGTATGCAGAGAACGGACTGAGAGTAAGGAGAAAGCAGTGTGAAGAAGGGACAGGAAGGACCAGATGCACAAAGCGGGGCTGAGAGCAAGGAGATAACAGTGAGAAGGAGGGACGGGCAGGCAGCAGACATGCACAAAACAGGGCTGAGAGCAAGAAGAAAGCAGTAAGGAGGGAAAAGCAAGCAGCAGACACACACAAAACAGGGCTGAGAGCAAGGAAAAAGCAGTGAGGAGAGAAAGACAATCAGGAGACGTAAAGAACAAGTAGAACGCAGTGGGAAAGAAGCAAAGGCAAGTAGCACACATGCACAAATAGGGGGGGGTTGAGAGCAAAGAGAAAGCAGTCAGAAGGAGAGAAAAGCAAGCAGAAGGCATACACAAAATGAAGCTGAAAGTGAAAATAGGATTACAGTGACGTTTTAGTAGGGAAATAATGTTAACAAAATGGAAATTCATTAAAAAAAAAAAAAAAAAAAAAAGATTACAGTAAGGAATTAGAATTTCAAAAAATCCTTACAAACTCACCAAAAAAAAACAAGGTTGCATGGATGTTGTATTTAGGCTGAGATTTCACATGCAGAAAACCATTAAAATTCAGCAGTTATAGATACTAGAGCTAACCATAATATACGTCCCCACAATGCACTACTTATAACCTCACATATTACATCATTCATGACATGGTCAGTGGCATCATTGCTGACACTGATGACATCTCAAATGACATCACTAATAATATCACAGATGACCTCATCCACAGAACTACTCACACACCCATACATCTCACACATCCACACAACCACCTCACATATCCACACAACCACTCACTCCCACTTGCAGATCAATACAACCCCTCACACACCCTGTCACACACCCATACAACCACTGACATACCCACTCACACAACCATTCCCACTCCCACTCACAGAACCATACGAACACTCACACAGTCACTCACATACCCACACCACCACTCACACACCCATAGAACTACTCACTCAGCCACTCACAAACCCATATAACTATTCACACCCCACTCACACAGGTACTCAGACACCTACTTACACACCTATATACCCTTCTCATACACCTATACAAACACTCACTCACCCACTCACACACCCATTGAACCACTCACACACCCACTTCCACACCCATACAACACCTCCCACAGCCTCTCACACACCCAGGAAACCACTCACAAGCCCATTCACAGAACCATACAGCCACTCATATACCCACTGACAGACCTATACAGCCACCCGCCAGCTCTGATCTGCCAACCTCGCCCTCGCCACCATCCCTCACATCTACCATACCACAACCGGCAGTAGATCCTTCTCCTACCTTGACGCCAAAATCTGGAACTCCCTGCCCATCAACCTATGCCTGACCCAGGACCTTCTGACCTTTAGAAATGTCTCAGGACCTGGCTATTTTAGCAGTAGCCTACCCCTCCCAACCCTTCCATCCCGCTAGCACCTTGACACCCTAACGGGTGAGTAGCGCGCTTAACAAGTGATTGATTGATTGATTGATTGACTCTCATAAGTATGGCATATCAACTTATGCAGTAGCTTAGAATCTATCTGTAAGTTTCACGCATGTTTACAAAACACCTACACTGTGATGTCATCAATCAGGTCACTGACTATGTCATGAGTAATTTAATATGTAAGGTCATAAGTAGTGCATTGGCATTGCAGGCGGAAGTTATAGTTAGCTCAGGTTACTATAACTGCTGAATTTCAATGGTTTTGTGCAGTAACATAGCCTAACTATAATGTCACTGTAACCTTTGTTTGTTTTTGCAGTGAATTTGTATGTTCTATATATATGTACATATACATATGTACTTTAAAAAATGAAAGGTTATAGGGATGTTATACTTAGGCGCACAGTTTAAAAGTACAAAACCATAGAAATTCAGCAGTTAGAGTTATTTAAAAGAACTTTAACTCGTGCCCCAAGATAACTATGACTCTCTCCCTTAGCAAGCACAGCTCATTACCACTCGTATTCCAAATCCAGACATCTTTGATGACATCACTGATAATATCAAAGTGACATTCATAGTAAACATTTTGGAGAAAAAACTGTGCATGGCGAGGGCACAAGATATAGTTACCTTAAGGCACAAGTTCTAGTTACTTGGAATAACTCTAAGTATAACTGCAGAATTTCTTTGGTTTTGTACAGGTGAAATGTGAGCCTAACTATAACGTCCCTATAACTTTTTTTAAGTGACATATATATATATATATATATATATATATATATATATATATATATATATATACACATACACATATTCATAGAGTTAGATATATTTATTTATATATATATATATATATATATATATATAGATAGATAGATATGTACATATTCACACAAAAAAAAAAACATTACATGGATTTTGTAATTAGGTTCTAAATTTATTCGCACAGAACCACTCAGTGGAGTATACCGTGACCCATTAGGCTTGGTGTTGGCATCGACCAGGGCCCCACCAGTTCAAATAAAGCATTTTTTTCATTTTTCAGCTGAAACCTCAGTGGATATGGACAAAAATGAAAAAACAAGCGTGTTAAGGTAATTATAACATGTGCCCTCGCCATTGACTGCTAATTACCCTACATATTACAATACTCATAACATCTTCTATGATATCATGAATAATATCTCAGCAGCATTTGCTATAAAATTATCGATGATAAAGCTATGCATGGTGGGGGCACGTGTTATAGTTACCTCAGAGCACAAGTTATATGTACTTGAAATAACTCTTACACCTGAATTTCAATGGTTGTCTGCATGTAAATTCAGAACCTAACTATAATGTCTATGTAACCTTTGTTCCTTTCAGTGAATTTCTAAGTTTTTTTAAATGCTAAGTCCTAACTATAACATCCCTGTAACCCCTCTGGCCTTTTCAGTGAATATAGCAGTCACTGGGTAGTCATAGTTAGGAACATTTTTGCATAGATTTTTTTTTTTTATTTGCCTAGATTTATGGCACAGTTTGACGAATCTTCACAAAATTTTCCAAATTAGTGTGCTGTTGATTCTTGTTGTGCGCAGGAAGTTCATATTTCACATGTCAATTCCCATAGCACCTTTAGACACGACTACTGTCCAAACTACTGGGCGGAATGACTCCAAAATTGGCAGAAAGCTAGCTTTTGGTATGCAGATTACACTTCCCTTCATCTGATGTAAATCTGTTCAGTAGTTTTTGAGATGTTAAAGGAAATACAAATTTGTACATCTCTGGCCGCAATAAGTTCACAAATAATGATGAGCTTGTGGAGGGAAATGCACAGCTCTGATTAGCTGCCAACACTTCAAACCAAGAAGTTTTGGCAGCCATTTTGGGACTCGGCTTGATCTGAGCTCCAGAAAAAAGGTTAAAAAAAAAAGGAAAAGGGGCCAGGGTAAGGACACTCTGACTACTTACCTCTGGTGGTGGGATCCTAGAGGAACCCATCCAGGGCTAAAAAGCACTATTTTAGAAATGTTCAGTGTGAGTCATGACTGATCCATGGATCTGGTGAAAATAAAATATAATAAAATGAAGTGTGGACTCCCATGCTTCATTATTCTGAAACCCCTGGGTGGACCAAACCCAGGGGGTATTTTTGGTTAAAGTGTGAGGAGGTCATCTGCCCCCTGCAGCCCCAGGGACCGCCACCTCTCCGGGGCATTTCTTTAATTGTGTGGGAGTGCGACACAGTCCCCAGCACCCCAAGGAACATCTCCTCCCTGGGGCCAATGTTCAAAAAGAGATTGGGATCCATTTTGGAACCCAGTAGCCCCAGGGACCACCACCTCGCTTGAGCTAAGCACGTTAATGGTCAAGGGGAGCACCATCCCCCACGGCCAGCTCCTGCTATGTCCCAGGGTGCCTACCCCCAGAACATAGCTGTTGGCTATGGCTTTGACAGTTACCACCAACTTACAGCAAACTGTCAAACAGCTCTCCCTTCATTGGAGCTTCAGTTTCCTCTGTCTGCCTATCTGTGGAGATGCAGGCAAGCAGGAAGAGGAAACAGCTTTGTTAGAGCAATGCCGGCTTCCGCAGGAGGCAGGAGGCAGCTGGGACTGCTGGGGAGGCTACAAGGCTTCCCCCATGGTCCTAAATAGCCCAAAAAGGACATTTAACCCAAGGGTGGAAGTGCATTAAAAAAGTATGGGAAATGTGATGCTCCATGCAGAGGGAGCTGAGTCAGTGAGCTTTGGGGCGAGGTCAAAAGAGTGGCTAAAGAAATTAAGTATTTCACTGTTAGGTAGCTACATATAAAATAACATACAGATTAAATGAAAAAAATAAGAAAGGTATTACTCATTGGGAAATACAATATAGAACATTATGAAACCACTAATAGTTCATGTACTGCAGAGGTCTGTGTGTAACCAGAGAGCCACAGAATTAAGGATCTCATTACAAGTTTGGTGGTCCGAGGACTGCTATGTTGGCAGTGGCAGTCAGAGCGCCAACAGGCTGGTGGAGGTGACTACCAAATTATGACTTTGGTGGTGATGCATTCAGAATCCTACCAAAGCACTGACTGCACTGCCAGTGTGGTAAAACTTCCACGGACAATTGAAGGCACCAGCAGGCCGGCAGAGACCAAGTTTCCATCAGACTTATTATGAGGTTGCACACCGCCAACATTTCCACCGCGGTCGGACCACTGTGGAAACCCAGGCCGAAACGAATTGTATGAAAAGGGACTCTCACCTCCAGGAAGCTATACTCGTCCAGAGCTGCCATGTAACCACAGCTAGATGTTATCCCGGCGCCCCTGCTCGCCAACAGATGACAGAATCTTTGCTGCCAATTATCACACTAACCGGAAGTACACACACTCACCTATTACTGTTCTATAATGTGACATGTTATATAGTTACATAACATACTATATGGAGGGGGCTGCGAGGGCAGCACTCACACCTAATAGCACACTGACATACAAACTCACATACAACAACAAAGATACCCATGCATACAAAGAGCACACAATGCAGCCAGCACACACACACCACATGTCAAGAACACACACTTACGCACGACAATATAGCACAGGACCAGTCTCACACAATCCCATACAACACACCAACACATCAAAACAACACCACAACCGTACCATCATAGATACATTGTGAAACACTTACAACCAACACTGGCCAGGGACTCATCACACATACAACACAATGGACAATCAACAGGGAATAAGCATACACAATTACACAATCATACACCTTAGCAATAGACACACTCATAACACACACAGCACATCATATCTGTCATACCATGCACAATGCCTGTACACACAGTCAAAGCACACAAAGCCACACACCACAACAACAAAACACATATCAACACAAACACCACACAATATAATCACAACAACATGCCCACCACAGAACACATACACTATCCCTGGGGGACAAAAGCATTGCACACACCCTCACATACAATCCAAACAAAGGAAGCATAGGCACCATACACACACATAAATACTTGCACACAACAAATGTCAAGCAGGAACAATTCAAACCTAGTAGAGGAAAAGCAGGACAAAGATGTAACCAGAAAAACAACAACAGTTTGGTCTGAATATACTTTTGACATAACAAATAGAAAAGCTAAAGGCCATTGGCCAGCCCAATATAAAAACAATGTGGTCCACCAAAGGCATTATATAGTGTCCCAACTTGACTCCTGACTGCCATGTAACCTCCACAGGTAGGGGCATCAAGGGGACAGGCAGGTACCTCAGAGATGACCAGGGGGGATGGTGGGGAGGGGGTTTTAGACTTAGGCTTGGGAAGCTGGGTTTGGGCTTTGCATTCAGAGAGGAGTTTTTGTTAAGGCTTGGGAGAGGATTGGGTCTTCTTGGGAGGGTTTGACTTCTTGGTGGGGGGAGGAGCATAGGTACTGGCAGAGGATTAGGGGAGGTCTTGGAGGTAGAAGGGATGGCCTTGGGGAGGGAAACAATCATCTATGGGTGTCCCAGGGGAGGAGTAAGGGAGAGGTCAAAATCTGAGAGGAAAGCTTTTTTGCACACATGGAGAAGGTCATAACAAAAAGGGTTTGGATGTGGTGGGAGAGGGAGAGGTTGGATGAGGTATTGGTGTAGACGTCTTGTGTTTGTGGAAGATATGCTTGTGGTTGGTGGTGTCTGTTGGGTGGGGAGTGAGAGCACTGTGTATGTGAGTGAGAGCATTTATATGTCTTGGGCTGAGGGCGGTGGAGGTGCTAGGGGATGCCATGGTGGTGGGTGGCAGTCTGTTGGGGTGGTGACTGCAGGTATGGTAGACATTCATGTCAGTGGTTGCTGTGTCTGTGGATGTGGTAACCAGGATGGATGTTTTGATGATCTGCTGGGGTGCTGTCTGCGGGTAGGATGGGTGTGATGGCTGTATCAATGAATGTTGGTGTGGTGTCAGGTGTTGTGTCTATGATGCTGGGGTGGTGGGGGTGTCAGGGTAGGTTGTGACTGTTGCTGCGTGTGCAGATGTATGTTGCTTGTGTGTATACCAGTGGTGTGCCTTTTGGTGCTTATGTTTGTCTGCGCTATCCTTGGATGTGGATGAATGCCTGTCTGTTTGTGTGCTTTGGCTGGGTCAGAGAGGGGAGACTGGTATTGGGAAGAGGAAGGTGGAGCGGGGAAGGTAGACAAAGGGTGCCTGGCTGCCATCAGTGTGGAGGTTAGAGCCTGAAGTGATCTCTGTAGGCCCTCCAGGAACATATTATTCTCTTGTATCTGCATTGCCAGTCCCTGGCTAGTATTCACAATGATCGACTGACCTACAGAGATGGACCTCATGAGGTCAATAACCTCTTCACTGAGGGCAGCATAGCTAACAGGGGCTGGAGCAGAGGTGAGTGCGGCAAAGGAGATACCTACTCTCTTGGGTTAGTGTCTCCGGCCAACTGGGTGGGGAGCTACAGGGGGAGCAGTGGTAGAAAGGGGGGTGGCAGATAGAGATGGTGTTGGGGTGGTCCCAGATGAATCGCCAGGGAATGTCCACTGGAGGACGATTCTGAAGTTGATGAATTGGATCCAGTCCCCCTGTGGCACTCCCCTCAACCTCCAGGCCACTGGGTCCCTCAGTGTTATGTTCTCCTGACTGAGGTCCAGTGGTCATAAGCTTCCCCACTTGGCTGTGCCCCATGCTGATGCTGTGAAACAGAGAGTGAGGTAGGGTCATCACATTCTTTACATGCTGTAGGAGGCTGGACTGGCTTGTAGTGAGTACCAAGGGGTACTTGCACCTTGCACCAGGCCCAGTTATCCCTTATTAGTGTATAGGGTGTCTAGCAGCATAGGCTGATAGATAATGGTAGTTTAGCAGAGCAGCTTAGGCTGAACTAGGAGACGAGTGAAGCTCCTACAGTACCACTTAGTGTCATATGCACAATATCATAAGAAAACACAATACACAGTTATACTAAAAATAAAGGTACTTTATTTTTATGACAATATGCCAAAGTATCTCAGAGTGTACCCTCAGTGAGAGGATAGGAAATATACACAAGATATATATACACAATACCAAAATATGCAGTAATAGTCTTAGAAAACAGTGCCAAAAATGTATAGTTACAATAGGATGCAATGGAGACACATAGGGATAGGGGCAACACAAACCATATACTCCAAAAGTGGAATGCGAACCACGAATGGACCCCAAACCTATGTGACCTTGTAGAGGGTCGCTGGGACTATTAGAAAATAGTGAGGGTTAGAAAAATAGCCCACCCCAAGACCCTGAAAAGTGAGTGCAAAGTGCACTAAAGTTCCCCAAAGGACAAAGAAGTCGTGATAGGGGAATAATGCAGGAAAGACACAAACCAATAATGCAACAACGATGGATTTCCAATCTAGGGTACCTGTAGAACAAGGGGACCAAGTCCAAAAGTCACAAGCAAGTCGGAGATGGGCAGATGCCCAGGAAATGCCAGCTGTGGGTGCAAAGAAGCTTCTACTGGACAGAAGAAGCTGCAGTTTATGCAGGAACGAAAAGGGCTAGAGACTTCCCCTTTGGTGGACGGATCCGTCTCGCCGTGGAGAGTTGTACAGAAGTGTTTTCCTGCTGAAAGACCACCAACAAGACTTGCTAGCTGCAAATCGTGCAGTAAGTGTTTTTGGATGCTGCTGTGGCCCAGGAAGGACCAGGATATTGCAAATTGCGTCAGGAGAGAGAGGGGACGTCGAGCAAGAAAAGGAGCCCTCTCAGCAGCAGCTAGCTCCTAGAGAAGTGCCAGAAACAGGCACTACAAGGATGCGTGAAACAGTGCTCACCCGAAGTCGCACAAAGAAGTCCCACGTCGCCGGAGAACAACTTAGGAGGTCGTGCAATGCAGGTTAGAGTGCCGTGGACCCAGGCTGGACTGTGCACAAAGGATATCTGCCGGAAGTGCACAGAGGCCGGAGTAGCTGCAAAAGTCATGGTTCCCAGCAATGCAGTCTGGCGTGGGGAGGCAAGGACTTACCTCCACCAAACTTGGACTGAAGAGTCACTGGACTGTGGGAGTCACTTGGACAGAGTTGCTGGATTCGACGGACCTCGCTCGTCATGCTGAGAGGAGACCCAAGGGACCGGTAATGCAGCTTTTTGGTGCCTGCGGTTGCAGGGGGAAGATTCCGTCGACCCACGGGAGATTTCTTCGGAGCTTCTAGTGCAGAGAGGAGGCAGACTACCCCCACAGCATGCACCACCAGGAAAACAGTCGAGAAGGTGGCAGGATCAGCGTTACAGAGTTGCAGTAGTCGTCTTTGCTACTATGTGGCAGTTTTGCAGGCTTCCAGGGCGGGCAGCAGTCGATTCCTTGGCAGAAGGTGAAGAGAGAGATGCAGAGGAACTCGGATGAGCTCTTGCATTCGTTATCTAAAGTTTCCCCAGAGACAGAGACCCTAAATAGCCAGAAAAGAGGGTTTGGCTACCTAGGAGAGAGGATAGGCTAGCAACACCTGAAGGAGCCTATCAGAAGGAGTCTCTGACGTCACCTGATGGCACTGGCCACTCAGAGCAGTCCAGTGTGCCAGCAGCACCTCTGTTTCCAAGATGGCAGAGGTCTGGAGCACACTGGAGGAGCTCTGGGCACCTCCCAGGGGAGGTACAGGTCAGGGGAGTGGTCACTCCCCTTTCCTTTGTCCAGTTTCGCGCCAGAGCAGGGCTAAGGGGTCCCTGAACCGGTGTAGACTGGCTTATGCAGAAATGGGCACCAAATGTGCCCATGAAAGCATTTCCAGAGGCTGGGGGAGGCTACTCCTCCCCTGCCTTCACACCATTTTCCAAAGGGAGAGGGTGTATCACCCTCTCTCAGAGGAAGTCCTTTGTTCTGCCATCCTGGGCCAGGCCTGGCTGGACCCCAGGAGGGCAGATGCCTGTCTGAGGGGTTGGCAGCAGCAGCAGCTGCAGTGAAACCCCGGGAAAGGCAGTTTGGCAGTACCAGGGTCTGTGCTACAGACCACTGGGATCATGGGATTGTGCCAACTATGCCAGGATGGTATAGAGGGGGCAATTCCATGATCATAGACATATTACATGGCCATATTCGGAGTTACCATTGTGAAGCTACATATAGGTAGTGACCTATATGTAGTGCACGCGTGTAATGGTGTCCCCGCACTCACAAAGTCCGGGGAATTGGCCCTGAACAATGTGGGGGCACCTTGGCTAGTGCCAGGGTGCCCACACACTAAGTAACTTAGCACCCAACCTTTACCAGGTAAAGGTTAGACATATAGGTGACTTATAAGTTACTTAAGTGCAGTATAAAATGGCTGTGAAATAACGTGGACGTTATTTCACTCAGGCTGCAGTGGCAGGCCTGTGTAAGAATTGTCAGAGCTCCCTATGGGTGGCAAAAGAAATGCTGCAGCCCATAGGGATCTCCTGGAACCCAAATACCCTGGGTACCTCAGTACCATATACTAGGGAATTATAAGGGTGTTCCAGTAAGCCAATGTAAATTGGTAAAATTGGTCACTAGCCTGTTAGTGACAATTTGTAAAGAGAGAGCATAACCACTGAGGTTCTGGTTAGCAGAGCCTCAGTGAGACAGTTAGACACCACACAGGGAACACATACATATAGGCCACAAACTTATGAGCACTGGGGTCCTGACTAGCAGGGTCCCAGTGACACATAACAAACATACTGAAAACATAGGGTTTTCACTATGAGCACTGGGCCCTGGCTGGCAGGATCCTAGTGAGACAGTGAAAACACCCTGACATACACTCACAAACAGGCCTAAAGTGGGGGTAACAAGACTAGAAAGAGGCTACTTTCTCACACATGCCATTTACATCACTATGTACACATGAGTAATATCACATCTAGTTGCACAACACCCCCAGGTAGTACCAGTTAAGTGCCAACATAATGTCACAACAAGATACAATGAATATCCCTCAATAAAAATATAGTTACACTCCTCCAGCTAAGCTATCTCACACCTACAATACCATGATATCAGTAGAGCTATAACACTAGCCATTCCATGACAAGGTGACTTGGCCACATGGTATTGGGTCCCTATCCACAGCAATATTGTCAACCAACAACCAAGAAATGGGAAATAGATGTAACATACATTACCAAATATCACATACGCAAACTGAACACATACTAACAAATTGGCCTGATGTCAAGTACCAGGCAAGGAAACATTTTTAAAGTAAACAGAAGACAGCATGTTGCACACAAGACATAACCACTTCACGTCACTGAGTTCATAACCTTCACAATGGAATTTTTCAAATATGCAACTACTCTAAATGGCATAACCAAATGTTAGAAGATGAAAGAGTCTGAACATGTCACCTACACATATACCAATAGTGATGTAGGAAAGGATTATACATACTTTGTGGACCAAATCATCTAAGTGACTGTGCTCCTGAAAACAATGTACATCACTCATACAAGGGTCTAATAAACTCAGAGGATTTACTCACACACTACCGCAGGTTGTATATCTACTCTTTCAGGTCAAAGGACATCTGTCATGTGCAATACGAATACTAAAACCAAACCAAGCAGGGTGAACATACAAGTTAGTGAACTAGCCATACACAACAGCCTTTAGCATCCCCTTCAATGAGGGATGACCATAGCAGTCAGGCCATGTGTCATGTTGAGACTGGCATACAAAATGCATATCCAGCACCAGGTGTCAGCTTGAAACATGTTCCCAGACCACAAGCACATCTCTGTACAAATATTTCTGAATATTTTTGACACCACCTTCAATGATCATGTATTACTGTCCGCAGTTGGGTCAGGGTACATATATCACACACTCTCTACTATGTATCAGGACTCAAAACCTATCTGTACACATATGCACATAACCATCTACCCACACATTTTATTAAAATCCTTCATTCCACCATATTTCCTGGACTTCCTCATACACCCTTCAAACATTGGAATTACATTAGAATTACCTGTTCCTCTGGTGCACCATAGAGCTGTCCATACAGGGGTAAGACCTCCTCCACAAGCTTATCAAGCTTCTCTGGGGAGAAGGCAGGGCTTCTACCACCTGTAGAACGTGGGATGATGGCTCCCAGAGCCAGTGCATTGCAGCTCAGGTCATGGAGGGCTTGCTGGCAGCAGTGTCAGGAGTCAAGTGAGAGATAAAGTATGAGATGGCGGTCACGTCTCGCATGTAATAGACCGTCACCACCAGCAGACATTGCCATTTGTGGAAGATTGCCAAAGGCAGCAATGTGCTCCAATGGCATTGTCCACCGCCGTTGTATCCTCCTACCGCCATGACAACTTCCGCTAGCAGACTAAGGTTCCTTCCTAATATCCAGTATAGTGGTGCAGGCAGCTGCCATTTTAAGGTGCATCTATGAATGAAAAAACATATTTAAAGTTGTGGCACACGCTGTGAAACATATCTACGATGTGTTCACTACTAGCTTTCAGAAAACATGTAGAAATGTGCATGAATTATGTACAGGATGTAAAATTGATGTATGTTTAAGTAATGTAAATGCAGAAGCATAGTCAGAAGAGCAATGACAATCTGACATATGGTATATGTGTCCCATATATGTGTAACATGTTAAGAATGTTAATGTCACATGACATACTTTTCCATTTCTAAAATATGATAGAGGAAAGGGGATGTGAATGCAGTCATAAACCAATATTTGCCTAGGTACGTCAGTGTATAATGTTTCTACAGACTCATGTGGCATTTTAGAGCATTATATGTTACATAAGTATGCTCATACTTATGATGTACAGAAGAGTGATACACATACATTCTGGTTTTCTCCTACATAGTTACCCTGGCATGTGAAGAGTGAGAGAACCTCCTGGGTACTGTCCACTAGCAGACCTGCAGACCATGGCGCAGCCTCATTTGATTCAGATCTACCACATGGATAGGCATACAATCATGGATCTCTGTCGACAGTTGAAGCCATATCTGATGCCTGCCATTCGTAATCCCTATATCGTACCACCCATTGTATACGTTTTGTCAGTGCTGCACTTTCTGGCCACATACTCCTTTTAAAATACACTGGCCGTAAATGCAGCGATGTCTCAGCCTATGTTCAGTCTGGTCTTGAAGGCTGTGCTGTCTGCATTGTTGACACTCCTGGACAGCTACATCAGATTTCCACAAACTGAAGATTTAGCCCATGTAAAGGCTGATTTGTATGCTTTGGGATATATTCCAGATTTGGTTGGAGCCATAGATGGCACACATAATGCCTTGGTTCCCCAAAATGTCAATGAACAAGTGTACACAACAGGAAAAATTTCCACTCCATTAGTGTCCAATTGGTCTGTTTTGCTGACCTCTACATTTCACAAGTTTGTGCAAGTATCCGGGGTCAGTCCATGATTATTTCATCATGCAGAACAGCAGTATTCCACTACTGATGACACAACAATACATTGAGAGGGCCTGTCTGGTTTGTAATTCACATATGTCATGTGTGTCTGTAACTTTTATCTGCTAACAATGTCAGTGCTGCACTTTCTGGCAACATACTCCTTTTAAAATCCACTGGCCGTAAATGCAGCGATGTCTCAGCCTATGTTCAGTCTGGTCATGAAGGCTGTGCTGTCTGCATTGTTGACACTCCTAGACAGCTACATCAGATTTCCACAAACTGAAGATGTAGCCCATGTAAAGGCTGATTTTTATGCTTTGGGATATATTCCAGATTTAGTTGGAGCCATAGATGGCACCCATAATGCCTTGGTTCCCCAAAATGTCAATGAACAAGTGTACACAACAGGAAAAACCTCCACTCCATTAGTGTCCAATTGGTCTGTTTGGCTGACCTCTACATTTTGCAAGTTTGTGCAAGTATCCGCGGTCATTCCATGATTACTTCATCATGCAGAACAGCAGTATTCCACTACTGATGACACAACAATACATTGAGAGGGCCTGTCTGTTTTGTAAGTCACATATGTCATGTGTGTCTGTAAATTTTATCTGCTAACAAATGTGTGGCTGTTCGTCACTTATGTTTGCCTTTCTAAACTTCTTTACGGGGACTCAGGCTACTCAAACCATCCCTGGTTGTTGACACCAGTGAGGTACCCAACCACACCAGGGGAAGTCCACTTCAATGAGGCTAACAGAAGGACAAGGCATATCATGGAGCAGACTTTTCGGCTCATGAAGGCAACATTCTGTAGCATGGATAAGTCTGGTGGAGCCCTCCTCTACACACCCACCAACATATGTCAAATTAGTGTTGCCTTCTGCTTGCTCCACAACCTCGATTTGAGACGTTAAATTCCAATTATACCAGATGAGGGGGATCCAGCAGTTCCAGCGGGTGAGAATGCAGATTTGCCAAGTGAGTGCGAGTATGATGAGGATAAAGCTGGAGACAGGGCAGATCTCATCAATCAGTACTTTACTTGACTTTAGGTATGTGATATTATAGATTTTAAGTAACTCTGTGGGGTATTGGTGGGGTTAGGGTGGTTGATAAGGGTCTTAGTATGCCCATCAGACAAGTCGTAAGTAGCTTCAAAGCCCATAACTCAGATGGGCATGCTGAATATTACATAGTGTGGGTTGCAGCCTTTTGATCACCATAGTCTAAGTTTATAACAGTGCACAGACCGAGTTAACATTATATATAGGAATTGGCTGTATAATGTTTTTTTCAATGAGACCTATACCTTATGTTAGACATTTATAATTTGCAGATTACTTCACAAGGTCATCCTCATTAGGCAATATCAGACAGTGTCACAGGCAGGCGGGATTTGCAGTCTGACAAATGAAGTGAACATGGATTGAACCAGGTACTGTCAGGCACAAGATTTCTGGTGTGTGAGTTCTATGCCCAGACTGTCATGATAGTGCAATGGTGGTGTCCTATTCCACTCAATAGAACTGTTTGGCATTTGGAGGTTTGTTCAATGGTGCCATGTGTTTGTTCATTTGTCTCTCACACAAGTCATCTTGTGCTATCCATACCCTCAACCATCAGAATGGTTTGTATTGGTAATAAATAACTTGTATGTAACTGTCACTGTGTTTCCTCACTGCAGACCATTGTGCATGTGTGTCAAGATTGACATAGGTGAGTGGCATGCCTATTGATACCTGACCATGGTAAGTGGAAGATTCCATGACTAGGGGCATTTGTACTGACCTCTGTCTGTATCATGGGGTATGGTCATTTGGGAGCTATGGTATGGGTGCGTGATACAACTTTAGCTGATGATACATTGAAACAATATGTTTTGCTATTGGGATAGTAAAAGACTGACATGTCTCTAACTTCAGAAGTCTGTTGGCTGGTAGTGATTGACACCTAGGCTGAAACACTGTCTATCATTATCATTCAATGCAAACTCTACCCTGATTAAACAATACATGTGGGATGAATCATTACAAATGTTTCACATTTGAGAGAAATGTTTTTGTGCAAGAGGTGTTATAGATGACAGTTAAATGTGGTTGATAAATGACCCTCACACATGATCTGTGGTTAAGTAGTATTTATTAAGGAGTGTACAGCAAAATTAGTGAATTGGGTCACATATAAGACAAAGGAAACAGTGGAGGGTTCAGTCATGGTGGATACAATCATCAGGGTAGCTGCTACAACATTTGGAGTCACAACTCCAGTGTCCTTGTATCACAGAAAAATGGAGATAGGTTTCAGACAGGTCAACAGGGTGTATCTGTGCCACACAAGGGGAACAAATCAGTAGAGGTTCACTTTCTGGCAATGGTTTTGGTCTTGGTATCTGCTCCTCCTGGATGTTTTGGGGGACATCCATGTTTGTGGGGGGTTCTTCAGCTATAGAGGCAGGGGTGTCTGAGGCATGTCCTTCCCCTGGCAGGGCCTCTATTTCACTCACAGCCACAGATGGAGAAGGGACTGATGTCTCATTGTTAGTGGAAGTGGACAGCTGGTGAGAACAAAACCTACTCAGGGTGGTATTCATGTCTCTCAGCACCCCTCCAATGGAAGCCAACCAGACATTTTGGGCCTGCCACTGCTGCGTGACCTCCTGGTAGTTGTCCCTTTGCAGCTGCTTTACCCCCGTATCATGGTAAGTACCTAGTCCATCATGCCTTGGGATTGTTGATAAGCTCCCAAATCTTAGGTAATGGTGTCTTGGCCAGTTGTATCCCTAGGAGCCGCCATACTCTGGCCTAAGCCATCCCTCCCATGCACCCTACCACCAAGTCCCTGTGACTCTTCAGTTTGTCCACCCCCCTAGTGCCAGGTCCATCATTGTCTGGCTTTACGACACGAGACTCAGGTACCTGTACTGGGGGCACAAGACAGTAGAAATTGTCCTTGGAAGACAGGTTTGGGGGCATGTGGTTGCTTGTGATGTTGAAGCAACAGGGTTGGGGGAGTCGATGTGGGCAGGGTGAGGCTCACAGTTGTTGTCTGACTACGTGTCCCAGATGGGCCAGCTTCGTCCTCAATGTCCACTTAACCGGGGGCGTATTCCTCACTGAGGGCTTAATCCAGAGGAGTAGTGGCAGTCTCTGGTGTCCTTTCCATGGTGACAATGGCTAGGTTACCTATAGGAGAAGTGGAACACACAGTTGTGGAAAGTAATGAAACAAGTGATATCAAAGTTTGACCACAATACATGCTATGTGACATGCACAGAAAGCTTTTGCTTGATCTCCTGATATGACAATGATACCTGCTTCCAAATCTGGGTTAGAGCTCTATGGGGCACACAGATTTCCAACTGCATATACTTTGCTACAATATGTTTGAGTATTCTGGTGGTTAGATGACTGTTCATTGACTCATATCTTGTCTGATTGATGACTTGACATTTTAAAGTGATCTCCAAGTTGGGTGTTTAGCATCATTGAGTCAATTAACAGCTGCACGTTGTACTATGAAAACAGAGGTGTCCAACAGTATATGTGTAACCATTATACGTGGGCCTCTGTATGGGTGTATTCCAAGTACATCAAGCCTTCTATAATGATGGCCCCACCAGGTATGTACATGACATTCTTTAGATGTTGAATTAAAGACCAGGTTAGTAGGGAACACTACTGTAGCTGTGTGTTTCTTGAAATAGTACTGACTGATGCCCAAACAATTGATGTTATTGCCATGGGCTGTACAATAGTGGTGAAGTCAGGTGGGATGAAGTGATTGTTAGTTTCACATGCAAGGCTACTTAACTTTTAATACAATGTTCTGGTTTCCTTAATACTAGAACATTGCATGCTGGGAGTTGTAGTGCTGTTAGCCCCTGTACTACCCATGCCATGCACAGACAGTGTACCTCAGGCAAGTTTAGTTGACATTTGGTATGCCAGAAAGGGGTATTTGGACATTTGGATACAGAGGTGGTGAGTGGGTTTGTTGTTAAGGTGGCAAAAGGTGATCTGTGAGCATGCTGGACATTGCAGTTTGGTGACAGTTATAGTATTGTGACGTACCCTACTCCACTCCTCCAGGTATTCCTGTCAAGCCCTCAGGATGCAGGATGTCAAAGACCTTCTTCTCCCATGATGTAAAAGTTAGGGGAGAAGGTGGGGGCCCATCAGCTGTCTTGAGGACCAGCAGCTGGTGCCTGGCGCCATGGAATGTACCTTCCCCCTGAGGTCATCCTACCTGTCCTGCTGTCCTTCCTTGTGCATGGGTGGGTAGCTGCCTACAGAATTCCCCCTGTTGACTATTCTTTGCCACAGCTCCATTTTCCTGGCAAAAGATGTTTGCTGGACTCCAAATAGGTGTCGCTCTACTCTGATGATTTTGCTGACCATGACCCTCACTTCATCATCTATGAAACAGGGATTTTTTTGTGGGTACATGGTAGTGGTGGACGAGATGGTGAGGAAGAAAAAATAAGAAGAAAAATCAATTGTTGATGAGGTGTGGGTGCTGTGATGTGAGTTGTTGACCGGAAGTGATGAATGCTTGGGGTACTAGTGTATGAGTTGGGTGTGTTATGCACATGTGGGATGATTGCTATGTGAAGTGTGTATGGGTGCCTATTCTATGGTTACAAATTTTTTGGTGTGGCCTCTATATAGCAGTGTATGGCATGCTGGTTGCAAAGGATTGTGGGGTGTGAAGGGGTGTATTTTAAAGGGCAGTGTGTAGGTGTGTCAGGTGTGTGGATGTGTGTCAGGTGTGGGGTTTTCAAACTAAACAATGTGGTGGGGTGCATTACTGATGTGATTGCCAACCATCGCAGTTCGCACCGCCATTGGTCTTTCTGCATGGAAGAACTGCTATCATGATTGGGTCATAATAGGATCTGAATTTTTTGGGTGGGCTGGCAGTGCTGGTGGTTGGACCACCTCTTTCCCGCCTTCCAGTGCCCTGGCAGTTTCGGAAATTTGGCTGGATTTTGGTGGACTTCCCTGTGTGAGTGGCAATACGACGGTCAGATTACAGCCACCATGGCAGCCACCACCACTGTGGTCATACCAAAAGACCACCAAACTCGTAATGAGGCCATGAGTCTTGGCTGGTGCAGTGGAGAAATTAGACTAGTGTACTTTTAGTGCTACGAGGTCACAGCCTGTGACAGAAAGCACTGTGAATGTGTAATTCATTATTTTAAACTTGCATTACACACAGTGTAAGATAAACTGCTACAAGATACTCAAAATGTTTAAGATAAAATGGTGCTTCCAAAAAATAGATTTTAATAATACCAAGAGTTTATGTAATGGATTTTTTTTACATTACGGTCCCTTCAACACTTCCAGGTATAGTAAATCAAATACAATTATAATTAAAAGCACACACTTCACAGCCCAGAACAGGGAGTGCCATGATCACATAACTGATAAAGCCCAAACTACCTCACAGCAATAAATAATGTCCAAATTTAATGGCCAGATCATTGATAAAGCCAAATCACAAATTCAGCAATTATGGTTACCTGAGCTAACTATAACTTGTGTCCCTGTAATGCTCTGCTTATGACCTCATATATGACTTCACTCATGACATGACTGGTGACATCTCAAATGACATCACTGATGACATCACTGATGACATCATCCAATGAGTATAAGTAGTTCTATGGATGTGTGAGTGGGTGTGTGAGCAGATCTGTGGGTGAGTGAGTGAGTCGATTGCTCTATGGCAGAGTGAGTGGATGTGTAAATAGCTGTATGGGTGAGCAAGTGGCTGTGCTAGTGGCTGCATCGGTTGAGTGAGTGGATGTGTGAGTAGCTATACGGGTGACTAAGTAGGTGTGTGAGTGTTTGTATAGGTGAGTGGGTGTGTTAGTGACTGTATCAGTGTGTGGGTTGGCGAGACAATGACTATGGTTGAGTGAGTGGGTGTATGAGTGTCTGTCTGAATATGTGAGGGACTGTGTCACTGTATGGGAGAATGAGTGGCTGTATGTCTAGCTGTTAGGGTGAGTGAATGGGTGTGTGAGTGGCTGCATGGGTGAGTGGGTGTATAAGTACCTGACAGGTGAGTGAGTGGGTGTGTCAGTGGTTGTATCGGTGAGTGAATGGCTGTGTAAGTGAATTTATTGATGAGTTAGGGGTTGTGTCAGTGATTGTAAGGCCAAGATTGTGAATGTGTGAGTGGTTGTATCTGTGAGGGAGTGGGTGTGTGAGTGGCTATGTGGGTCCGATAGTGGGTATGTGAGTGGTTGCATGGGTGTATGACTGAACATGTGAGTGGCTGTATAGGTCTGTGAGTGTGTGTGTGAGTAAGTACTGTATGGGTGAGGGAGTGGTTTTGTCAGTTGAGTGAGATGGGTCACTGTTCTTAGTTTTATGGGTCTGTAAATGTGTATGTGAGTAGCTGTGTCTGTGGATGTACAAGAGGTTGTATGTGGGTTTGAGTTGGTATGTGAGTGGTTCTGTAGATGATGTCATGAGTGATGTCATTGGTGATGTAATTTGAGATGTCATTGCCCATGTCATGAGTGATATAATATGTGAGGTCCTAAGCAGTGCATTACGGGGGGCTTAAGTTATAGTTAGCTTAAATAACTAATACTGCTGAATTTCTCTGCTTTGTATATGTTAAATGTGGGCCTTAATATAAGGACCCTGTAATCTTTGTTTCTTGCATTGAATGTCTATGTTTTTTTTCAAATGTTGCTTCCTAACTATAGTGTCTCTGTAACCTTTGGTTTTGTGAGTGAACTTCAATGTTTTTTTAATGGAATTTTCATCAATTCACATTAATCCAACCACCACTTTGTTTTAGAGAGGTGGGCTGCGTTGCCCCCCTCAACAGGCTGATCTTGGCCCTTGTCCCCATCCCTGAGGACCTACCTAAATATTGTTTTTGTTTTTGGGGAAGGGGGGCCGAGTGGTCCCCCTCTCCAGGGCTGATTTTCGCCCCAGGGCCCCCGGCCCCAAGGCTTGGCTTAAAATTTTTATTTTGTTTTGGAGAGGTGGACCACAAGGCCTCCCTCTCTGAGCTGATCTCAACACCCAGATACCCCATCCACAAGGCCTGGCCTAATTATTATTTCTTTTTTTGGGAAGGGGGCTATGTGGCTCCCCTCTCAAAGGCCGATCTCAGTTTCGGGGATCCCATCCCCGGGACCTGGCCATGTGACCTGAGTGACCCCCAGGCCTTCTAGTCACAAAGTTGGAGACCACAGGGTGAGCCAGAAGGCCCCGCATCACCAACTGGCCCCCCACCTCCTGTAGGAGCCAGCTTTGCTGTCACAGAGAGCAACGTTTCCTCTTTTTGCCTGCCTGTATTTTTGTGGACAGAGAAACAGAGGAAAGCTTCATTTGCAGTGAGGGAGAACTGTTTGACTGCTCTCCCTCACTGTGAGTGGAGTGTTTCCTCTAACTTGGTGGGAGCTGTTAGTTCCTGCTAAGTTACAGCAAACAGCAATGTCACGGGGTGAGCACTCCGGGACATAGCAGGAGCTGCCCTCAGGGAACTCCATCCCCTCAGTGACACTGCAAGAGGGGCCGCATGGCTCCCCTTCAATGTAATAGCCAATGGAGGTGGTGGTCCCTGGGGCCCAGGAGCCTGCAACGGACCCCTATTGGTTTTACAATTGAACCCTGGGAGGTGTGGGTCCCAGGGGCTGCAGGGGAACTGGGCACCCCCTGCATTCTTGACAATTAGTGCCCAGGTGAGGTGGCGATCCCCGGAGCTGCAGAGGGGTGGGTGGTCTTCTGCATTATTTCCAATTAGTGCACCAAGGAGGTGGTGGTCGCTGGGGCTGCAGGGTGGCCTGACCCCCCCCCCCCCAGCATTCTCTACCTTAAGTCCCCTGGGGAGGTAGTGGTGATTGTTGTTTTTTACATTTTCCCAGTTCGTGACATTGTGGTAAATGCGCTAAAATGTTTTTTTTTTTTTAATATGTTTTTTTTGCTCTGGAAGGGTCCCTCAACAACACCAGAGCTAAGTGGTCAGGGTCAGGAACATAGCATGGAAGATGTGGAAGGTAGACGTGATAAGAGACTCTCAGCCTGGGAATGCTTTCATCAAGGAAAATTACAGCTCTTCTGTCTCTGGAGTGTGCATTGGGGCAGGACCCATTCCTTTGCATGTTATCGGTGGAGATTGAGTACATCCAGTGTTTGAATTTTATAATCGAAGGGCATGCTAGAATCTCCCTCTAGAGTTTGTTTAAGGTATATAAAGTGGAGAAACTTGGCACTGAGGTAGAAGGAGCTTGCAGGAACGTGGATGCATAGTTCAGGAACCCATATTGGGAAGACCAATTGCCTCAGCCATTCAGGGTTCCTCTTCTTGATGCAAGCAAGGATGAAGAATTCAACCCCCATGGTAATGCATTTTAATTCATGCATTATCTAGCTTGCCTGTGTGTGTGTATATTTGTATACATACATACATACATACATAGATATATACATATATGTATATATATATATACAGGCTGTCAAGGAGCTCTGTCACCTGGCCCGGAAGGCCTTTTTCACATCACTTATACAACAACGAGGGAGGTCAGCGACTTGTTACAGGAGGGCTCATCCTCCTGCCTGCTAAAGTTTCAAACCAAGAGAGCCCTACTGTCATATGAAGAAAAATGCTATCTAAGAAGATAAATATCAGACCCTTACAGGTAAAAAATCACTTAGATTTTTTGTGAAAAACCCTCATCCCCCAGGGATACCCTTAGGTGGCATTCTTCATCATAGGGTCTCTTCCCATTCCGATACAGAACAGGGCATGCTACTACCAATGAGAAACAAGGGAGCACTGAGCAGTTGCTACCAAATGATAATTGTGTTAAAGGTGGAAGGGGCTTTTTGTTAAGGAGTTCAAAAATGCCTGCCTGTTTATTCCAGTCCCCAGGCAGTATGGTTAAAAAAGGGGGATTTTATAATAGAAACTAATGGTTTCAATGGCCTCTGTTTCAATGGGCAACATGTTTCTAGCCACTCTTCCCAGTTGCTGTCATCAGGAGCAAGGGACGAAGAACCAGATGTACAAAAATGAAATTTTGCATTTCTTAAAAAGCAAGTTCATAGAAATCGCTATTTAAGAAATGCAAAATGCCATGTACAGAGATACCGATTTCCTAATAGTGATTCCTAAGAAATCCCATTGCATTTTTAGTCAATGGTCCAGTTTTGCATTTTCTAAATAGCGATTTCTCATTTAGGAAATGCAAAACCAGGAATGGCATAAGGGCAAAAGGCCCCCCTTAGTGCACCACAAAAATAGGGGTGCACCTGTAGAGCACACATATGCCTAAGGGACATGTGTGTGCTCTATTGCAATTTTTTTTTAAAAACACCTTGGGGTGCTTTTTTAAATGGCACTTGGTTATGGTGGTAATTGCATCTCCTAAATGCCCAAGTCGCATTTAGGAAATGATTTCTACATTAGAATAGGAATCACAAGTAGGAAATTCCTATTTGTGTTTTCCTTTTCTGGGAATCACAAATTGCGATTTCTTAAAGGCCTTTGTACATACGAAAAGACCGTTTTGCATTTCTTAAGGGCCCGAAATACCGATTCAGACTTTTAAGGAATACAAAAGGGCTTTGTACAACTGGCCTGAGATCCCTATTACCAATAATGTATGAAGTTACTGGAATAGCAACATATACACACTGCACACACTAATCATGCTACAGTGAATATCTCACCCTTTAGGTGAAGAAACTTTTATTTCCTAGTTGGTTGAAAATTACATAGTACCCATACCAATAATTGGGAGATATAAATCCTTTAAAGGATAAAGAAATTGTAGTACAAATAATCCCTATCCCACAATATCAACATATGTGGGCAACCCTCGTGGTAGTCGACCCCGGATTGTCATGGTGCTTACAGTGAACACTTCTATACAAGCAAAATAGCAAACATACTGTGATTTTAAAACTCTGTGGCAACAGATATAATTACACACAAATACACAATAAAATATGTAGTCAAAAATGAAATACAAACAAACCACTAGTTTCTATTATGTATCCCCCCTTTTTTAATCATATAGCCTGGGGACTGGAATAAAACTAGTATTGTCTTACCAGGCAGGTATTTTTAAACTCTCTAACAAAGAACTCCATTCTAGCCACAACAGGATCATCATTTGTTAACAGCAGCTCAGTGCTCCAATGTTTCTCATTGGTAGTAGCATGCCTCGTTCCATAATGGAACAGGAAGAAACAATATGGTGAAGCATGCTTCCAATGGGTAACCCTAGTGGGTGAAGGTTTTTTATAAAAAAGCTAACTGCCTTCTTTACCTGTAAGCGAGTGATGTTTTTCTTTGAAGACAACATTTTTCTACGTTTGACAGTAGGGCTCTCTTGGTTTTGAAACCTTAGCAGGCAGGGGGATGGGCCATCCTGTAACAAGCCTCTGACCTCCCTCTTTGTGTTATATGTTTGACAGCTCACAGCTGAAGAAGTGGTCCTTTAAGAAATTGTGTTTATTTCTGAGTAGAACATTGGACAACAGAAGAGACACCAGCAACCATGTCCGACATTATGAGCTTAACCTTCTCAGCTGAGAAGGTATAGAGGATTCTAGAATCCTCAACTTCTTTAGAGGGTACTGGTAACACCACCATTAGCATTGACATGAAAGAATCAGTCAGTGATGTGTCAATTCATTCCTCGCAAGTGAGGCCGGGCATCGTTTCTTCTCCAGTCGGGTAGGCTCTGCATTGTACTTTTTCTCACTCGTAAGAGAGTGATGCATCCATTTCTGGACAGGCACCTCAGATCCGTGCCTATTCATGATTGTTTTGACACCCAGGAACGATGCAACTGAAATCCGGTTGCACAGTGTTAGAAAAATGTGCTCCATGTGGTTTGCTTCATTATCAGCATGTACAAGTGAGTTTTGCTTCATTTCCCTAGCCATGATGTGTCGATATCCCAGCCACGATGCAGGTGGTGCGTCGATTTCAGCCACGAAGCTGGTGGCGCGTCATTTATCAACCGTGTTGCAGATGGTGGTCGAAAATTTCCCTGCATGGTATTCTTTGAGTGGATTTCAGTCCTTGTCCTTCAAACTTAAACTTTCAGCCCAGGGACTGTATAGGGCACCATTTGGCAGGGCAGGACTCTCAGCACAGAGTCCAGGTGCAGGCAGAGGAAGTATTTGATGGCCCTAAGACTTCAAAACATGGGGCAAGCCCAGTTCAAGCCCTTGGAGATTCTTCACAAGTAGGAATGCACAACAAAGTCTGGTCCTTGTCCCCTTTCACAGGCAGAAGTAGCAACTGCAGGATTGCCCAACAAAGCACAGTCACAGACAGGGGTAGCACTTCAGCTCTTCTCCTTGGCAGAGGTTCCTCTTGGTTCCAGAAGTGATCCAAAGTCTACGGGTTTGTGTCCACTACTTATACCCCTCTGCCTTGGAAGTAGGCAAACTGCAAAGGTAAGTTTCTTTGTTCACAAGATCCTGCCTTGCCCAGACCAGGCCCAGGACACAGACCAGGGGGTTGGAGACTGCATTGTCTAAGGGCAGGCTCAGCCTATTCAGGTGTAAGTGATGCCTCCTCCCTCCATTCTAGCTCAGATGGTTCATCAAGATATGCAGGCTACATCCCAGTTCCCTTTGTGTCACTGTCTAGAGGAGATTCACAAACAGCCCAACTGTCACTCTGACTCAGACAGGGAATCCAGAAACAGGCAGAGCTACACAATTGTTAAAGCAAGAAAATGCCTACTTTCTAAAAGTGGCATTTTCAAACTAACAATCTAACAACCAACCTCACTAAAATATGTATTTTTAAATTGTGAGTTCAGAGACACAAAACTTCATATTTCTATCTGCTCCCAAAGGGAACATGCACTTTGAGAATATTTAAAGGCAGTCACCATGTTAACCTATTAGAGAGATAGGCCTTGCAACAGTAAAAAAAAAAAAAAAAAGAATTGGCAGTATTTCACTGTTAGGACATGTAATACACATCGGTACATGTCCTACCTTTAACATACACTGCACCCTGCTCATGGGGCTACCTAGGGCATACCTTATTGGTGCTTTACATGTATAAAAAGGGAAGGTTTAGGCCTGGCAAGTAGGTACACAACCAGTGCTGCAGGCTCACTAGGAACATTTGAATTAAAGGCCCTGGGCACCTCTAGTGGGGACTTACTAGTAGATCAAATATGGCAATCGTGGAAAAACCAATTACACATACACTTTCATTTTACACAGGAGCACTTGCACTTTAGCAATGGTCAACAGCGGTAAAGTGCTGAGAGTACCAAAACAGCAAAAACAGAGTCCAGCACACAGTCAAAACATGGGAAGCAGAGGCAAAAAAGGCAGGGGAGACCATGACAAGGGTGCCAAGTCTAACACCAATCTGCATAATGTAGAAGTCCAAGTCAAGAAAGCAAATACACCAGCAACAGCAAGGGCCATACATGTAGATCAGTGGCTCTCAATCTGTGGTCCGGGGACCCCTGAGGGTCCGCGAAGCCTCCTCAGGCGGTCCACGACTGCTTAGAAAATTAAATAATATTAACAGATTAGGTCAACAGCTTTTAGTAATGACTCAGTAGTGGATCCCCGGATTTCAATAATGATTCAGTGGGGGTTCCCAGGTTCCAGTAATGATAAAGTGGTGGTCCACAGAAGTCAAAAGGTTGGAAACCACTGATGTAGATAAAGTAGCTGCAAGGTACACACATCAAAATGGACAAATGGTCAATCAAATGTGAAGGAAGGTAGCACAATTGAATACCCTTATTGTGTTGGCAAACAAAACTCTACCTTCCCCACATGAGACGAATGCACGATCCATATCAGGGGGACTAATCTAAAACAATACATGCTGACATTGGCCAAATCAAGATGAAATACTTACCATATCAAACACAATGCAATGACACCCCAATTGGATTTTTAAGCTCAAATCCAAAGAGTGAACATCTATCCTTGTCCTGGGTGACACCAGCACTGCCCTCAAAGTCAGGTATCATGCTTGAGTGGGTTTAAATTTGGGATGGGTGGGTTTGGGTTTGGAAAGGGTGGGCTGTTTTTTCAGAGGGATGGACTACTTCAATGGGGGAGGGGTACAGGTGCTTGCAGAGAGGGCAGGTTTGAGAGGGGAGGTCTTGGATGTAGAGGGGATGGGTTGGGATGTATGTGGGGGCCTCTTGAGTTTGGGAGGGAGATGGAGGTGCTAGAGGAAAAGGGCAATCCCTGGGAAAACAGGTAAGGTCTTCACAAAGGTTAGGGTTTTGGAAGTTGAGGGTATGGTGGTCTTGTCTGTGGGTGTTGATGTTTTTTGTGGGTATGTGTGAAGTATGCTTTGGTTTGTGTGGTGTGTGTTGCGTGTGTGAGTGTGAGTATTTGTGTGCCTTTGCAGCTGTGAGGTGGAGGTGCTGGGTGATGTGGGAGTGTTGGAGATGTGTGTAGGTGTTGAGGTAGTGCCTGGGGTATGGTGGATGTGGTCAGTGTGCCTATCGATGTTATGTTGCTGTCTGGGGATATGTGTCTGAGGTGTGTGGGTCTGTAGGTTGTGCGGTGTTGTCTGGGAGTATGGTGGGGGTGGTAGGTGTACCACTGGGTGTTGTGGTGAAGTTTGTGGGTATGGTGGTTGTGGTGTGTGGGTCGGTAAGGATGATGGGGGTGTCTGTGAAAACGGTGGCTGTTGTCTCGGTGGGTGACTGTTGAGTGCTTGCGTGCTGGTGTGTCTTGTGGTGCTTGTGTTTATGTGTGCTGCTTGAATGTGTTGAGGTGGGTGAATGCAGATGTGTCTTTGTGCTTAGGATAGGTAGGGTAATAGGGAATTTGAACTGGAAAGAGGGAGGTGGAGGGGGAGGACTGTGAGAGGTGGATGGCTGCTGTCAGTGAGGAGGCCAGACCCTGAAAATATCTCTGTAGTCCAGACATGGCACTATGAATGTCATCCAGGTACGCATTCCCCTTCTGGAATTGGTTGGCCAAGATCGGGATGGCATTTCGGATTGACAGCCTGTCCAACAGACATACTCCACAGGAGATCATTAGCCTCCTCATTCATGGCAGCAAGGGTAACTGTAGCTGGGGGTGAGGTGCCTGAGGTGAAGGAGACACCCACCCCCTTGGGTGAGTGGGCACGGCCAACTCGGTGGGGAGCAACAGGGTGGGTGGCAATGGAGCTGTAGGTGTCAGACAAGGATGGTAAAGGAGCAGGTCCTGATGGGTCCACCACCACTAAGGAATGGCCACTGGAGGTAGAATCAGAAGATGATGAGGTTAATCCTGTGTCCTTCATGGCACTTCCCTCATCCTCCGGGCCATGGGTTCCCTCCGTGTCAGTGGTGTCATGCCTGGGGGTACCGTGACCAGATGCTTTCCCACTTGGTGCCGCCGTCTCCTTCGCTTGCTTGGAATGATGCTGAAAATATAAAGTGAAATAGGGTCACTACATGTGCCTAATCATACTTGAAAAAAAGCTGTGATTAGTAAACATTAGCATGACATTAACCTCTTAGCTGCTGGGCCTTTTCCCCCCTCAGTGCTGAGCCCTTTTTTGGCTATTTGGGGTAGTTTGCGCTTAGGCGTTCATAACTTTTTGTCCACATAAGCTATCCACGCCAAATTTGCGTCCTTTTTTTCCAACATCCGAGGGATTCTAATGGTACCCAGAGTTTGTGGTTTCCCCTGGAGGAGACCAAGAAAATAGCCAAAATACAGTGAACATTTCGTTTTTTCCAAAAAAATGGGAAAAAAGGGCTGCCGAAGAAGGCTTGTGGTTTTTTCCATGAATATGCCATCAACAAAGGGTTTCTGGTGCTGAAATCACTATCTCCCCACCTTTCAGGAACGGGCAGACTTGAATCAGAAAACCACAATTTCCAACACAAATTTGGCATTTTACTGGGACATACCCCATTTTTACTATTTTTGGTGCTTTCAACCTCCTTCCAGTTAGTGACAGGAATGGGTGTGAAACTGATGCTGGATCCCGGAAAGCTAAACATTTCTGAAAACTAGACATAATTCTAAATTCAGCAAGGTGTCATTTGTGTAGATCCTACAAGGTTTTCCTACAGAAAATAACAGCTGAAATAAAAAAATATCTAAATTGGGCTGAAAACAAAAGCCATTTTTCTTTGTTTTACTCTGTAACTTTTTCCTGCGATGTCAGATTTCTGAAAGCAATATACCGTTTTGTCTGCTGGACTCTTCTGGTTGCGGGGATACAAAGGGCTTGTAGGTTCATCAAGAACCCTAGGTACCCAGAGCCAATAGATGAGCTGCACCCTGCAGTTGGTTTTCATTCTATACTGGGTATACAGCAATTCATTTGCTGAAATATGAAGAGTGAAAAAGAGGTATCAAGGAAACCTTTGCATTTCCAAAATGGGATCAAGATAAGGTTTTGAGGAGCAGTGGTTATTTGCACATCTCTGAATTCCGAGGTGCCCATACTAGCATGTGAATTGCAGGGCATTTCTCAAATTGACGTCTTTTTTACACACTCTCTTATTTTTGGATTGAAAAAATGTAGCGAAAGATAAGGGGCAATAACACTTGTTTTGCTATTCTATGTTCCCCCAAGTCTCCCGATAAAAATGATACCTCACTTGTGTGGGTAGGCCTAGTGCCTGCGACAGGAAATGCCCCAAAACACAACGTGGACACATCACATTTTTTGACAAAATACAGAGCTGTTTTTTGCAAAGTGCCTACCTGTAGATTTTGGCCTCTAGCTCAGCCGGCACATAGGGAAACCTACCAAACCTGTGCATTTTTGAAAACTAGAGACCTAGGGGAATCGAAGATGGGGTGACTCGTGGGGCTCTGACCAGGTTCTGTTACCCAGAATCCTTTGCAAACCTCAAAAAGTGGCTAAAAAACAAGTTTTCCTCACATTTCGGTGACAGAAAGTTCTGGAATCTGAGAGGAGCCACAAATTTCCTTCCACCCAGCGTTCCCCCAAGTCTCCCGATAAAAATGATACCTCACTTGTGTGGGTAGGCCTAGCGCCCGCGACAGGAAATGCCCCAAAACACAACGTGGACACATCCCATTTTTTGACAAAATACAGAGCTGTTTTTTGCAAAGTGCCTACCTGAAGATTTTGGCCTCTAGCTCAGCCGGGTCATAGGGAAACCTACCAAACCTGTGCATTTTTGAAAACTAGAGACCTAGGGGAATCCAAGATCGGGTGACTCGTGGGGCTCTGACCAGGTTCTGTTACTCAGAATCCTTTGCAAACCTCAACATTTGGCCAAAAAAACTGGTTTTCCTCACATTTCGGTGACAGAAAGTTCTGGAATCTGAGAGGAGCCACAAATTTACTTCCACCCAGTGTTCCCCAAATCCTCCCGATAAAAATGACACCTCACTTGTGTGGGTAGGCCTAGTGCCCACGACAGGAAATGCCCCAAAACACAACGTGGACACATCACATTTTTTGACAATATACAGAGCTGTTTTTTGCAAAGTGCCTACCTGTAGATTTTGGCCTCTAGCTCAGCCGGCACATAGGGAAACCTACCAAACCTGTGCCTTTTTTAAAACTAGAGACCTACGGGAATCCAAGATGGGGTGACTTGTGGGGCTCTGACCAGGTTCTGTTACCCAGAATCCTTTGCAAATCTCAAAAAGTGGATACAAAAACAATTTTTCATCACATTTCGGTGACAGAAAGTTACGGAATCTGAGAGGAGCCACAAATTTCCTTCTACCCAGCGTTCCCCCAAGTCTCCTGATAAAAATGATACCTCACTTGTGTGGGTAGGCCTAGCGCCCGCGACAGGAAATGCCCCAAAACACAACGTGGACACATCCCATTTTTTGACAAAATACAGAGCTGTTTTTTGCAAAGTGCCTACCTGTAGATTTTGGCCTCTAGCTCAGCCGGCACATAGGGAAACCTACCAAACCTGTGCATTTTTGAAAACTAGAGACCTAGGGGAATCCAAGATGGGGTGACTTGTGGGGCTCTGACCAGGTTCTGTTACCCAGAATCCTTTGCAAACCTCAAAAAGTGGTTAAAAAAACAAGTTTTCCTCACATTTTGGTGACAGAAAGTTCTGGAATCTGAGAGGAGCCACAAATTTCCTTCCACCCAGCGTTCCCCCAAGTCTCCCGATAAAAATGATACCTCACTTGTGTGGGTAGGCCTAGCGCTCGCGACAGGAAATGCCCCAAAACACAACGTGGACACATCCCATTTTTTGACAAAATACAGAGCTGTTTTTTGCAAAGTGCCTACCTGTAGATTTTGGCCTCTAGCTCAGCCGGCACATATGGAAACCTACCAAACCTGTGCATTTTTGAAAACTAGAGACCTAGGGGAATCCAAGATGCGGTGACTTGTTGGGCTCTGACCAGGTTCTGTTACCCAGAATCCTTTGCAAACCTCAAAAAGTGGCTAAAAAAATAAGTTTTCCTCACATTTCGGTGACAGAAAGTTCTGGAATCTGAGAGGAACCACAAATTTCCTTCCACCCAGCATTCCCCCAAGTCTCCCGATAAAAATGATACCTCACTTGTGTGGGTAGGCCTAGCGCCCGCGACAGGAAATGCCCCAAAACACAACGTGGACACATCACATTTTTTCATAGAAAACAGTGACTACCTGTGGATTTTGGCCTCCAGCTCAGCTGGCACCTGGGGAAACCTAGCAAACCAGCACATTTTTGAAAACTAGAAACCCAGGGGAATCCAAGATGAGGTGACTTGTGGGGCTCTGACCAGGTTCTGTTACCCAGAATCCTTTGCAAACCTCAAAATGTGGCTAAAATAACACGTTTTCCTCACATTTCGGTGACAGAAAGTTCTGGAATCTGAGAGGAGCCACAAATTTCCTTCCACCCAGCGTTCCCCCAAGTCTCCCGATAAATATGATACCTCACTTGTGTGGTTAGGCCTGGTGCCCGCGACAGGAATAGATCACACAACGGTCAATGTTGGTCCTTACGTGAGGCAGCTGTTGACCCTGGGGTGATCCATTTCTGACACAGGCACTAGGTGTAGGCACTCAAGTGGGGTAGTGTTTTTATCAGGACAGGTGAGGAGTCACTGGGTGGTAGGAATGTTGTCGATCCCAGCATATTCCTGTAGATTGTGTGACAGAAATGCGAGAAAAATAGAGTTTTTTTTCAACATTTCAGCTTTGCAGGGTATTCTGGGTAAGAAAACTTTGGGGAATCCACACAAGTCACACCTCTGTGGACTCCCCCAAATGTCTAGTTTCCAGAAATGTTTGGGTTTAGTGTGTTTCTCTATATGGCCGCTGAATCCAGGACCAAAAACACAGGTGCCTGCCTTACAAAACCAGTTTGTTTTGCCATAGATAATTTTGATGTCTCCACAATATGATTTGGGTGGTGGAATTTGGGGCTGAACTAAATTAGGGAGCTCCCAAGAGAGCACTCTCTCTCTCTCTGCTTGCCGCCGCATTCACCTGCTCTCTGGGTTGGGCTAACCCATTATTACCCAGTTGCACAAACAGCTTGCGAAGGGACAGCAGGACTGTCCTCATCGCCTCCCTCATAATGTTCTGGAAGAGGAGTTATCGAATGGGACTCCTCTGACTGAAAAATCACTCCCAGAGTCTGCGCCATTGTCCTATCCCTTAGATGCTGTCTCAGTATCTGATGTCTCAGTCTCTGATCCTATGTCAGAGCGGTCCTCTGTAACCCGAGTGCAGGCAGCAGTCATCCATCAAGATGCCATTTTTGATATTGGCTAAACTGTTGCTCTAAAACACTAGCCTACGTAGACAGTCACAAAATCGATGGTGTGTGTGAGATACGTGCAACAGTAGAGGCCACCTTACCTGCGCTTCTTCCCTCAATCAGCACGTACTTTCAAGACACTCAAAACACCTTGTCACATACCATTCGTCACAGTCTTTAGCACCTCCTGCGCCCAGTCCAACAATCATTATTGGTGCTCCCACTCCCTCCTCCTCGGATTCCCTCATTACCACCCAGCAAAAGTGCCCTTCATCTCTCCATAGCCGCCCTCCACCCCGCACATACATTTCATTGGTATTATAGCGCAGGTAATGGCTGACTTTACTAATGTACTCAGCTATTTACATAAAATAAAGATTTGCTCTTTGCAGTAGGCATATAAACCTTCTGCGCTTCTTTATGGCACTAAAACTGCCACTAGACAAGTCGGACCCTTTTCCCTCCAGGGAAACCACACACATATTGACAAAAGTGATATATATATGACAGCCAACCACCTGAAACTCAACTCAAGAAAAACCGAAATAATCCTCTTTGGCCCACACAAAAACACCTCGGACCCCTCATGGTGGCCCACCACGCTAGGCCCTGCACCCACCCCCGCCAACCACGCACGCAACCTCAGCATCATCCTAGACTCCTCCCTCTCGAGGACAAATCAACGCTCTCACCTCCTCATGCTTCAACACACTCCGTATACTGAAAAACATTCAAATGGATCCCCACAGAGACCAGAAAACTGTCACTCACGCACTCATCAGCAGCAGGCTTGATTACGGAAACGCCCTCTACGCCGGCACCACTCTAAAACTCAAGCGCAAATTACACGCATCCAGAACTCAGCAGCACGACTCATCCTCGACCTCCCCCGACACAAACACATCTCTCCACACCTCAAATCCCTCCACTGGCTCCCCATTAACAAAAGGATCACCTTCAAGATCCTCATCCTCGCACACAATACACTCCACAACACAGGCCCTGCCTACCTCAACAAGAGTCACCTTCCACACCCCCACACGAAACGTCCGCTCAGCTGACCTCTCTCGCGCCTCTGTCCCCCACATCAAACACACCACCACCGGGGGTAGATCCTTCTCCTACCTTGCACCCAAAAGCTGGAACGCCCTCACAACCCACCTTCACAAGACCCAAAACCTACTTCTTTTCAGGAAGGGCCTCAAAACCTTGCTTTTCGAACAGTGAACCTCCCAGCCCCTTTCCCTCCCCCGTCCCCCCCCCCAGCGCCTTGAGACCCTCACGGGTGAGTAGCGCGCTTTATAAATCTCTTTGATTGATATATATATATCTACCTCTATATATATATATATCTATCTACATAGATATATCTATAGATATATCCATGTACATAGATATATCTATCTACATAGATATATATATATAGATCTATATATAGATCTATTTTTTTTAGTTGTTGTATGGTTTCCTTGGGGGCCAAAATGGCCCCCAGGGAAACCCTACAACATCTAAAAAAAAATATTGACCCCACAGGGGGTCACCCTGCCCACGGGCGACCCCCTGTCATTTTATTTTATTTTTTAATTTTATTTTTGTGGAAAAAAAAAAATCCCCTGGGGGGGGCGCAGTTTTCCCCATCGAAGCAGGAAGCGGCCGCAAGGCTGCTTCCTGCTTCGATGGGGAAAACAACTTTGTAACGTCAGCGCGCCTCGCGGCGCGCTGACGTCACAAAGGGGCAGGTGGGGGGTAGGGGGAGACACGGAAGCTTCCGTGTCTCCCGGGAAAAGTAAAAAAAAAAAATAATAATCCTCGGGTGCAACAGGGAGGTAGTGCGGGCCTTGGCCAGTGGCCGTCGCCCGCATTTAAGGTGTTAAGTAGGCCCCAGCACCAAACTCCACCAAAGTGGCTTCTATATGCGTTACACCATATGCATGTATGCCACAAAACTGACAATAGTTGCCCAAGGAAATTCAGAATCACAGATACCTCAAATTGCATGGGTGAAGTTGTGCAATGACAGTACCCATTGAACAAGTAAGAGACCTTATCACCTTCTGTGGTTTGCCTCATCTAGCATTCCTCAGTTACCTGTTGTCATACAATAGTAGTGCATTACAAAGTTCATTTACATAGATCACACACAAGGCCATGCATACAGCTTACCATCCCATACCCAATACTACATTATAAAGAAACGATGGTCTAAAGTCCTGGCATGTTGCTGACAGAAGTACAGTAGTCTGGAAAAGATGACATGGAAATATCCATGTCACACTGGAAACAAATCAACAATGATCATCTCACCATGTGTAAATTGTCCTAACGGAGTCATGGAGGTTGTATTAATGCTGCTCAGTTAGATTCTCACGTACTGGTAGAAAGGCTGTCAAGGATCTCTGTCACCTGGCCCGGAAGGCCTTTTTCAAATCACTTATACAACAACGAGGGAGGTCAGCGACTTGTTACAGGAGGGCTCATCCTCCTGCCTGCTAAAGTTTCAAACCAACAGAGCCCTACTGTCATATGAAGAAAAATGCTATCTAAGAAGATAAATATCAGACCCTTACAGGTAAAAAATCACTTACATTTTTTGTGAAAAACCCTCATCCACCAGGGTTACCCTTAGGTGGCATTCTTCATCATAGGGTCTCTTCCCATTCCGATACAGAACAGGGCATGCTACTACCAATGAGAAACAAGGGAGCACTGAGCAGTTACTACCAAATGATAATTGTGTTAAAGGTGGAAGGGGCTTTTTGTTAAGGAGTTCAAAAATGCCTGCCTGTTTATTCCAGTCCCCAGGCGGTATGGTTAAAAAAGGGGGATTTTATAATAGAAACTAATGGTTTCAATGGCCTCTGTTTCAATGGGCAACATGTTTCTATCCACTCTTCCCAGTTGCTGTCATCAGGAGCAAGGGACGAAGAACCAGATGTACAAAAATGAAATTTTGCATTTCTTAAAAAGCAACTTCATAGAAATCGCTATTTAAGAAATGCAAAATGCCATGTACAGAGATACCGATTTCCTAATAGTGATTCCTAAGAAATCCCATTGCATTTTTAGTCAATGGTCCAGTTTTGCATTTTCTAAATAGGGATTTCTCATTTAGGAAATGCAAAACCAGGAATGGCATAAGGGCAAAAGGCCCCCCTTAGTGCACCCCAAAAATAGGGGTGCACCTGTAGAGCACACATATGCCTAAGGGACATGTGTGTGCTCTATTGCAATTTTTTTAAAAAAACACCTTGGGGTGCTTTTTTAAATGGCACCTGGTTATCACTGACTTCAAGTCAGTGGTAATTGCATCTCCTAAATCCCCAAGTCGCATTTAGGAAATGCTTTCTACATTAGAATAGGAATCACAAGTAGGAAATTCCTATTTGTGTTTTCCTTTTCTGGGAATCACAAATTGCGATTTCTTAAAGGCCTTTGTACATACGAAAAGACCGTTTTGCATTTCTTAAGGGCCCGAAATACCGATTCAGACTTTTAAGGAATACAAAAGGGCTTTGTACAACTGGCCTGAGATCCCTATTACCAATAATGTATGAAGTTACTGGAATAGCAACATATACACACTGCACACACTAATCATGCTACAGTGAATATCTCACCTATTAGGTGAAGAAACTTTTATTTCCTAGTTGGTTGAAAATTATATAGTACCCATACCAATAATTGGGAGATATAAATCCTTTAAAGGATAAAGAAATTGTAGTACAAATAATCCCTATCCCACAATACCAACCTATGTGGGCAACCCTCGTGGTAGTCGACCCCGGATTGTCATGGTGCTTACAGTGAACACTTCTATATAAGCAAAATAGCGAACATACTGTGATTTTAAAACTCTGTGGCAACAGATATAATTACACACAAATACACAATAAAATATGTAGTCAAAAATGAAATACAAACAAACCACTAGTTTCTATTATGTATCCCCCCTTTTTTAATCATATAGCCTGGGGACTGGAATAAAACTAGTATTGTCTTACCAGGCAGGTATTTTTAAACTCTCTAACAAAGAACTCCATTCTAGCCACAACAGGATCATCATTTGTTAACAGCAGCTCAGTGCTCCAATGTTTCTCATTGGTAGTAGCATGCCTCGTTCCATAATGGAACAGGAAGAAACAATATGGTGAAGCATGCTTCCAATGGGTAACCCTAGTGGGTGAAGGTTTTTCATAAAAAAGCTAACTGCCTTCTTTACCTCTAAGCGAGTGATGTTTTTCTTTGAAGACAACATTTTTCTACGTTTGACAGTAGGGCTCTCTTGGTTTTGAAACCTTAGCAGGCAGGGGGATGAGCCATCCTGTAACAAGCCTCTGACCTCCCTCTTTGTGTTATATGTTTGACAGCTCACAGCTGCAGAAGTGGTCCTTTAAGAAATTGTGTTTATTTCTGAGTAGAACATTGGACAACAGAAGAGACACCAGCAACCATGTCCGACATTATGAGCTTAACCTTCTCAGCTGAGAAGGTATAGAGGATTCTAGAATCCTCAACTTCTTTAGAGGGTACTAGTAACACCACCATTGGCATTGACATGAAAGAATCAGTCAGTGATGTGTCAATTCATTCCTCGCAAGTGAGGCCGGGCATCGTTTCTTCTCCAGTCGGGTAGGCTCTGCATTGTACTTTTTCTCACTCGTAAGAGAGTGATGCATCCATTTCTGGACAGGCACCTCAGATCCGTGCCTATTCATGATTGTTTTGACACCCAGGAACGATGCATCTGAAATCCGGTTGCACAGTGTTAGAAAAATGTGCTCCATGTGGTTTGCTTCATTATCAGCATGTACAAGTGAGTTTTGCTTCATTTCCCTAGCCATGATGTGTCGATCTCCCAGCCACAATGCAGGTGGTGCGTCGATTTCAGCCACGAAGCTGGTGGCGCGTCATTTATCAACCGTGTTGCAGATGGTGGTCGAAAATTTCCCTGCATGGTATTCTTTGAGTGGATTTCAGTCCTTGTCCTTCAAACTTCAACTTTCAGCCCAGGGACTGTATAGGGCACCATTTGGCAGGGCAGGAGTCTCAGCACAGAGTCCAGGTGCAGGCAGAGGAAGTATTTGATGGCCCTAAGACTTCAAAACATGGGGCAAGCCCAGTTCAAGCCCTTCGAGATTCTTCACAAGTAGGAATGCACAACAAAGTCTGGTCCTTGTCCCCTTTCACAGGCAGAAGTAGCAACTGCAGGATTGCCCCAACAAAGCACAGTCACAGACAGGGGTAGCACTTCAGCTCTTCTCCTTGGCAGAGGTTCCTCTTGGTTCCAGAAGTGATCCAAAGTCTACGGGTTTGTGTCCACTACTTATACCCCTCTGCCTTGGAAGTAGGCAAACTGCAAAGGTAAGTTTCTTTGTTCACAAGATCCTGCCTTGCCCAGACCAGGCCCAGGACACAGACCAGGGGGTTGGAGACTGCATTGTCTAAGGGCAGGCTCAGCCTATTCAGGTGTAAGTGATGCCTCCTCCCTCCATTCTAGCTCAGATGGTTCATCAAGATATGCAGGCTACATCCCAGTTCCCTTTGTGTCACTGTCTAGAGGAGATTCACAAACAGCCCAACTGTCACTCTGACTCAGACAGGGAATCCAGAAACAGGCAGAGCTACACAATTGTTAAAGCAAGAAAATGCCTACTTTCTAAAAGTGGCATTTTCAAACTAACAATCTAACAACCAACCTCACTAAAATATGTATTTTTAAATTGTGAGTTCAGAGACACAAAACTTCATATTTCTATCTGCTCCCAAAGGGAACATGCACTTTGAGAATATTTAAAGGCAGTCACCATGTTAACCTATTAGAGAGATAGGCCTTGCAACAGTAAAAAAAAAAAAAAAAGAATTGGCAGTATTTCACAGTTAGGACATGTAATACACATCGGTACATGTCCTACCTTTAACATACACTGCACCCTGCTCATGGGGCTACCTAGGGCATACCTTATTGGTGCTTTACATGTATAAAAAGGGAAGGTTTAGGCCTGGCAAGTAGGTACACAACCAGTGCTGCAGGCTCACTAGGAACATTTGAATTAAAGGCCCTGGGCACCTCTTGTGGGGACTTACTAGTAGATCAAATATGGCAATCATGGAAAAACCAATTACACATACACTTTCATTTTACACAGGAGCACTTGCACTTTTGCACTGGTCAACAGCGGTAAAGTGCCGAGAGTACCAAAACAGCAAAAACAGAGTCCAGCACACAGTCAAAACATGGGAAGCAGAGGCAAAAAAGACAGGGGAGACCATGACAAGGGTGCCAAGTCTAACACCAATCTGCATAATGTAGAAGTCCAAGTCAAGAAAGCAAATACACCAGCAACAGCAAGGGCCATACATGTAGATCAGTGGCTCCCAATCTGTGGTCCGGGGACCCCTGAGGGTCCGCGAAGCCTCCTCAGGGGGTCCACGACTGCTTAGAAAATTAAATAATATTAACAGATTAGGTCAACAGCTTTTAGTAGTGACTCAGTAGTGGATCCCCGGATTTCAATAATGATTCAGTGGGGGTTCCCAGGTTCCAGTAATGATAAAGTGGTAGTCCACAGAAGTCAAAAGGTTGGAAACCACTGATGTAGATAAAGTAGCTGCAAGGTACACACATCAAAATGGACAAATGGTCAATCAAATGTGAAGGACGGTAGCACAATTGAATACCCTTATTGTGTTGGCAAACAAAACTCTACCTTCCACACATGAGACGAATGCACGATCCATATCAGGGGGACTAATCTAAAACAATACATGCTGACATTGGCCAAATCAAGATGAAATACTTACCATATCAAACACAATGCAATGACACCCCAATTGGATTTTTAAGCTCAAATCCAAAGAGTGAACATCTATCCTTGTCCTGGGTGACACCAGCACTGCCCTCAAAGTCAGGTATCATGCTTGAGTGGGTTTAAATTTGGGATGGGTGGGTTTGGGTTTGGAAAGGGTGGGCTGTTTTTTCAGAGGGATGGACTACTTCAATGGGGGAGGGGTACAGGTGCTTGCAGAGAGGGCAGGTTTGAGAGGGGAGGTCTTGGATGTAGAGGGGATGGGTTGGGATGTATGTGGGGGCCTCTTGAGTTTGGGAGGGAGATGGAGGTGCTAGAGGAAAAGGGCAATCCCTGGGAAAACAGGTAAGGTCTTCACAAAGGTTAGGGTTTTGGAAGTTGAGGGTATGGTGGTCTTGTCTGTGCGTGTTGATGTTTTTTGTGGGTATGTGAAGTATGCTTTGGTTTGTGTGGTGTGTGTTGCGTGTGTGAGTGCGAGTATTTGTGTGCCTTTGCAGCTGTGAGGTGGAGGTGCTGGGTGATGTGGGAGTGTTGGAGATGTGTGTAGGTGTTGAGGTAGTGCCTGGGGTATGGTGGATGTGGTCAGTGTGCCTATCGATGTTATGTTGCTGTCTGGGGATATGTGTCTGAGGTGTGTGGGTCTGTAGGTTGTGCGGTGTTGTCTGGGAGTATGGTGGGGGTGATAGGTGTACCACTGGGTGTTGTGGTGAAGTTTGTGGGTATGGTGGTTGTGGTGTGTGGGTCGGTAAGGATGATGGGGGTGTCAGTGAAAACGGTGGCTGTTGTCTCGTTGGGTGACTGTTGAGTGCTTGCGTGCTGGTGTGTCTTGTGGTGCTTGTGTTTATGTGTGCTGCTTGAATGTGTTGAGGTGGGTGCATGCAGATGTGTCTTTGTTCTTAGGATAGGTAGGGTAATAGGGAATTTGAACTGGAAAGAGGGAGGTGGAGGGGGAGGACTGTGAGAGGTGGATGGCTGCTGTCAGTGAGGAGGCCAGACCCTGAAAATATCTCTGTAGTCCAGACATGGCACTATGAATGTCATCCAGGTATGCATTCCCCTTCTGGAATTGGTTGGCCAAGCTCGGGATGGCATTTTGGATTGACAGCCTGTCCAACAGACATACTCCACAGGAGATCATTAGCCTCCTCATTCATGGCAGCAAGGGTAACTGTAGCTGGGGGTGAGGTGCCTGAGGTGAAGGAGACACCCACCCCCTTGGGTGAGTGGGCACGGCCAACTGGGTGGGGAGCAACAGGGTGGGTGGCAATGGAGCTGTGGGTGTCAGACAAGGATGGTAAAGGAGCAGGTCCTGATGGGTCCACCACCACTAAGGAATGGCCACTGGAGGTAGAATCAGAAGATGATGAGGTTAATCCTGTGTCCTTCATGGCACTTCCCTCATCCTCCGGGCCATGGGTTCCCTCCGTGTCAGTGGTGTCATGCCTGGGGGTACCGTGACCAGATGCTTTCCCACTTGGTGCCGCCGTCTCCTTCGCTTGCTTGGAATGATGCTGAAAATATAAAGTGAAATAGGGTCACTACATGTGCCTAATCATACTTGAAAAAAAGCTGTGATTAGTAAACATTAGCATGACATTAACCTCTTAGCTGCTGGGCCTTTTCCCCCCCAGTGCTGAGCCCTTTTTTGGCTATTTGTTATAGTTCGCGCTTACGCGTTCATAACTTTTTGTCCACATAAGCTATCCACGCCAAATTTGCGTCCTTTTTTTCCAACATCCGAGGGATTCTAATGGTACCCAGAGTTTGTGGTTTCCCCTGGAGGAGACCAAGAAAATAGCCAAAATACAGTGAAAATTTCGTTTTTTCCCAAAAAATTTGAAAAAAGGGCTGCCGAAGAAGGCTTGTGTTTTTTTCCCTGAAAATGCCATCAACAAAGGGTTTCTGGTGCTGAAATCACTATCTTCCCACCTTTCAGGAACGGGCAGACTTGAATCAGAAAACCACAATTTCCAACACAAATTTGGCATTTTACTGGGACATACCCCATTTTTACTATTTTTGGTGCTTTCAACCTCCTTCCAGTTAGTGACAGGAATGGGTGTGAAACTGATGCTGGATCCCGGAAAGCTAAACATTTCTGAAAACTAGACAAAATTCTGAATTCAGCAAGGTGTCATTTGTGTAGATCCTACAAGGTTTTCCTACAGAAAATAACAGCTGAAATAAAAAAATATCGAAATTGGGCTGAAAACAACAGCCATTTTTCTTTATGTTTTACTCTGTAACTTTTTCCTGCGATGTCAGATTTCTGAAAGCAATATACCGTTCTGTCTGCTGGACTCTTCTGGTTGCGGGGATACAAAGGGCTTGTAGGTTCATCAAGAACCCTAGGTACCCAGAGCCAATAGATGAGCTGCACCCTGCAGTTGGTTTTCATTCTATACTGGGTTTACAGCAATTCATTTGCTGAAATATGAAGAGTGAAAAAGAGGTATCAAGAAAACCTTTGCATTTCCAAAATGGGATCAAGATAAGGTTTTGAGGAGCAGTGGTTATTTGCACATCTCTGAATTCCGAGGTGCCCATACTAGCATGTGAATTGCAGGGCATTTCTCAAATTGACGTCTTTTTTACACACTCTCTTATTTTTGGATTGAAAAAATGTAGCGAAAGATAAGGGGCAATAACACTTGTTTCGCTATTCTATGTTCCCCCAAGTCTCCCGATAAAAATGATACCTCACTTGTGTGGGTAGGCCTAGTGCCTGCGACAGGAAATGCCCCAAAACACAACGTGGACACATCACATTTTTTGACAAAATACAGAGCTGTTTTTTGCAAAGTGCCTACCTGTAGATTTTGGCCTCTAGCTCAGCAGGCACATAGGGAAACCTACCAAACCTGTGCATTTTTGAAAACTAGAGACCTAGGGGAATCAAAGATGGGGTGACTCGTGGGGCTCTGACCAGGTTCTGTTACCCATAATCCTTTGCAAACCTCAAAAAGTGGCTAAAAAACAAGTTTTCCTCACATTTCGGTGACAGAAAGTTCTGGAATCTGAGAGGAGCCACAAATTTCCTTCCACCCAGCGTTCCCCCAAGTTTCCCGATAAAAATGATACCTCACTTGTGTGGGTACGCCTAGCGCCCGCGACAGGAAATGCCCCAAAACACAACGTGGACACATCCCATTTTTTGACAAAATACAGAGCTGTTTTTTGCAAAGTGCCTACCTGAAGATTTTGGCCTCTAGCTCAGCCGGCACATAGGGAAACCTACAAAACCTGCGCATTTTTGAAAACTAGAGACCTAGGGGAATCCAAGATCGGGTGACTCGTGGGGCTCTGACCAGGTTCTGTTACTCAGAATCCTTTGCAAACCTCAACATTTGGCAAAAAAACTGGTTTTCCTCACATTTCGGTGACAGAAAGTTCTGGAATCTGAGAGGAGCCACAAATTTACTTCCACCCAGTGTTCCCCAAATCCTCCCGATAAAAATGAAACCTCACTTGTGTGGGTAGGCCTAGTGCCCGCGACAGGAAATGCCCCAAAACACAACGTGGACACATCAAATTTTTTGACAATATACAAAGCTGTTTTTTCAAAGTGCCTACCTGTAGATTTTGGCCTCTAGCTCAGCCGTCACATAGGGAAACCTACCAAACCTGTGCATTTTTTAAAACTAGAGACCTAGGGGAATCCAAGATGGGGTGACTTGTGGGGCTCTGACCAGGTTCTGTTACCCAGAATCCTTTGCAAACCTCAAAAAGTGGCTAAAAAAACAAGTTTTCCTCACATTTCGGTGACAGAAAGTTCTGGAATCTGAGAGGAGCCACAAATTTCCTTCTACCCAGCGTTCCCCCAAGTCTCCCGATAAAAATGATACCTCACTTGTGTGGGTAGGCCTAGCGCCCGCGACAGGAAATGCCCCAAAACACAACGTGGACACATCCCATTTTTTGACAAAATACAGAGCTGTTTTTTGCAAAGTGCCTACCTGTAGATTTTGGCCTCTAGCTCAGCCGGCACATAGGGAAACCTACCAAACCTGTGCATTTATGAAAACTAGAGACCTAGGGGAATCCAAGATGGGGTGACTTGTGGGGCTCTGACCAGGTTCTGTTACCCAGAATCCTTTGCAAACCTCAAAAAGTGGTTAAAAAAACAAGTTTTCCTCACATTTCGGTGACAGAAAGTTCTGGAATCTGAAAGGAGCCACAAATTTCCTTCCACCCAGCATTTCCCCAAGTCTCCCGATAAAAATGATACCTCACTTGTGTGGGTAGGCCTAGCGCCCGCGACAGGAAATGCCCCAAAACACAACGTGGACACATCACATTTTTTCATAGAAAACAGTGACTACCTGTGGATTTTGGCCTCCAGCTCAACTGGCACCTGGGGAAACCTAGCAAACCAGCACATTTTTGAAAACTAGAAACCCAGGGGAATCCAAGATGAGGTGACTTGTGGGGCTCTGACCAGGTTCTGTTACCCAGAATCCTTTGCAAACCTCAAAATGTGGCTAAAATAACACGTTTTCCTCACATTTCGGTGACAGAAAGTTCTGGAATCTGAGAGGAGCCACAAATTTCCTTCCACCCAGCGTTCCCCCAAGTCTCCCGATAAATATGATACCTCACTTGTGTGGTTAGGCCTGGTGCCCGCAACAGGAATAGATCACACAACGGTCAATGTTGGTCCTTACGTCAGGCAGCTGTTGACCCTGGAGTGATCCATTCCTGACACAGGCACTAGGTGTAGGCACTCAAGTGGGGTAGTGTTTTTATCAGGACAGGTGAGGAGTCACTGGGTGGTAGGAATGTTGTGGATCCCAGCATATTCCTGTAGTTTGTGTGACAGATATGCGAGAAAAATTGAGTTTTTTTTCAACATTTCAGCTTTGCAGGGTATTCTGGGTAAGAAAACTTTGGGGAATCCACACAAGTCACACCTCTGTGGACTCCCCCGAATGTCTAGTTTCCAGAAATGTTTGGGTTTAGTGTGTTTCTCTATATGGCCACTGAATCCAGGACCAAAAACACAGGTGCCTGCCTTACAAAACCAGTTTGTTTTGCCATAGACAATTTTGATGTCTCCACAATATGATTTGGGTGGTGGAATTTGGGGCTGAACTAAATTGGGGAGCTCCCAAGAGAGCACTCTCTCTCTCTCTCTGCTTGCCGCCGCATTCACCTACTCTCTGGGTTGGGCTAACCCACTATTACCCAGTTGCACAAACAGCTTGCGAAGGGACAGCAGGACTGTCCTCATCACCTCCCTCATAATGTACTGGAAGAAGAGTTATCGAATGGGACTCCTCTGACTGAAAAATCACTCCCAGAGTCTGTGCCATTGTCCTATCCCTCAGATGCTGTCTCAGTATATGATGTCTCAGTCTCTGATCCTATGTCAGAGCGGTCCTCTGTAACCCGAGTGCAGGCAGCAGTCATCCATCAAGATGCCATTTTTGATATTGGCTAAACTGTTGCTCTAAAACACTAGCCTACGTAGACAGTCACAAAATCGATGGTGTGTGTGAGATACGTGCAACAGTAGAGGCCACCTTACCTGCGCTTCTTCCCTTAATCAGCACGTACTTTCAAGACACTCAAAACACCTTGTCACATACCATTCGTCACAGTCTTTAGCACCTCCTGCGCCCAGTCCAACAATCATTATTGGTGCTCCCACTCCCTCCTCCTCGGATTCCCTCATTACCACCCAGCAAAAGTGCCCTTCATCTCTCCATAGCTGCCCTCCACCCCGCACATACATTTCATTGGTATTATAGCGCAGGTAATGGCTGACTTTACTAATGTACTCAGCTATTTACATAAAATAAAGATTTGCTCTTTGCAGTAGGCATATAAACCTTCTGCGCTTCTTTATGGCACTAAAACTGCCACTAGACAAGTCGGACCCTTTTCCCTCCAGGGAAACCACACACATATTGACAAAAGTGATATATATATGACAGCCAACCACCTGAAACTCAACTCAAGAAAAACCGAAATAATCCTCTTTGGCCCACACAAAAACACCTCGGACCCCTCATGGTGGCCCACCACGCTAGGCCCTGCACCCACCCCCGCCAACCACGCACGCAACCTCAGCATCATCCTAGACTCCTCCCTCTCGAGGACCCAACAAATCAACGCTCTCACCTCCTCATGCTTCAACACACTCCGTATACTGAAAAACATTCAAATGGATCCCCACAGAGACCAGAACACTGTCACTCACGCACTCATCAGCAGCAGGCTTGATTACGGAAACGCCCTCTACGCCGGCACCACTCTAAAACTCAAGCGCAAACTACACGCATCCAGAACTCAGCAGCACGACTCACCCTCGACCTCCCCCGACACAAACACATCTCTCCACACCTCAAATCCCTCCACTGGCTCCCCATTGACAAAAGGATCACCTTCAAGATCCTCATCCTCGCACACAAATCACTCCACAACACAGGCCCTGCCTACCTCAACAAGAGTCACCTTCCACACCCCCACACGAAACGTCCGCTCAGCTGACCTCTCTCGCGCCTCTGTCCCCCGCATCAAACACACCACCACCGGGAGTAGATCCTTCTCCTACCTTGCACCCAAAAGCTGGAACGCCCTCACAACCCACCTTCACAAGACCCAAAACCTACTTCTTTTCAGGAAGGGCCTCAAAACCTTGCTTTTCGAACAGTGAACCTCCCAGCCCCTTTCCCTCCCCCGTCCCCCCCCCCAGCGCCTTGAGACCCTCACGGGTGAGTAGCGCGCTTTATAAATCTCTTTGATTGATATATATAGATCTACCTCTATATATATATATCTATCTACATAGATATATCTATAGATATATCCATGTACATAGATATATCTATAGATATATCCATGTACATAGATATATCTATCTACATAGATATATATATATAGATCTATATATAGATCTATTTTTTTTAGTTGTTGTATGGTTTCCTTGGGGGCCAAAATGGCCCCCAGGGAAACCCTACAACATCTAAAAAAAAATATTGCCCCCACAGGGGGTCACCCTGCCCACGGGCGACCCCCTGTCATTTTATTTTATTTTTTAATTTTATTTTTGTGGAAAAAATAAAAAATCCCCTGGGGGGGGGAGCGCAGTTTTCCCCATCGAAGCAGGAAGCGGCTGCAAGGCTGCTTCCTGCTTCGATGGGGAAAACAACTTTGTAACGTCAGCGCGCCTCGCGGCGCGCTGACGTCACAAAGGGGCGGGTGGGGGGTAGGGGGAGACACGGAAGCTTCCGTGTCTCCCGGGAAAAGTTAAAAAAAATAATAATAATCCTCGGGTGCAACGCACCCGAGGATTTATTAACACCCTCCCTGGTGTCGGCCACTGGTCGTGACCCGCACCAGGGAGGTAGTGCGGGCCTTGGCCATTGGCCGTCGCCTGCATTTAAGGGGTTAAGTAGGCCCCAGCACCAAACTCCACCAAAGTGGCTTCTATATGCGTTACACCATATGCATGCATGCCACAAAACTGACAATAGTTGCCCAAGGAAATTCAGAATCACAGATACCTCAAATTGCATGGGTGAAGTTGTGCAATGACAGTACCCATTGAACAAGTAAGAGACCTTATCACCTTCTGTGGTTTGCCTCATCTAGCATTCCTCAGTTACCTGTTGTCATACAATAGTAGTGCATTACAAAGTTAATTTACATAGATCACACACAAGGTCATGCATACAGCTTACCATCCCATACCCAATACTACATTATAAAGAAACGATGGTCTAAAGTCCTGGCATGTTGCTGACAGAAGTACAGTAGTCTGGAAAAGATGACATGGAAATATCCATGTCACACTGGAAACAAATCAACAATGATCATCTCACCATGTGTAAATTGTCCTAACGGAGTCATGGAGGTTGTATTAATGCTGCTCAGTTAGATTCTGACGTACTGGTAGAAAGCCCACATGGTATTGCCCAATGGGAAGCCATGTCACTGCCTCCATTTTTGTCCTGCAAACAGAGATTTCTGTAGAGAATTGCTTTACACAACCACACATGATTCCCACATACCTACAAGTCACTCTATGATGCATGCCAATAGTGAGGTAACAAACATTCCCCATTCCACATGTGCAAAACATTTTGCTACATGATACCACATCAATGCCATGGATATGCACATTATGGGTAAAAACCTGTAGTCCTACCTGTCATGTCCTTCATTGCTACTGCATTTGTTCATGTCAAATGACATGCAATGATGGGTGAGGTATGTGTGAGCCACTAAAAAGGGGTGACGCACTCCTGTCTGTGGCACCACATGAAATGTAGCCCCATGGGATATGTCAAATTCCAAATACAGGATGGCATGCACATGTATGTGAGGGAATACAGATATATTCTCATGAAGACATGTAGACCATGCAAGAAACAGGAGTGAAAATGATTTGTCAAAAGTGAAAGCAACGCATGCTAACATGTAGGAACAAGGAATGATGGCAACAGTGATATCACACAGTCATTTCAATGGACATTTGCCACTTACCAAGAGAGAGTATTGCTCTATAACTGATGTGTTCCAACATTGTAGGCCAAAGTGCCTGTGCCAAATCACTGACATATGTTTGTGTCATACCACCAGATAAATGAGCACTGGATTGTAATGACCTGTGATAAGAAACTGATATACTCCCATTTGTCTGAGTCTTGTATTATATGATGTTGGATTACTTTGGTGTGGTAGGTGATATGGCTCCAGCTGATGAGATCAACCACTTTAATGTTTGCCTATCCTACAGGACGATGTCTGACTATTCCCTTCCTTCCATGGTCTGAAGGTCTATACCTGTAACTATGTTCATTTAGCTAGTACAATTCAATCATGTATGATTTGCTACAATTCAGACATAATGGAGGCCTATGTGTTGAACAATGTAATAAAATGTCTTCTTTGACAAGACACTTGTATTTATGTGTTTGTATAGAATGGTTGTAATCCTGAGCTAGTCTCTGGGGGTCATTCCTACCCTGGCGGTCCGAGACCGCCAGGGTAGGGGACCGCGGATGCACCGCCAACAGGCTGGCGGTGCATCCAGGCCCATTCTGACCGCGGCGGTAAAGCCGCGGTCAGAAAAGGGAAACCGGCGGTTTCCCGCCGGTTTTCCCCTGGGCTGCAGAATCCTCCATGGGTGTCGTGGGGCCCATGGGGGCCCCTGCAGTGCCCATGCCAATGGCATGGGCACTGCAGGGGCCCCCTAACAGGGCCCCACATTGATTTCCAGTGTCTGCATAGCAGACACTGGAAATCGCGACGAGTGCAACTGCACCCGTCGCACAAAAGCAACTCCGCCGGCTCCGTTCGGAGCCAGCTTCATCGTTGCTGTGAGTTTCCCGCTGGGTGGGTGGGCGGCCTATTAATTGTCTTTTGACCGCGGTACGGTCTTCTGGCGGTTCCCGCTTGGAGGAATCACCACCTCTGTGTACATGTAACATATCCCACCTTGAACAAGTACTTTGGATCATCATTTTATAGTTCACATTATCTGACATATCTACAGGGCAAAATGTTTAATTAAAGACAGCAGACAATGAGTTATAGACGGGTGAATTTATTAGGAAGCTACAAATAACAGAAAATATGTGACATGACTCAACAAAAAATCATTCAAATGTGAAGGCTCAGTCACAATGAGTGAAACCATTGGAGTAGATGCCACACCATTGGTAGCCCAAAGTCCAGAGTACTCCTCCTATTAGAAATGAAAAGTGGGTCAGGAACAATCCACAGAGTAAATGTGTGACACACATAGGAGGACATTAAGAAAGAGGAATTTTGCTGGCAGTTGTGGTTGTCTTGCCACCCATACCTCCTGGATTCTTGCATTGACGTCCCTCTTGTGAGGGGGGTGGCTGCTGCAGAGGCAGGGGTGTCTGCGGCTGTCTGTGCCTCTGTCAGGGCCTCCCTTCCAGTGTCTGCCACAGTTTGGCATGATGTACCTGCCACAAAGAAAGAGGTAGATGTTGGGAGTCCTGATCGGTGTGGTGTTAATTTCCAGCAGCATCAATTTTAGGGTGCCCATTTTGGTATTATGGACATCCATTTTGTCAATCATGACCATCTCTATCTGCATAAATGTCCCGAGTTCAATCAACACCTGACCCATCACACCTTGGGACACCTGATAGACCCACAAGAAATGGCTGATGGTGACCTGGCCAACTGCAGTCCTAGTGGCCTCACTCTCTTGGGCCACAGCACCACTCCAATGCACCCTTTCCCCACGAGCCAGTACTCTTGGCACAGGGTTCCCTCTCAATTTGGGCCTGGACCCTCAGTGTCCAGAGTGTCGAGTTGTACCTCAGCATCCACGGCTGGGGGACACAAGATGGTGGAAACTGTGCTAGGTGCACAGGTTAGGGGTGCATGGTTGACTGGGATATTAAAGCAACAGGGCTGGGAGGTGAGATTGTGGACACAGTGAGACTCACTGTTGCTGTCTGACTAGGTTGCCCAAATTGGCCAGGACCTTCCTCCATGTCCACAAGTCCAGGGGTGTTGCCATCACAGAAACTTCATCCAGTGGGGTAGTGGCAGTCTGTTCTGTGGCCTCCATGTGCCCAGTGGCAGCTCAACCTGTTGATGAAGAACGTACATTGTTACTGTTTGAAGTGTGACATCTATCTCCAAAGGTTTTCTTCTACAGTAAGCAGAGACATTTGATATTCTTAAATTGTAAGTTAGGCTATTGTGCCATGTTACCATGGCATTGGGTTATTTGACATGATATGTGTTAGGCATGACTAAACTATTTGACTCAAGCAGCTCATGAGATGTGGAGATCAGTTCATCTTTGGGCGATGGACTAAAAATTACATCTTACCACCAGTAAAGTCAACACAGTGGAGAGGCAACACATAGCTTTGACCATTTGGAGGCCTAGTTGAATGAGATACCGGCAAACACAGAACATTGTTGCATATGTGACTGGTGTCATCATGCACAAAGTGCTGTGTCGATGTGTCTGCTACCAATACCAATCTGGTGATGCAGCTTGAGGCCTTAGGAATACTTGTTGTACACACTTGGTAAGGGGTCATTCCTGTTCCAATAGTTTCATCCTGAGTTAGCACATCAAGCTTGAGTGAGGAAGATAGACACGTCTCTGAGTTGAGGATGATCTGTATATTTCTCGCTCCCAGGTGAGTAAACTTCAATTGAGAGTTAACAAACAGGGGTATATGGGCAAATGAACACTAGGATTGTGATTGGAGTTTCAGAAAGAGTGCCTCCTGGTAGTTTCAATCAGGTCACTCCCTCTACTTCCCAACACTTGACAAATGGCATACTCCCAGGTGATTGAAAAGTATTAGAGAGATTATAAACAGGTAGATTTGGGCAAATGAAGACTGGGCTGATGTTGTTGAGTTACAGAAACAGTTCCTCCTGGGAGTTGCAGTCAGATCACTCTCTCTACTTCCCACACTATACAAATGGTAGCCTCCCGGGTCAGTACACTTCAATTGAGAGTTACCTTACAGGGGTATTTGGACACGTGAACACTGGGCTGGTATTTGGAGTTACAGACACAAGGCCTCCTGGGAGTTGCAGTCAGGTAAATCTCAACAGTAACCACACTATAAATATGGTATCTTGCCAGTTATGTACACTGTAATTGAGAGTTAACGAATAGGTGTATCTGCACAAATAAACACTGGGCTCTTGGTTGGAGTTACAGAAACAGTGCCTCCTGGGAGTAACAGTCAGGTCACTCCCTCTACTACCCAACACTTGATAAATGGCATACTCCCAGGTGAGTGAAGAGCATTAGAAAGATGGCAAACAGGTGCATTTGGACAAGTGAACAATAAGCTGGATGTTGGAGTTACTGACACAAGGCCTCCAGGGAGTTGAAGGTAGGTAACTCTCTCTGCTACACACACTATACATATGGTGTCCTCCCAGGTGTGTAGTTAAGAGTTGAGGAACAGGTGTATTTGGACAAGTTAACACAGGGCTGGTGGTTGGAGTTATAGAAACAGTGCCTCCTGGGAGTTGCAGTCAGGTCACTCCTTCTACTTCCCAACACTTGACAAATGGTAGACTCCTAGGTGAGTGAAGAGCATTAGACAACATTGGGCTGGTGGTTGGACATTCAAGGCCTCCTGGGAGTTGCAGTCATGTCATTCTCCCTACTACAGACCCTGTACATATGGTAAACTCCAAGGTGGGAACACTGCAATTGAGATTTAAGCAACATGTGCATTTGGACAAGTGAACACTAGGCTGGTGGTTTGAGTTACAGAAACAGTGCTTCCTGGGAGCTGCAGTCAGGTAACTCCCTCTACTTCACAACACTTGACAAATGGCATACTCCCAGGTGAGTGAAGAACATTAGAAAAATGAGAAATATGTTTATTTGGATCAGTGAACACTGAACTGGTGGTTGGAGGTAATGAAACAGGGCCTCCTGGGAGTTGGAGTCAGGCCACTCTCTCTACTCCCCAACACTTGACAAATGTTGGGTATCACATATCTGTAGGCAAACTGCATTAAGGTTTGCACATATATTTACTTTTTGGGACATACCATGAATTCTGGAATTGTTTTTGACATTGTGAGAGTCACAGGCTCCATTTGGACATATGGCATGTGAGGGGCCTTGGTAGCTGTGATGTTGGGTCCAATAATACACATTGAAAGAATTAAAACTCTGAAACGCTGGGTATTGAGTGTTGGTTAAGTACATGAACAAGACAGTGGAAAAAGCTGAGCAGTGAGCATGCATAACATTGCGTTTTTGTGACAGTTTGTGAGTTGTAACTTACAAGACTCCACTTCCCTGGGTATGCCTGTCAAGTCCTCAGGATGCAGGATGTCCAGCACCTTCTCCTCCAAAGTAAAGAGTCTTATCAGTGTACTGGGAGGGTCACCACCAGTCTTCTTAGCCACAAGCTGCTGCCTGGGGCCAGAGAATGGACCTTGCCCCTGAGGTTGTTTCATCTCTTCCTCATGTCTTCCTTTGTGTGCAGGGTGATGCCTACAGCATTGGCTCTATCAATTATACTGTTCCACTTTCAATTTTCCCACTGAGAGGAGTGTGCTGGAATTGGGCTCCAAAGAATTGTGGCTCTACTCTCATGATATCATCCACTATGACTCTCAACTCATCCTCTGAAAATTCTGGTTTTTTTGCCTGTGACATGACTAAAAGTGAAAGGGGTGACATTGACTAACTAAACAAGATGAGTGAATATGGGTAAAAAAACAACAACAATGTGTGTGAAATGTGTAAAATGGGGTGGGGAAAAAAGGGCTGCCATATGTAAAAGAAAAAAGGAAGAACTTATGTGTTGTATGTCTTGTTGTGCTGCAGTGACATTGCAAAAGATTGTGGTCTGTGAAGGGATGTGTTTTATAGCGTCCTGTGCAGGTGTGTCCACTTGGCCAATGTGTGTCAGCTGTGTTGTTTTTGAATTAATCCAATGTGCACTTGTCTGTTACTTTGCTGGACATGGACTGCCGTGGTCAACCGCCATTGGCTGACCACCACAAGAAGAACACCACAACGACTCTGTGTTTGTAATAGACTCAGTGGTTGGCCGCAGCGCTGACAGCTCTAGAGGTTGAACTGCCTAGATCTAAGCAGCCACACTGCTGGCAGTCTTCCTTTTTTGCTTGGCAGATGGGGGTCCTGCCTTTATGAATCATAATACAGCGGTCTGGGGACCACTATCGTAGTGGTCTTTTTGATACCACCAACATGGCGGTCTGGCGGTCTGATCACCAAACCTGTAATTAGGTCCTTTATCTCAGATGGCTTTACCATGTTAACATCACACAAAACCTTGTGGCTACCTATCTTGAGAAGGAAATCCAATACAGGACACCCAAAATATGCGGTTATGGATCATTGCTCAGTAGAGACAGAAAATGTGTTCATAAGATGTCACATTTGGTGTGTAGGACAACCATTAACTCAATCTTGCATTAGGTTGAAAGTAAATGGATGCAAATTCACTCATAATACAAAATCAGCATCTGAGGAAATCTTTTAAGAGCATAAATTACATTTATATGAAAAACTACTGTTGGGTGAAATAACAACTTTTATGTGCAAAATTGTGATTTGTGAAAAGTAAGCAGAGTTTTTTAATCACAATTGTGAACACAAATAACATTCAGAAGGAAAGACATGTTGACATACAACATTAAATTTAGGTGAAAATGTACATTTGATAGTAAAATTAATGGTTAAAAATCACTCATAATGTATTCTGCCAAGAGTGTGAAAGTGAAGTATTGCAACATCAAATTGAGTGAGAGTACACGTCATATTTAGGTACAAAGTCTCACTTGGTGGAACATTAACTGGGTTGTGAAGATTATAATAGGTGTGAAACATTTGGAGGCAAAAATTACTTTTAAGGTCCAAACCACCTGAAGTTCAAAGTAAGCAGCATTTTGGTATCAAATATAGGACCAAAAGCACTTCCAATTGCCAATCATATTATGGTGCAAATTCATGCTTATCTCAAGATGAGCATTTGAGCTCTTACAAAAAGTGATCACATTTTTAATCAAAATTACTGTTAGACTTGGCATCCTTGGCATGGTCTCCCCTAACTTTTTGCCTCTTCTTCCCAGGTTGCTTCTGTGTCCTGGACTCGGTTTTTGCTGTTTTGTTTGCTCTGGACACTTTACCACTGCTGACCAGTGCTGAAGTGTAAGTGTTCCCCGTATAACTTATGTGTGTACATTGCTTTATCAATGACTGGCATATTTTATTTACTAGTAAGTCCCTAGTAAACCTTACTAGAGGTGCCCAGGGCCTGTAAATCATATGCTACTGGTGTGCCACCCATATTAGTAGCGCTGTAAACATGGCTCAGACCTCCCACTTTAGTGTCTGTGTGTGCAGTTTTAAACTGCAAACTCAACTTGGCCAGTGTATCCATTTGCCAGGCCTACACCTTCCCTTTTTATACATTTAAGGCTCCCCTGAGGCAGGCCCTAGGTAGCCTCATGGGCAGGGTCCAGTGTATGTTAAAGGTGGGACATATACTCATGTGTTTTACATCTCCTAACAATGAAATATTGCCAACTTTGGTTTTCACTGTTGCAAGGCCTATCCCTCTTATAGGCTAACATGGGGCTGCCTTTAAATATTATTAAAGTGTAGATTCCCTTTGGGAGCAGATGGAAATGTTGAGTTTAGGGTCTCTGAACTCAAAATTTAAAAATAAATCTTTTAGTAAAGTTGGTTTTTAGATTGTGTGTTTGAAAATGCCACTTTTAGAAAGTAGGCATTTTCTTGCTTAAACCATTCTTTGACTCTGCCTGTTTGTGGATTCCCTCTCCTCTAGACAGTGACACAAAGGGAGCTGGGGTGTAGCCTGCATATCCTGATGGGCCATCTGAGCTGAGGGGGAGGAGGAGTGGTCACTTATATCTGAAAGGGCTGTACCTGTCCTCACACAATGCAGTCTCCAACCCCCTGGTGTGTGTCTGGGGCCCGACCTGGGCAAGGCAGGATCTTGAAAAAAACAGAGACTTCTCTTCGAAGTAGGACTACCTCAAAGGCAGAGAGGGGTATAAGAAGAGCACCCAAACCCCTTGAAAATCAGATTAAGTCTAGATCCAAGAGGAACCTCTGCCTGGGAGAAGAGCTGGAGAAGCTGGAGGAGGAGTGCTGTCCCTTTGCCCGTGACTGTGCTTTGCTGGGTTGGCCTGCAGTAGCTGCTTCTGCTTGACTTCCCACTGGTGAAGAATCTCCAAGGGATGGAAGTGAGCTTGTCTCCTGTTGTTGAAGTCTCAGCCACAACAAAGTATTCTCTCTGCCAGCACATGGGCTTTCTGCTGAGAGTACTGCCTGCCAAGTGGTGTCCTAAACTGTCTCTGCTTTGAAAGGTACTGCTGGTGGAAAAGGACAGAAATCCACGCAAAGACTACTGTCAGGGAAACCTTCCGATACACCTCCCGCCTCACGACTGCTAAACTGTGCGACACCAGCCTCGCAGCTAAAATCGACACCCCGCCTACATCATGGCTGGGAGATCAATGCAACGCAGCTGGAAAAACAACACGCAATACCTGCAGTGGCTGCTATTAAATACGCAAGCCCCCACACAATGTGTTTTTTTTACACCGTGTGACCAGATTTCAACGCAGCATCACTGGGTACGGAAAATCAATGCAAAGCCTTCCCAGACCCAAGGTGGCCATCTGGGATCGACCCATCGTACTCTTGCGGGAGAGAAGAAACGACGCATGCTGACCCGACTGAAGGAGGAACGATGCATGGTCTTGCTTGCAAGTGAGAAATTGATGCATTGCTGGCCTTTTTCGATGTACGCTTGCCCGTGTGGCTTTATTTTGACGCTACCCATGTACTTTTGTGCAATAACAGTGTTCACACTGTTTTCTAAGGTTTAAGACTCTTATTCGTTTTAAAATTCATAACTTGACTTGTGTATGCCAGATTTGTATCGTTTTGGTCTTGTTTTGTCTAGATAAATATTAGCTATTTTTCCAAACCTGTGTCATTTTGTATTGTTTTTACTGAGTTACTGTGTGTGTTGGTACAAATACTTTACACATTGCATCTGAAGTTAAGCCTACCTGCTCGTACCAAGCTACCTAGGGGCTGAGTGGGGGTTAATTGAGGATGATTCTCTTTTACCCTGACTAGAGTGAGGGTCCTTGCTTGGACAGGGGGTAACATGACGGCCAACAAAAGACCCCATTCCTAACAATTATGTTATGCAAAATCATATTTAAGTGCTCAACACCCACTGGTGCAGCATCAACAGGTGTGACAACACATTTAGAATTACAAATGTGCTTTCACTGCTGTGCATGGATGCTTTGCTTCATCGTACATGCAGTGAAGTGGGAGTCACATTATTTTCTGCTGTACTAACCCAAGCAATAGGTAATAGCCAAAGGTGAGACTCAAGTACTCTTCTAAAATGTGAATGACACTTTGTTCAAGCAATAGATGCAGCGAGATGACAGAAACAAACCAATGGACAAAAGGGCTAACCCAAACATCTCTCTCTGTATGTTGTTGAGTAGAAGAAGTAGGCTATTTGATGCTGCGAACAAAAAAAGGATCTCTTTTGGAACATTATATTTCCTGCATTAATTCGATTTTTCACATCAAGGGTTCACATTTGAAGTACACTTTAAAATGGATTAACATAGAGCGTCTAGGTGTCTCACAAAGGGGAAAGCCATAGGCATCACTTCCTACATCTGGTGACTCCTCTTTAAGGTTCTTGCCTGTCAGTCACACCCAACACACTTCTACTCTTCACTGTAAACCACTGTCCATGATGCTGCATTCGCTCTTTTCTCCTTCTGTCCATTTTATTGTACAACCTGTTCGCTCATTTGTATCGAATTTTGTGCTGTGCAGTCATTACTGTGAGTACGTCGAAACCTGCCTTTCCACAGATAAACACTTGAATAAGCCCATGCCGAACATGTAGATGATTTCTCCAATATTTTTGACAAACACCTCTAATTGACTGAGCAACACATGTGAGAACAGATGCAGAATGCATTTGCAAATAAATAATGGACCGGGACATTTTTCCCTGTCAGTTCTGGCTTCAAACCAGTCATTTTTTAGATAATTTAATTACTGTTTTTATGTGAAGTCAAAAGCACACTTCCCTGTGTATTGAAAAACTTAATCAACAAAGGGACAGCATGACCTCTGATACATTTCCTTTAAACTTTGGCTACGTCATTGTCATTTAACACAATCAGTTTTTTGTTTTTGCCAGAAACAGTGAATGATTCGAGTATAACGAAGAAAGAACAGTGCTCATGTTTTGTAGCTTGGAGTTTGTTGTATTAATTGCTAGTCCATTTCGAAGGGCCCTGTTGACTGTGATACCGACCTCTGGCTCTCCTTGCTTACTTCGTATCCGTGGCATCTTTTTGTTGCCTGTATCTCCTTTCTGATTAAATTGGCATCATTTTACCCATTGTGCCTTTTGTGTTATTTTCGGCTGACAGTTCCAAGTAACTGTAACGGGCCAGCGTCCTTGAGGAGGGGCAGACGCCATTGATTGCTCGGGTGTAATTCTGCGGAGCCTCTCAATGACATGCAGACACATAGCTCTAAGCAGAGCAGCCGCTGAATGGGTGCCAGAGAAAGAGAGAGGTTATTAAGTACAGATAACAAGGGCTAACCTCTACACACTGGCAATGTCATTTTGCACCATTCAAGGAGCAGCTGTGAGTGGAGATCAGTTCAAGCGCGTTCTTCCCTCCCATACATCGGAGCCATTCAAGGCAGACAAGTTACAGTGACTTGCTGACTGCAGTAGGTCTGCTGTGCAAACACCTTGAAGTTGTTAAAGTACTTTTAGAAATCTAGTTTCTTCCGAGACACACGCACTGTAACGCAGTTTAGCGTCAAAAAGTTTTGCGCCGGCTAACGCCATTCTGAAGCGCCATGCGGGCGCCGTATTTATTGAATGGCGTTAGCCGGCGCTAACAGACCGGCGCTGCCTGGTGTGCGTGGAAAAAAACCACGTACACCAGGTAGTGCCGGCGTTGGGGAAAATGGCGTTAGGGCGTCTTAAAATGGTGCAAGTCAGGTTGACGCCAAAAAATCGCCTCCACCCGATTTGCGCCATTTTTAACGACGCCCAGACGCCATTTACATGACTCCTGTCTTAGTAAAGACAGGAGTCATGCCCCCTTGCCCAATGGCCATGCCCAGGGGACTTATGTCCCCTGGGCATGGTCATTGGGCATTGTGGCATGTAGGGGGGCACAAATCAGGCCCCCCTATGCCAAAAAAAAATATAAAAAAAAATATATATATACTTACCTGAACTTACCTGAATGTCCCTGGAATGGGTCCCTCCATCCTTGGGTGTCCTCCTGGGGTGGGCAAGGGTGGCAGGGGGGGTCCCTGGGGCCATGGGAGGGCATTTTGAGCCCACAGGTCCCTTAACGCCTGTCCTGACCCAGGCGTTAAAAAGAGGCGCAAATGCGGGTTTTTTTGCCCCGCCCACTCCCGGGCGTGATTTTTGCCCGGGAGTATAAATACCACGCATTTGCGTCGCAGTCATTTTTCTAGACGGGAACGCCTACCTTGCATCTCATTAACGCAAGGAAGGCGTTCACGCAAAAAAATGACGCTCATTCCTCATACTTTGGCGCTAGACGCGTCTAACGGCAAAGTATAAATATGGCGTTAGTTTTGCGCCGAATTTGCGTCGAAAAAAACGACGCAAATTCGGCGCAAACGGAGTATAAATAAGCCCCCAAGTGCTTGTATCCTGTGATTGTGGCTGCAATATTTTTTCTTACATGCCGCTGCCACCCAGTAAGAGCACTTAGCATTGTGGGGCATAGCTGTCCTGCAGGTGTTCCAGAGGGCCAAACTGGCTTTGTGTAGCTTAGTCTAATTTTCTCAGTAAAAACTGCTAAGAACGTTTTGGGACCCCTGCCTTTTTCGTGGACCCTACTTGACTGATAACCCCAAAACTTTCCGGTAGAGAACTGAGCTTTTTTAAAAGGTATTTTTGAAAAGTGTAGATATATGTTTTAAAGAGTAACAGTTACCACTGTGTAGGATGGATAGGTCCGAGTGTTCATAAGAAGAGTTTTTTTTTGTTTTCACCAACAACTTTGGTGCCTTTTGATGAATTTTGTCAAACCTTTCTCAAAAAAATACCATCCTCCTCAGTTCTTTCTTGGAAAGTTTTGGTGTGATCCAATCCAGTGGGGTCTAAGAAGGGGCAATGTACATTGGTTGATTGGCTATCTGTGGTAGTTTGGGTGCAGAGCCTTTTTGGAAGCCAGGCCCCGCAACCACCTTTCTGCTGCACACAGTCAAAAAACTTGGTCAGCAGGGAAGTTGGCTAAATATGATAAAAAACAAAAATTACCTTCAAAAAAATAAATGTTTAAATGACATTATAGTTGGCCATAATATTAATATCTTAGCTTGCATGAAAATCCCTACACATTCACTGAGAAAAACACATTTTGGAGTTGCGTTGTAATTAGATGTTGAAAAATAAGAAGAGGAAATTTACTGAGTATTAATTCACTGAATTATAAATTGTGCCTCCCACTATGCACTTCTTATGTCCTCACATATTGCATCACATGTTAACTGACATTGTTGATGAGATCACTGAGAAGATCATCCAACTTGCCGTTCCTTGTAGGAAATTGGGTTATTGGTTGAGGGGGCTGAAACCCTACACAAGCAGCAACAATTCTTGACAGATTAAAGTCACAACTCAACCACTTTTTAAGCTGTGTTTGGCCTTCTGGTAGCTTTGGCAAAAAACTCTCAGGTCTAACTTAGAGGCAATATGTAAAGTATTTATGTAGCACTTCAAATAATGAACTGAAAATATAACACAAGAAAAATCCCACACCAATTTAGAAAAATAGCGTAACATTTGACAAATAATTTGAGACCAAAATGACAAACATCCAATCAGGTGAACCAAAGATATGTAATCCTAAAGTTTTCCGATAAGTATAGGGCTTAGAAGCACAAAGTGGCACTCACATTTATCTGGTCATGTGGACCGGGTGATAGTCACAAGTTCAGGCTGGTCGCTATAGAGTGCAGGCCAAATAAAAGAATCAGGTTAGTCCGGTTGAAAGTGTTACGTTTAAAAGTCCTGCACAAAAAGATCCATTCGCAGTGGAGGGGGTCACAAGGAGCAGGTAGAACTTCAAGGATGGTTTTCAATGTAGCGCAAAAAAAAGGCTGAGCCTTATGGACAGCTGTCACTGTAGCTTGAACATCCTGTCAGGCATTGTGAATGGTCACTGCTCAAGATTCATGTTAGCAGTCACAGCATGATATCAGTGCTGTAGTTCAAGGTGCAGAATTCATGTTGCCGGGCATTGTTGCTAGTTGCTGTAGTGTAAGGACTTGGGCTCAAAAGAGCTTCGTATTGACAGCTGACCACATTTTTCACCTGTGAAATTTAGTGCACATACTGATATTAAAGCATTTTTATGTAGTGCTATGGCAGCATTTAACAATTTTTTTTAAACATCTTGCAATTCAGTGTACCTTGCCTGCAAGGACTGAAAAAGGCGACATCCGAAACATGACACACATGATTCATCAGACCCACCACAGGACACAAAACAAGTCCAATGGTGTAGGAGGCTGGCCTGGTTTGTAGTGGGTACCCTGGGTACTTACACCGTACACCAGGTCCAGTTATCTCTTGCTAGTGAATGTAGTAGTGTTCTAGCAGCTTAGGCTGATAGAGGTAGCTATAGCAGAGCAGCTTAGGCTGAACTAGGAGACATGCAAAGCTCATGCAATACCACTTATAGTTACAGAGTACTTTTACACAAGCAAAGACAATACTAAGGTGGTCATTGCAACCTCGGCGGTAAAATGCGCTTACTGCCAGACAGAAGACCGCCATAACATCGCCGCGGTCGCGGTAAACCACCACGGTCATTCTGACCCACAACAGGCAAACCGCCAAAATACCGACATCCACAAAAGTCCGCCACACCAAAGGTCAGCAATAAACTGGCGATGACCAAACCTCCACCGTCACGCCAACAGAAATACGCACATGCCATTAAGACCCACGAATCCACGCAGCGGTCTTTCAACCGCGGTATTCTATTGGCGGTACACACTGCCGTGGTCGAAATACACATACTCGTACAAAACACTACCACATTGGCCAATTCGAAATACACACACCTGATACACATACACACACCACTCCCACACACCCAATACAATATAAAACACACACCCACATCACCCACAAACTTCCACTCCTAGAGATTCGTGAACACGCACAGAGAAAAGACATCCGAGCACCCAGACGCCCAATTCACTGTCACCCTGCAATATTAGCACGCACTTCACACAACACAACAATACACATCACCACACTTAGCACCACACAATCCATCCCACACATCACCCACACCACCCCATGGCACCTCAAAGACACCCCAGGTTCTCAGATGATGAACTCAGGGTCATGGTGGAGGAAATTGTACGAGTAGAGCCCCAGCTGTTCGGGACACAGGTGCAGCACACCACCATTGCCAGGAAGATGGAGCTATGGAGCAGAATAGTCGACAGGGTCAACGCTGTGGGACAGCGCCCAAGAAATAGGGATGACATCAGGAAGAGGTGGAACGACCTACGGGGGAAGGTGCGTTCCATGGTATCAAGGCACAACATCGCGGTACAGCGGACTGGCGGCGGACCCCCACCTCCTCCCCCAGAATTTACAACATGGGAGGAGCAAGTCTTGAACATCCTGCATCCTGAGGGCCTCGCAGGAGTCGGTGGAGGAATGGACTCTGGTAAGTCTCATCTTCACTACTTCATCCCCCCCACCCCACCTGCATGCCAACTCATACCCCCACCCTCACCCCCACCCCCATCACAACTACCCCTTGCAAATGTCTCACCATCACAACCCACCCATCCCAAAACTTAGCCCTGCATGCGGCCCCAAAGCATGGACACCCATCACCAAAGCATGCCCAGTGCACATACCCATCACCCCCCCCCCAAAACACCATCACAACAGCCCCCACAAAGGAATGCCAGCACTGGGGTACACGGGCACCCACCCATTGCACGCCATTGGCAAACACAGAAGCAATAACCATACTTTTATACCCCTGCAGGACCCGAACGCCAGGTCACCGCGCAGGAGGGTCCACAAATGTCCACTCCACCCCCAGAAGAGGCCCACAGTGATGACAGCAGCTCTGTCTCCCTGGATCTAGATGACCAGCCCGGTCCATCGGGGACCTCTGGACAGTCGGTTCCCCTCAGACAGTCACAGGCCACAGCAGACCTTCCCCCCTCTGGGAACACCAGCACAGCACCCACCCAGCGGGCCCATACCTCTGTCCCCAGGACACGTCAATCAGAGGTGTGTCCACCACTACAGGGAACCCAGGTTAACCCACCACCCCAACAACAACAGGGACCTGGGGGCAGTGGTAGTGGGCACAAGGTCCAGGGGACAGAGGCCCAGGGAAACGGGGGAACTGGGAGGGCTGCTGTGCGACAGGGGGGGGACAGGCCCAGGGAACCCACTCTCCACGAGGCCCTCTCTTCCATCATGGGAGCATACTACCGCTCCCAGGAGACGATGGCGACGGACCTGGCCAGGTTTCAGGAAATCCAGCTTCTGCAGGAGCAACAGTATATGGGGTTCAGGGAGTAACTAAGAAACATCAGTTCCGCCATGGGTACCATCATAGTGGCCCTGAATGAGTTAATCACCACATTGCGGAACACTGTGGCACCTCAAAGGGCTCCTGTCACTAGCATGGACCAAGAACTGGCTACCACCTCCGCCGGCGCTAGTGGACAGGAGGCCCCGACACAAGACCAACAGGCCACCAGAACCCTACCCCTGCAGAAGGAGAACCACCCCGCAAGCGGGCCCTGAGATCCAGGAAGAAGACAGAGTAACATGTCAAGACCCCCGCCAGCAAAGGATACCGCCCTGATTGTCATCCCACTGTGCCACATTGTCACCCTGTCCAACTTTAAACTGCCCCTGCTCCACTTTCCACAGGCATTTGGACAATGAACCTGTGATACTGATAGTCTGGACTCTGCCATGGACAATCCTCTACCATCACGCCTCACCGATTTGCAACCACCCATCCAAATTAGAGCACTTGAATAAACACACTTATTGCACATAAACAATCTGGAGTCTGTCTGTGATTTTAACAAATGTATTAGACATGACAGTGCCAAAATGTTTATTCACATTGTAATGCCAACAAACCGCTGTCACACAGCTGTAGTCCATGGGGAAACAAAGCAGATGTCACGGAGTGGGGCCCACAGCTCTGAAATTGGAAGGGAAAGTCACAACACTGGGGGAAAAAGTCAGACAGTAGAGAGGTAGGAGTCTTTAGGTAAATGTAATATGCCGGTGTCTACTCTTACCTGTGTGTCATTGAAAATACTGCTCTATTACTGTGTTCCTGTTGTCTATGTCGTCCTCTTCGGCTTCCTCCTCTTCACTCTCCACAGGCTCCACAGCTGCTACAACACCACCATCTAGACCATCCTCCTGCAGAAAAGGCACCTGGCGTTGCAAAGCCAGGTTGTGAAGCATACAGCAGGCCACGATGATCTGGCACACCTTCTTTGGTGAGTACATTAGGGATCCACCTGTCATATGGAGGCACCTGAACCTGGCCTTCAGAAGGCCAAAGGTGCGTTTGATCACCATCCTAGTCCGCCCATGGGCCTCATTGTAGCGTTCCTCTGCCCTGGTCCTGGGATTCCTCACTGGGGTCAGTAGCCAGGACAGGTTGGGGTAACCAGAGTCCCCTAATAGCCACACCCGGTGCCTCTGGAGTTGACCCATCACATACGGGATGCTGCTATTCCGTAGGATGTAGGCGTCATGCACTGACCCAGGGAACTTGGCATTAACATGGTGTGAGAAAGTAGCCTCTTTCTAGCCTTGTTACCCCCACTTTTGGCCTGTTTGTGAGTGTATGTCAGGGTGTTTTCAATGTCTCACTGGGATCCTGCTAGCCAGGGCCCAGTGCTCATAGTGAAAACCCTATGTTTTCAGTATGTTTGTTATGTGTCACTGGGACCCTGCTAGTCAGGACCCCAGTGCTCATAAGTTTGTGGCCTATAGGTATGTGTTCCCTGTGTGATGCCTAACTGTCTCACTGAGGTTCTGCTAACCAGAACCTCAGTGGTTATGCTCTCTCATTTCTTTCAAATTGTCACTAACAGGCTAGTGACCAATTTTACCAATTTACATTGGCTTACTGGAACACCCTTATAATTCCCTAGTATATGGTACTGAGGTACCCAGGGTATTGGGGTTCCAGGAGATCCCTATGGGCTGCAGCATTTCTTTTGCCACCCATAGGGAGCTCTGACAATTCTTACACAGGCCTGCCACTGCAGCCTGAGTGAAATAACGTCCACGTTATTTCACAGCCATTTTACACTGCACTTAAGTAACTTATAAGTCACCTATATGTCTAACCTTTACCTGGTAAAGGTTGGGTGCTAAGTTACTTAGTGTGAGGGTACCCTGGCACTAGCCAAGGTGCCCCCACATTGTTCAGGGCCAATTCCCCGGACTTTGTGAGTGCGGGGACACCATTACACGCGTGCACTACATATAGGTCACTACCTATATGTAGCTTCACAATGGTAACTCCGAATATGGCCATGTAACATGTCTATGATCATGGAATTGCCCCCTCTATGCCATCCTGGCATAGTTGGCACAATTCCATGATCCCAGTGGTCTGTAGCACAGACCCTGGTACTGCCAAACTGCCTTTTCAGGAGTTTCACTGCAGCTGCTGCTGCTGCCAACCCCTCAGACAGGCATCTGCCCTCCTGGGGTCCAGCCAGGCCTGGCCCAGGATGGCAGAACAAAGGACTTCCTCTGAGAGAGGGTGTTACACCCTCTCCCTTTGGAAAATGGTGTGAAGGCAGGGGAGGAGTAGCCTCCCCCAGCCTCTGGAAATGCTTTCATGGGCACACCTGGTGCCCATTTCTGCATAAGCCAGTCTACACCGGTTCAGGGACCCCTTAGCCCTGCTCTGGCGCGAAACTGGACAAAAGAAAGGGGAGTGACCACTCCCCTGACCTGCACCTCCCCTGGGAGGTGTCCAGAGCTCCTCCAGTGAGCTCCAGACCTCTGCCATCTTGGAAACAGAGGTGCTGCTGGCACACTGGACTGCTCTGAGTGGCCAGTGCCATCAGGTGACGTCAGAGACTCCTTCTGATATGCTCCTTCAGGTGTTGCTAGCCTATCCTCTTTCCTAGGTAGCGCAACCCTCTTTTCTGGCTATTTAGGGTCTCTGTCTCTTGGGATTGTTTAGATAACGAATGCAAGAGCTCATCCGAGTTCCACTGCATCTCTCTCTTCACCTTCTGCCAAGGAATCGACTGCTGACCGCGCTGGAAGCCTGCAAAACTGCAACATAGTAACAAAGACGACTACTGCAACTCTGTAACGCTGATCCAGCCGCCTTCTCGACTGCTTTCCTGGTGGTGCATGCTGTGGGGGTAGTCTGCCTCCTCTCTGCACTAGAAGCTCCGAAGAAATCTCCCGTGGGTCGACGGAATCGTCCCCCTGCAACCGCAGGCACCAAAGAACTGCATCACTGGTACCTTGGGTCTCCTCTCAGCACAAAGAGCGAGGTCCGTTGAATCCAGCAACTCTGTCCAAGTGACTCCCACAGTCCAGGGACTCTTCAGTCCAAGTTTGGTGGAGGTAAGTCCTTGCCTCCCCACGCCAGACTGCATTGCTGGAAACCGCGACTTTTGCAACTACTCCGGCCTCCGTGCACTTCCGGCGGAAATCCTTTGTGCACAGTCCAGCCTGGGTCCACGGCACTCTAACCTGCATTGCACGACCTCCTAAGTTCTCCGGCGACTCCTTTGTGCAACTTCGGGTGAGCACCATTTCATGCATCCTTGTAGTGCCTGTTTCTGGCACTTCTCTGGGTGCTACCTGCTGCTGAGAGGGCTCTTTGTCTTGCCCGACGCCTCCTCTGTCACCTGACACAATTTGCGACTTCCTGGTCCCTCCTGGGCTACAGCAGCATCCAAAAACACTAACTGCACGATTTGCAGATAGCAAGGCTTGTTGGCGGTCTTTCGGTGGGAAAACACTTCTGCATGACTCTCCACGGCGTGCGGGATCTGTCTTCCAAAGGGGAAGTCTCTAGCCCTTGTCGTTCTTGCAGAAACCTACGCTTCTACTGTCCAGTAGCAGCATCTTTGCACCCACAGCTGGCATTTCCTGGGCATCTGCCCATCTCCGACTTGCTTGTGACTTTTGGACTTGGTCCCCTTGTTCCACAGGTACCCTCGACTGGAAATCCATTGTTGTTGCATTATTGGTTTGTGTCTTTCCTGCAGAATTCCCCTATCACGACTCCTATGTCCTTTGGGGAACTTTAGTGCACTTTGCACTCACTTTTCAGGGTCTTGGGGTGGGCTATTTTTCTAACCCTTACTATTTTCTAATAGTCCCAGCGACCCTCTACAAGGTCACATAGGTTTGGGGTCCATTCGTGGTTCGCATTCCACTTTTGGAGTATATGGTTTGTGTTGCTCCTATCCCTATGTGTCTCCATTGCATCCTATTGTAACTATACATTGTTTGCACTGTTTTCTAATACTATTACTGCATATTTTGGTATTGTGTACATATATCTTGTGTATATTTGCTATCCTCATACTGAGGGTACTCACTGAGATACTTTTGGCATATTGTCATAAAAATAAAGTACCTTTATTTTTAGTATATCTGTGTATTGTGTTTTCTTATGATATTGTGCATATGACACTAAGTGGTACTGTAGGAGCCTCACTCGTCTCCTAGTTCAGCCTAAGCTGCTCTGCTAAGCTACCATTATCTATCAGCCTATGCTGCTAGACACCCTGTACACTAATAAGGGATAACTGGGCCTGGTGCAAGGTGCAAGTACCCCTAGGTACTCACTACAAGCCAGTCCAGCCTCCTTCATTGGTTGTGCAGCGGTGGGATAAGTGCTTTGAGACTACTTACCACTCTTGTCATTGTACTTTTCATAAGAGAAAAATATACAAAACAAGTTCAGTGTATGTACACATAACTAAAAAGTTTTGCATTTCCTCTTTTCACTCTTTTCTAAAGTGCTGAAAAGTACTTCTAAACTTTCTAAAAGTTCTTAAAAGTTTAAAAAGTTTTTTTTTTCTGTCTTTCTAAAAGCTCTAAAAACTTTTTTATCACTTTTTCTGTCACTTAAACTCTTTCTAAGATGTCTGGCACAGGCCAAAATGTTGATCTGTCCAAACTTGCATATGACCACCTTAGCTGGAAAGGAGCAATGAGTCTCTGTGTAGAAAGAGGTTTGAGTGTAGGGAATAATCCTTCCTTGGAATTATTGCTTAACATGCTTAGAGAACAAGATAAGGCCACAAGGGCCACATCTGTTGAAAAAGTAGCTAATGGTTCCCAATCTGATCCAGGGACTCCCCTAGAAAAAGATTCAGGAAAGAAACTTCCTAGCCTGCCCATTACTAGACAGTCTAGCATAGTTGGTACTGATGTTGAGTCACACCATACAGATAGTGTTGTCTCACATCATAGCAAGAGCATTCATTCTCACCACAGTAGAACTGATGTTTCTGTTAACCAAGCTGTTAGGATGCCTTCTGTAAGGGACAGGTCTCCTTCTGTCCATTCTCACCATACTTCTGTTTCAAGACATGTCCCTCCCACCCACCCTAATGACAGATTGTTAGAAAGGGAGCTCAATAGATTGAGAGTGGAACAAACCAGACTGAAGCTCAAGAAGCAACAGCTGGATTTGGATAGACAGTCCTTAGAAGTAGAGTAGGAGAGACAGAAACTGGGTTTAGAAACCCATGGTGGCAGCAGCAGTATTCCCAATAGTCATCCTGCAAAAGAGCATGATTCTAGGAATCTGCACAAGATAGTTCCCCCTCATAAGGAGGGGGATGACATCAACAAGTGGTTTGCTGCACTTGAGAGGGCCTGTGTTGTACAGGATGTCCCTCAAAGGCAGTGGGCTGCTATCCTATGGCTATCATTTAGTGGAAAGGGTAGGGATAGGCTTCTTACTGTGAAAGAAAGTGATGCCAATAATTTTACAGTTCTTAAGAATGCACTCCTGGATGGTTATGGCTTAACCACTGAACAATACAGGATAAAGTTCAGAGAGACCAAAAAGGAGTCTTCACAAGACTGGGTTGATTTCATTGACCATTCAGTGAAGGCCTTGGAGGGGTGGTTACATGGCAGTAAAGTTACTGATTATGACAGCCTGTATAACTTGATCCTGAGAGAGCATATTCTTAATAATTGTGTGTCTGATTTGTTGCACCAGTACTTGGTGGACTCTGATCTGACCTCTCCCCAAGAATTGGGAATGAAGGCAGACAAATGGGTCAGAACAAGGGTGAACAGAAAAGTTCATACAGGGGGTGACAAAGAGAACAATAAGAAGAAAGATGGTGAAAAATCTCAAGATAAGCATGGGGATAAGGGTAAAACCAAAGATCCCACTTCAAATCTTAAACACTCTTCAGGGGGTGGGGATAAAACAAATTCTTCCTCTTCTTCTCAACCTACACAAGTTAATAAGCCTTGGTGCTTTGTGTGTAAAAACAGAGGCCATAGGCCAGGGGATAAGTCCTGTCCAGGTAAACCCCCTGAGCCTACCACCACTAATACATCAAGCTCTAGTGCCCCTAGCAGTAGTGGTACTAGTGGTGGGACTGCTGGCAACAGTCAAGTTAAGGGTGTAGTTGGGTTCACTTATGGGTCCATAGTAGAAACTGGGGTAGTCAGTCCCAAGACAGTTTCTGTCACACCTAGTGGCATTGGCCTTGCCACACTGGCTGCTTGTCCCCTTACAAAGGATAAGTACAGGCAGACAGTTTCAATAAATGGTGTTGAGGCCTTGGCCTACAGGGACAGAGGTGCCAGTATCACTTTGGTGACTGAAAACCTAGTGCACCCTGATCAACACATCATTGGACAACAGTATAAGATTATTGATGTCCATAACTCCACTAAGTTTCTTCCCTTAGCTATAATTCAGTTTAGTTGGGGTGGAGTTACTGGCCCTAAGCAGGTGGTGGTATCACCTAGCTTACCTGTAGACTGTCTCTTAGGTAATGGCCTAGAGGCCTCAGGTTGGGCTGATGTAGATTTTTATGCCCATGCAGCCATGCTGGGCATCCCAGAGGAATTGTTCCCTCTCATTTCTACTGAAATGAAAAAGCAAAGGAGAGAAGGCCTGAAAACTCAGGATCCCTCTCCATCAACAGGTAAAAAGGGTATCACAGTATCCCCTAACCACCCTACCATTCACGATACCATTCCTGTGGTGGGAGAAACCTCTCCTGGGATGGCACCTGTTCCAAGGGAATCATCAGCTGGCAAAGCTGGACTCCCTGAGGTAGAAGTACCTCTCTGTGGGATAACTAACATTGGTGAGAAAAAGAGCACCATTTTAGTTAACATGGAGCATCCCTCCAACCCCCCCAGAGAAACTTTAGTGCAGAAACTCTGCACTGCCTCACATCACTTACGACAGCATCCCTGCCCTAGTGTGGAGCTCATAGGACAGCATCCCTGCCCTGCTCCAACTCAAGAGAAACAGCATCCCTGTTCTCTCTTCCAGCCATATGGACAAAGTTTTTGCCCAGCTATGGCTTTTCTGAGACAGTATCCCTGTCTGGCATTTCCATCACTACAAATAGGTTCAGTGGACAATTCCCACTGCTCTAAACTAAAACTTACTGATAGAAACTCTGAAAATACATCTTCACATTGTTGCTTAGCTAAAAAACTTCAAACAGGGTGGTTTACATCCCCAAAGGGAAGTAACCATATAGTGGATGATAAAGGGAGTAACCAGTCTATTTCAGAGCTACTCTCTACTTATCACCACTTAGACAATAAAGTCTCAACTGGCCAAGGTTAGCCTTATTGTCCTTCGTTTGGGGGGGGGGGGTTGTGTGAGAAAGTAGCCTCTTTCTAGCCTTGTTACCCCCCACTTTTGGCCTGTTTGTGAGTGTATGTCAGGGTGTTTTCAATGTCTCACTGGGATCCTGCTAGCCAGGGCCCAGTGCTCATAGTGAAAACCCTATGTTTTCAGTATGTTTGTTATGTGTCACTGGGACCCTGCTAGTCAGGACCCCAGTGCTCATACGTTTGTGGCCTATAGGTATGTGTTCCCTGTGTGATGCCTAACTGTCTCACTGAGGTTCTGCTAACCAGAACCTCAGTGGTTATGCTCTCTCATTTCTTTCAAATTGTCACTAACAGGCTAGTGACCAATTTTACCAATTTACATTGGCTTACTGGAACACCCTTATAATTCCCTAGTATATGGTACTGAGGTACCCAGGGTATTGGGGTTCCAGGAGATCCCTATGGGCTGCAGCATTTCTTTTGCCACCCATAGGGAGCTCTGACAATTCTTACACAGGCCTGCCACTGCAGCCTGAGTGAAATAACGTCCACGTTATTTCACAGCCATTTTACACTGCACTTAAGTAACTTATAAGTCACCTATATGTCTAACCTTTACCTGGTAAAGGTTGGGTGCTAAGTTACTTAGTGTGAGGGCACCCTGGCACTAGCCAAGGTGCCCCCACATTGTTCAGGGCCAATTCCCCGGACTTTGTGAGTGCGGGGACACCATTACACGCGTGCACTACATATAGGTCACTACCTATATGTAGCTTCACAATGGTAACTCCGAATATGGCAATGTAACATGTCTATGATCATGGAATTGCCCCCTCTATGCCATCCTGGCATAGTTGGCACAATCCCATGATCCCAGTGGTCTGTAGCACAGACCCTGGTACTGCCAAACTGCCTTTTCAGGGGTTTCACTGCAGCTGCTGCTGCTGCCAACCCCTCAGACAGGCATCTGCCCTCCTGGGGTCCAGCCAGGCCTGGCCCAGGATGGCAGAACAAAGGACTTCCTCTGAGAGAGGGTGATACACCCTCTCCCTTTGGAAAATGGTGTGAAGGCAGGGGAGGAGTAGCCTCCCCCAGCCTCTGGAAATGCTTTCATGGGCACACATGGTGCCCATTTCTGCATAAGCCAGTCTACACCGGTTCAGGGACCCCTTAGCCCTGCTCTGGCGCGAAACTGGACAAAGGAAAGGGGAGTGACCACTCCCCTGACCTGCACCTCCCCTGGGAGGTGTCCAGAGCTCCTCCAGTGTGCTCCAGACCTCTGCCATCTTAGAAACAGAGGTGCTGCTGGCACACTGGACTGCTCTGAGTGGCCAGTGCCATCAGGTGACGTCAGAGACTCCTTCTGATAGGCTCCTTCAGGTGTTGCTAGCCTATCCTCTCTCCTAGGTAGCCAAACCCTCTTTTCTGGCTATTTAGGGTCTCTGTCTCTTGGGATTCTTTAGATAACGAATGCAAGAGCTCATACGAGTTCCTCTGCATCTCTCTCTTCACCTTCTGCCAAGGAATCGACTGCTGACCGCGCTGGAAGCCTGCAAAACTGCAACATAGTAGCAAAGACAACTACTGCAACTCTGTAACGCTGATCCAGCCGCCTTCTCGACTGCTTTCCTGGTGGTGCATGCTGTGGGGATAGTCTGCCTCCTCTCTGCACTAGAAGCTCCGAAGAAATCTCCCGTGGGTCGACGGAATCGTACCCCTGCAACCGCAGGCACCAAAGAACTGCATCACTGGTACCTTGGGTCTCCTCTCAGCATGAAGAGCGAGGTCCCTTGAATCCAGCAACTCTGTCCAAGTGACTCCCACAGTCCAGTGACTCTTCAGTCCAAGTTTGGTGGAGGTAAGTCCTTGCCTCCCCACGCCAGACTGCATTGCTGGAAACCGTGACTTTTGCAACTACTCCGGCCTCCGTGCACTTCCGGTGGAAATCCTTTGTGCACAGTCCAGCCTGGGTCCACGGCACTCTA